>NW_028324199.1:6261666-6580000 GCF_054372755.1 Phalangium opilio | reverse complement strand
GACCTGGCGTTACGTACCCTGAATTTTATTAAAGGAAAATTACTTGCAGTTACGGACAATGACAATGTATATGTTGTTGGCGATTTTAACTCGACCGTTAACCCTCCTTTAGACCGCAAAGACTGTGCTGAATGCCGGCCTGTTATAGCCAGTGCAGTTACTAATCTTATTAATGATCATGGTTTAACTGATGCTTTTCGTTCTCTCTATCCCACCCGTCGCGATTTCACGTGGCGGTTGATCAATCACGGAATATTACGTTCAGCACGTCTGGATAGGATTTATTACTCCTCTACTGCTACCTTGTTACGAGTTTCTCACATACCCACGTTTTTCTCGGATCACGATGCGGTCTTGTGCTCCTTCCAAACTGAGATATCTATTCCGCGCGGTCCGCCATTTTGGCGTATGATGGTCACTCATCTTGATAGTGCTGCCTTTGGTGGCTCCTTGGGTGCTGAGGTAGAGCGTCTCATTTTGCAGCGCCCTACGGCGGTAACCTGGAGTTATTGGTGGTTCACTATTTTCAAGCCAAGTGTTAAGATTCATGCGATGACGCTCTCTCACGAAATGCTCGTGCGTGAATCTATATCGGTTTCGGTGCTTGAGGCTAGGGTTACTGCCTCCCCCCCCCGGTACACTTGAACACACGCGCAGTTTGGAAGAACTGCAAGCCCATCTTTTATCTCAGTCTAAAATTTCGCTAGCAAGGGCCCGTGAATCGCATTTTAATACGATTGACACGCCCTCTAAGGAATTTTTTAGTCTTGCGCGCAAACCTCGTACGCGATCCATCATTCGTGGTCTTTATGACTCTTCTGGCGTCGTGATTCGTGACCCTGGTGCCATTCGTACACGTCTCCTCTCTTTCTACTCCGATCTCTATTCCCTACCCGATACCCGCTTTGCCGACTCATCCCAAACTCCTTTAATACACGAGCTACCACTACTTGATAATGATGAAAAAGATACCTTATCTGGCCCAATTACTGCCGATGAACTTTTTGCGGCACTACGTTCACTACCTCGCGGTAAAGCGTCTGGCATTGACGGTTTGCCGGTGGAATTCTACCTTAAATATTGGGACCTTCTGGGGCCGGTCCTTGTGTCTCTCTTTGCTGATTTGCAACACAATACACATTTTAACCAGAAGTTCTCGGAGTCGGTGATGTCGCTCCTGGAAAAATCTGGCGATCTATTTGACATACGTAATTGGAGACCGCTCTCAATTACTAATACGGACTATAAATTATACGGTAAATGTCTCGCGATACGGCTTAAGACTGTCGCTCCCTCGGTTATTCACGAATCGCAGTCGTACGGTATTCCCGGTCGCACGATTCATCATACAATCTCGACACTTCGTGACCTTCTCTCTACCGCGAACTCATCCAATGAGCCATTGGCTATTGTCAACATAGACTTTGAAAAGGCTTTTGATCGCGTGGATCATTCTTACCTTTTTCGCGTCCTTGAAGCTTTCGGCGTTCCACCGTCGTTCCTCGGTCTTTTGAAAGTGCTATATCGCGACTCCGTGTTTCGGTTGCGCTTTAACAATACAATTACGGATGTGGTACCTTTTCACCGTGGTATCCGTCAAGGATGTCCGCTCTCGGCTCTTCTGTTTTCTTTCGCGGTTGAACCCTTGATGGTCTTGCTGCGGAAGAAGCTTAGTTCTCGCATCGGGCCTACTCACTATAGCATCTTTAACGCGACTTACGCGGACGATTTTGACGCTGTTTTACGTCATGATGACGATTTTGGCGTCTTGCATTTTTGCCTCGAACAATATTGTGCCTCTTCGGGTGCTAAGGTAAATTATGCCAAGAGCTTTGTTCTGTGGAGCGGTTCTTGGAAAGGTCGTCTGGATCAACCGCTCGGTATACACTCCAGGTCTGACGGAGGTAAATTCCTCGGTGTATATCTTGGCAACAATAAAGACTATGTGTTGCTAAACTGGAATACCTTGTTGCTCCGGTTTCGCAGAGTGCTTGGTAGTTGGTTTCGCTACCGCCATCACTGCTCTGTTGCCGGCAGAGTCCTGGTGGTTAATCACCTGGCTGGTAGTGTTCTTTGGCACTGTCTCAAGGTCCTTCAGCCACCTGATGAGTTTCTCCGCTCCGTGCAAAAACTCATCCTTGATTTTGTCTGGGACGGCATCCACTGGATTAATTCCGAAACCCTATATCAAGAAAAACGGTTTGGTGGTGTTGGGCTTGTGTCCCTTGCCGCTAAAACCATGGCCTTCCGTATCGCGTCTGCGTATGATTTACTCGCTCGGGATTTTGGTAAATCTCCTCATGCAATTATGGCTAATGCTGTTCTCAGTGCGCGTATAGACTCCGTTCCGGACTTTCGCGATTTTTTTCTGCGTCGTTTCGCGATCAGGCTAAAAGATGATTTCTATCAATCTTTATTTGTGTCGTGGCACGCGCTTCGTTTTCGGATCATTCCCGAATTTATAGCTCGTGACGTATTTCTGTCGCTACCTGTTTTTGACTCGCCTTACATTACTAATGCAACTGGTGTGTCGTTAAACGCAGCCCTTCATGGTTTCTACGTACGGTCCGGTTTATGTCGCATACAGGACTTTTTAGATTTGAATGGCCACTTTGTGCCTTCTCATATTATTTTCTCGGATGCGCGCCCAACTCGGGTTATGTTACTTCAACACCGAGCTATACAAAACACTTTGATAAGACTTTTCCCCCGTGTTTTCGGTGCTCGCGGGATACTCTCCGACAACGTTTTTGGGCTCTCCACTGTTCCAGTATTTGAAGCTGAATGTCCCACTCACCTTGGTGTAGTGCGGGTGATGCTTAGGGACCGTCCGTCTTCGCGTGATCTTTACCGTTGCCTTATATTAAAGACTTTCCGTCTAAGACCTCCAGTTTTAGTGGTCCATCCCCCTTGCACCGTTTAATACTCGTTTCGAACACGCGGTACAATGGCGCGCTTTACACGGGGCCTTACCATATCCATCACGACTAGCCCACATAATTCCGGATATGTCTCCACATTGTATTTTTTGCCCTGCCATGGGTACCTTTGAACACTCATATTTTGACTGTCCAGTGGCAATTAAACTATTTAATTCTTTGTTAGCGTGGGTTTCCACCTTAAACGGTCATAACCATAATCTCTCGGAAGTTTTTTACTTAGTATGCTCCCCCGGAAATCACTCCTTTTGTAACCTGGTTTTTCTTCTTGGAAAGGTTGTTCTAAGAGACATGTTTCTCAATATTCGTAATGTTGACTTTAACTCTCAGAGTTTTGAGACATTTATTGATCAAAGAATTTTCTCATGTAAGATACGTACCATAGCGCGTTATAAGGCTAGGCGCAGTTTTGCAATTTTACAAAGTCCCAATCTTCTCGCTAGTTTTAACGAACAATGGGGCATAAACCCTTTATAATACACTAATGTTACTCTTTTTTTCATTGTAATTATATTTATTAATAGTAGTACTTTCCATGTATAATTTATAGTTTCCTTCTAATGCCATGTGTTCATTCTCAATACTTGATACAGTTCTGTTTTTGTTATTGATTAATTGACAGTTTTTTTATGTACAATTACTCTTGTGACGCTCATTAAAGCCAATTTGCAAACAAAAAAACTCTCTCTCTCTGTCTCTCTCTGTCGCTCTCTCTGTCTCTCTCTCTGTCTCTCTCTCTGTCTCTCTCTGTCTCTCTCTCTGTCTCTCTCTCTCTCTGTCTCTCTCTCTGTCTCTGTCTCTGTATCTGTCTCTCTCTCTCTCTCTGTGTCTGTGTCTCTCTCTCTGTCTCTGTGTCTCTCTCTCTGTCTCTGTCTCTCTCTCTCTGTCTCTCTCTCTCTGTCTCTCTCTGTCTCTCTCTGTCTCTCTCTGTCTCTCTCTCTGTCTCTGTCTCTGTCTCTCTCTGTCTCTGTCTCTCTCTGTCTCTCTCTGTCTCTCTCTGTCTCTCTCTGTCTCTCTCTCTCTGTCTCTCTCTCTGTCTCTTTCTCTCTCTCTGTCTCTCTGTCTCTGTCTCTCTCTCTGTCTCTCTCTCTCTGTCTCTCTCTCTGTCTCTCTGTCTCTCTCTCTGTCTCTCTCTCTGTCTCTCTCTCTGTCTCTGTCTCTGTCTCTCTCTGTCTCTGTCTCTCTCTGTCTCTCTCTGTGTCTCTCTGTCTCTCTCTGTCTCTCTCTGTCTCTCTCTGTCTCTCTCTGTCTCTCTCTGTCTCTCTCTGTCTCTCTCTCTGTCTCTCTCTGTCTCTCTCTCTCTGTCTCTGTCTCTGTCTCTGTCTCTGTCTCTGTCTCTCTCTCTCTCTCTGTCTCTCTCTGTCTCTCTCTCTGTCTCTCTCTGTCTCTCTCTCTGTCTCTGTCTCTGTATCTGTCTCTCTCTCTCTCTCTGTCTCTCTCTGTCTCTGTCTCTCTCTCTCTCTGTCTCTCTCTCTGTCTCTCTCTGTCTCTCTCTCTGTCTCTGTCTCTCTCTGTCTCTCTCTGTCTCTCTCTGTCTCTCTCTCTGTCTCTCTCTGTCTCTCTCTCTGTCTCTCTCTCTGTCTCTCTCTGTCTCTCTCTCTGTCTCTCTGTCTCTGTCTCTGTCTCTCTCTCTGTCTCTCTCTCTGTCTCTCTCTGTCTCTCTCTCTGTCTCTCTCTGTCTCTCTCTCTCTGTCTCTCTCTCTCTCTTAGAGCTAACTCAGCACGTCGGTATATAGTTCCTTTTGCTAAAAATTCCCCTCGATTTCATTGAATTCTGAAATAGTGGAGTGAGATGAAAAGCGTGAAACCCTTACTGTTGACGGGTGAAAGGGTCGCGGGACAAACTAATATCCTCATCGTATATATACGATGGGGCTAAAAATAAATTGGCAACAATGGTGGTGAAGCAATGTTACTATGGAAGAAAAATATCAAGTGGAAAGTAACAGGAAAAAATTGCAAAATATATTTATGTAACTTATAATTTCAAAATTCGAGTAGCCCCGAAAAAGGCTTTGTAACTAAATGATTTCGACAATTTGATTTTAATTTAGTTTTTTCGTCACTGTTTTTGGTTTTCGTTTCGCCAAGGTTTTTGTAAGGGGAACGTTCGAAGTTTTCACCTTTTTCTTTGGCGGCTCCTCAAGTGACTTTGGCTCTCTTATTTCCAGTGATCTGAAGTGTCGAGAGTCAATGATTTCTGGCAGAAGGCATTCCTCATAAAAGAAACGAAGCTTGGGGATTGCTCTCTCCCAGTAACTAGGATCTGGGAAGATTCTTTCGATACTCAGTCCTTTTAGGGTCCAAATAAAAAAGTCACAATAGTTTCGCTTCGTTATATGTAGCTGTCCCTGAATTTGATGAAAATAGTCGTGATTTCTTTTCAATTTCAGCTGACCATTGACGATGCTTGAACAAAATTGTTTTTTCTTATTTGGGGCGTCTAGGGGGTGACAAAAACGGACCGAATGGGGACATTTCACCTCTAAAATACCATCGTTATCCACCAATCCATCTGGTGAAGCGCCCAAAAAACCCATATCGGTGTCAATGAAAATTCCACATTTTGTCACCTGTTTGTTAGAATGCATCTCGTATTCTTCTATCGCCTTTTGTTCTTTTCTTTTGCCCCATTCAACCGCCACATTTGAGAAAGCTTTCGGGTATAGAATTGTTTTCACTAAATTTCGGTATAATGTTTGCGGCCTTCTTTTCATTATTTTTCCAAAATTAGACGCTGTAATTCGATTCTTTCGTAACAAGTGCCATTCCTCGCAATCAGCCTGGTCTTTGGTCCTCTTTTGGATAATATCTTGTTGCTCCTTAGTTACTGCAAGATCGGCGAAAATTTCCTTTCTCCTTCTTTCCATAGCATCGGGGACCATATCTGGTTTTTCTGAATTTTCTCCGTAGTTTTTGAAATCATGCGTCTCATGATTGCGTTCTTCGGCTTCTTGGCTTTCTTTCATCTCTCTTATACGTTTTTCCAGGCTCGTTCTCTTGTAATTTTTCTGCCTCGCATTTCGACTACCATGAGTTTTAATTGTGATACAAGGGCTCTCACTGGTCACAGTTTTCATAATTTTTGCATGCCAATTTCTACCTAGTTGAAATTGTAGCGCAGCTGCGATGCAACGCGTGAAATAGGATCCACGTCTGTTGAAACATATTTGTTTTCCTCCAACAGTTTTTGCGACCAAGGACATGAAGTTTTCCGCCAAATTATTTGTTTCGTTTTGCAAAAGAGCCGTTGCTAGGTCTTGCGCTCTTTGCGAAGCGTTCTTCAGTTTCATTTCTAAAGCTGGGGTCAAGAGAGAAAACCTATCTGGACCCGCGGACTCGCAGAAATAGGGACGACAATTATCGTGCCGACCAAAAACATGGAAGTAGATGTTTCTAATATCTTGCCTTAGAATTTCAGCGTATTTATTTTGAAGCGAAACAAGTTGTTTAACATCGCCATGCAACTGCATGGTTGCTTCTTTTAGTTCCGCGGCGACGTGGGCGATAGCCCCTCTCATAGCTTTCCCCATTCGAACTATCCTCGATGTTGTCAAGGCTTCTGGGTGAAATTTGGCTATCGCGTAAAGCTTTGATCGGTAGTTTCGTGTCACGTGATTGGCGCACTCGCTTTTTTTAATTTTATCTCCGTAATCCACGTTTTCTTGAAGCTTTGAATGTACAGATGAATCACCATCCCCTATTACAGTTCTGTACTCCAAACCGTGTGTTTCAATACTTTTATCGAAACCTTCAATAAGAATATCTGCCTCCATTGCTGGGGATGAACCCTTCCAATTTTTGTAACACTTATGAGATGGAACTGCTTTACTTTCACTACATCGTTTTTTGTCGCAAATCACGCAGTATTTTTGTCTACTATTCAGTTCTAGTAGCTGTTTTGTTCGAGCTCCAATAATACAAGCTACCCCACTCTTAGCGGAGTATCTATGACCGTGGCTTCGCTGCGACCATCCACCATCCACAATTACACTTATAAACGGATTACCAGTGTCAGAGTCGACATCGCCACTCTCAACAGCCAACTGTTTTTCTAATTTGCCAGCTTCTTTCATTTCGTCTCGCAAAGCTTTCTCCCACATCTGCGGGCAAAACAAATAAACAATTGTGTCATAAGTAAAAACATTACTATCAAATCGAAACTAAAGTGTAAAAAAGTACCAGTGACTAGCTCCTGGCTAAATAACCAAAACCAGGGCCAAAACTAATTTACGAAATCGATTTCCTTACCTCTCCAAGTATTTGCTCCTTTTTGGTATATGTAGGTTTAGACATGTTTGGTATTCCTAGCACAGAAAACACCTCATCCATGTTTTCATACCCACTTCCAATGGATACGAAACCCCAAACAGCCAGTGAGTTTAGCGTAAGTTCATTTTTTGTGGGAATTTCATTGGTATCACGGGAAAGACCATGAATCTTGGGCCTACCTCTTAGACTCGATTCATTTTTTGACGTGGAAATTGATTTCGATTTATTGCAATATTTGCACTCGAAAATAAGGTCTGAAACTAATCCGTTTCGCGATTCTTTTACAAATTCCATTTTCCCTTCCAAATGTTTTTCGCATCTATGAACGTCCAGCTCTCTTATTTCTGTTATGAAGTCTTTAATGTTCATATAAGTTTTGAAAAGCACTGTTAGGCTTTGGAGGGACAAATTTTCTTTGCATTGGTGTAAGGGGCAGAATTTTCAAACTGGGCAAGGTTGTTTCGTCGATCGCGCAACGAGGTTCAAGTTGGTCAGATACAAACGAAATATTTTCTAGTCCCATTGGTGACTTGACTAGAATTTCCTGTGTTGGCACATTTTCAGACACTAGGGTTCTTGAAGGCGTTTCAGGTGAAAGCACTCTAGGCCTCGCCATAAATTCTTCATTTGGCAAGCCCATCGCAAGAACTTCTGCCGCAGGGTAACTACAAGTTTAATTACATAATTTATTAATTTGTAGCATTTTGGTTTCACGTCAAGTAATGGTTAGTGAGTACTTACGTTGACAGAGAAATCTTTTTCGCCTTCTGATTCTGCCGTTTGATTTTGAAACATTTTTTACGGGACTTGCCCTTTTTGGACAATGGGAGCCGCGCTTTTGCCATTGTCACTTGTCAGAGAAACAATTCCCAAGGCGTCTAATATATAGGCCCAAATATATAAGTTTTGTCGCGATGCAGAAAGTTTCGGTTTGTTGTTTGAAATTCAGGCACGGAAAGTGAAGAGTGTACCTAGGTCTTTCTGGTTCGACAGTCTGTCAAATCAGCGATGCTAGATTGAAAACCTGGAACCTGCCAAAATTTAATTGGAAACAAGCCCAAAAACCGTCAATCGATATATCGAAAAGCAGCCCAAAACTGACTAAAAGCCAACAACAGTTTTATTTCCAGCCAATATTTTAGAGAAGAAGCCCAATTGCCGGCTTTCAAGCGCAATATGGCATCCCTGGTAACTATAATGACACAGTCTTATCTCTCCTCTTTGATCTCTCTCTCGCGTACCTACCTCGACGCACAGCTGAGTAAACTGACGTCACGTGATCCGACCGGTTTTGAATAGGGGGCTTAGGGAGAATTTCCTCTCTCCGAGCCTACGGACTATGGCTCGGCCATGGGAACTATAACATTCTTCAGAGGGAAAGGAGGAGGGAAGGTAGGGGAGGGACCCAGCCCATGTTTAACAATAAAATCTTGAAAGGGTGAGGCTTACGCCCGGGGGAGTGACGACTTGCGACTAAAAATAAAATAGGTACTTACAGTGACATCAGTAGTGAGTTTTTGAACTAGAACCAAAATTAGGTTTTAATTCAATATCTCCGCTAATTTCAAATATTTTATCATCAAATTAATTCAGGGCACGTAGGATTTAAAAACTCATCGATCAATACCAATTTCGAAATTTTCTGCTAATTGGTTCGCTTTAATCAACGGAAAATGTCATCACAAATCCTTTCCCATTAAAAATTAATTTCAAAATTAATTAAACATATTTATATGTTGAGATTACTTCATGGCAAAGAGAAGGATACAGTCTTAATTTTACTGAAAACCGTGAATTTATAAGTAAAGCGGTTGCTTCTAATCAACGTGAGAAAAATGACCAATTTCCCATTGAAATTTAGCTAATCTTTACCTTCCACCTTAATGCGCCCCAACAATCCTTGCGCCCGGGGGCCAGTGCCTCCTCGTCAAACACCGCTTAATATTGCCCTGGGATCGACACCAAGTTAACAACGCAATTAAGGGTGCAATATAGTGCAGTTAGTACGCAATATAGTGCAGTTAAAACACTCGTTTATCTCTAAATGGCAAATGGGACACTCGATACGAATTAATCGAATGCTATTCGAAAATACTACTATTCCCAAAGCCCTATTTTGACTGTATGGTGTTTCACATTTATTGCACTTGTTTTGTACATCAAAACTGACTTTAGACTTTAATCGTTATAATACTAACAAGTTTGTCAAGAAAAAATATTAGCCACATCGTATGATCGTAAACTACGTAAATTAGAACAACGAGATCAATTGGAAAAACTTCTTCCCGGTCGGTTAAAATTTATATAATATACTTTTTGCCTCTCCTACCGCGAAGTTATATCTCCTGGCTTCAAAAAAGATCATGACTCCTAGTTAGAGAGATAGAGAGAGAGAGAGAGAGAGAGAGAGAGAGAGAGAGAGAGAGAGAGAGAGAGAGAGAGGAAAGGGACCCTGTCTCTGACAAACTCCCCGAGACTAGACCGCTATTCGCGAGCGTTTCTTAGCAAGCGGTTTTAGGCGAAGCTGCTTAGTACTGGGCTGGCGAGCGATAAGTCCGCGGTTCGATTCTCCGTGGAGGAAGAAATTTTAAAAAATCTAATATCTTCCCTGTATCAAGTTTAAAACTCCACCTGTGAACTGTAACGTTAACTAAAAAGAAAAATATTTTCTCTCGACGTTCAAAAATGACGAACGATACTGCCAAAGGCAGGACTGTGGCACTACTACTACTTCTACGAGAATGACAACAGGGCTGATCAAACTAAGGGCCTCATCGTATACTACGATGTGGCTAAAAAGTATAAAGGGCATATTTAAATGAAATTGGAAATTTGAAAGATGAAAGATTCAAATCTTAAAGGGATAGGTTCAACGTTGTCCGACTAGTACAAGATGAGGGCAGTTTTAGGTAAAAAAATGTGCCCAAAAATTATGTGCGCCAAAAAAAAAATCGAATTAAAACGTTTAACATTAAGAAAAGTACGTTAAATATTTTGAAATTCAAACTAACCACGAAATACCGCCCAACTTGTTTTTCACACTATGACGTTGCAAATGTCTCTTGATTCATTGGTTGTTTGGAAATAGGAGAATGAATGGAGCTCTAGACCACTGTATAGTAGCTTTTCACCGTCACTATCACTGGGGAAGCGGCGCATATTTGAGAAGACCTTTGTAAATATAATTCTGATTTTTCATGTTTATTATCCTTTGTTCTCTTAACTCTCGGTTACGTTGTAGAGTAAGGATGATAGAGATTTGTCAAAATTGTTACAGGTAATGTCCAAAACACCACATTTTGCGCTATTTTGGGAAAGGCTTAGCTTCCATGTATAATAATGGTATGGTCATATTTTAGCCTAATGGCCATAATCTAAGCTTTAACATATTTTTAATTGTAAATAAACATAGTAAAATGAACACCAAAATTACAGTGAAACTATTTACCTTCCTTTATAACTTTCAAAGCATCCCCGTATCGAAATGAGTTATATTAATTTGGCGAAAATGCAGAATAGTATGAAAACTACTTTTAGGAGTAAATCTACTGTACCTCCGAGCGAGAGGAAAGTCGCGGGAGTAATTTAGTTTTTTCGCTCGTGTTTTTGCAAACGCCTGTAGAGGGGGCAGTGATCGGAGCGGCGCCGAAACTAATACTTTTAAAAATTAATTAAAAATAGTAAGTTATTAAAACTATCAATATCTATATATTTTTGAAAACGTAATTTTAGGTTCTATCTGATTTAAAAAAATGAAAGCTTTTCATTAGTAGTCAAAAGATCGATTCTATCCCTTTAAGTGAAACCAAAACTTTTTCGCGCCTATGTTTAAAAAAGGAATATCCATTGTTACCAAGCGTTTTGACTTATCATGTAGTATAAAACTTGAAAAAGAAAATGTACATGGAAATTTCCTTTAGAGAAAATTAATAGCTTGCATTTTTTGGCAAAACTATCATTATTTGACTATTAATCATTTAAAGATTAATTAATATTATAATGGAAAAACCAACATTTCAATAATGCCTATATTTTAAGCAATCGTTTTCTGCAAGAATGAAAATGATCTAACGGTAACTTGCAGAGATATAGCCATTTAATATTATTATCCAGTCTACCGCCATTTTTTCAAGATGGCGGCCTTCACAACAACAATTTAAAAAGCCTCCATTAAAAATAATTATCCTCCTCATGTGTGCAAGCTCCTCTAAAAGTGTGACACTCTAATCACAAAACGCACAATTAATTAAATTTTTTGGGCTATGCCGCCTAACTATGAAACGAGAAATTTCATCAACTTTTGAGTCATACAATGTTTTGAATATCGCATGGCAAGAGACCGGTATGGAATTTTGCTCGTTATTTAATGCTCATGTCTCGCGAAGTTTCAAAAACGAATCTTATTTCAATTTGTTTGAGCCTAAAATACAGTTGGAAATCGATGTATATTTGTAATATACATTGAAAGTTTCAACGAAATATATTATATATACGTCCAAGTCGGTGAGTATGGATTTGTGCATAGTCAGACACATTAAAAGTTTATAGATTAGAGTCAATCAAAAAATTGCTATATATTTCAAATATGTCTTTCGACTACTCAACCGAGTCGCTTCAGCTTGAAAGCTCACTGGCAACTACGTCCGGTACTTCTCAAGAAGAGCAAGCCTCGAATTTTAATGAGAAAATCATTCATTCATTTGCCGAGAAATTAAAAAGGGACGGAGTCGGTATTTGTAACATTCGAGACCATTATATTTACCTGGGTCATGAATTCAAGACCACTGGAATTCAAACAAAAACATTCTTGTCCAATGTAAAATTTGCAGAAAATAAGCAAATCTCAGTAGAGTTCTGCGGGCAATTTGGAGCGACAGATCAAGGTGAGCTTAAGTCATATTTATGGATTCACTGCGAATTTTTCTAACTTCATTTTTGTCGTATCTGCAGTTCAAATAACGCGGTTAAAACGACTGACTGATTCGAACCACTTTTATTGCTGATTTAGTAATTAAAATTATGTTAAATTAAATACACGTCTTACGTTTAATTCCACAACAACACAACAAATTGGCGATGGAGGTGGTATCAGTCAGAACCGTATAATAAATCTCTCAGTTCTTATCTCACTGGTCACAGGTCTACGCTAAGCCTTAGCTGCCTCACGCCATAGTAAGCATTCCTTAGTTACCACGCAAACACTACTAGAACAATGGCTATTTCTACGTATTAATCAAAAATGTCTTGGTTAGAATCAAGACCTAAAAAGTATCGATAAGACTAAGGTTATCACTTGCTTGAAGGTTCAGATATTAATTTTTCTTTTCAACTGAAACTTAATTAATGGCATGCTTAAGAAAAAACAACGTTTCATTACCGTTTTCCGTTGAAATACCTTATTTTACTGGTAATCAATTTCAAAAATTTACTTATCTCGGCTTTACGACCACAATTCCATTCCCCGAAAACATTTTATCATTACATTAATTACTTTTGGGAGAGTACGTGTTTGGAATTGTGTTTTAAAAGGTTCCTTATGAAGTTACATCTCCATTCGTGCCCGGCACGCTTCGCAGTGGAACATTTTAATTATTCTTAAACCAATGGCGCCAAATTCAATTGGGACAGTAAGATTTTTACTCGCGGTTTTGCAAAATGATGTAATATCAAGTGTACTATAGTCAACCGTCGTATTGTTTTTTCTCATAGTTCAGGGCATGATCAGTGTTACTGCCCAATTTCTCTCTCTAGTTTCTAACAATGGTTAGAGACTATTTGATATGTCACGGCACAACGTTATATACATTTGTAAATTCTAAGTAGCACAAAAGGAAAAAGAATCCATTTTTTTATATTTTGGTTTGAAATAAATAAACTCATGATAGTAGTTATAACAAACAGAAAGTCAAGGGAATGACACCGGTAATGAGCAGCAAAAGGAGAGGAAAGTTTGCTTCAAGTTAGCAGAGGGAGATGATAGTGCAAGATAATTTAAAACCCTTCAAAATGCCTCTCCCTAAAATTTCAAGAGATTCGAACCAGTGATATGGAAAAAACAAATTTAATCTGTTTGAAGAATAAGTCCTTTATTTATGGCTAGTTTCCGTTTTAATTTTTTAACAATACAAATATAAAAAGATGAACTTTTGAAACTTTGGAAAAAATAACAAACCTTATTTTGCACATCGCATTAAAATTTGAAGATATTTAAACTAGTATTTTCAAAATAAGGGCCAAAAATCGGTGTTCCTCCCATTGATGGCCATGTGACCCTTTGATTTTTTGGGTTAAAATGTGTGATAAGCGTATTGAGGCCGATTGATCGGGCTGCTATAGCGCGTGCAGCCAAAAGCGTGATGGATAAAGAATACGCGTGTAGAAATTTGTTTTCACGGTTAAGTATATACAACTCCCTATCTCCGACGGCAGCTGATTCGATATATACTCTGTTTTAGCATCGATTGTCAGCACGCGCAAAGCTAGATGTCTTTGTAACGTAGCTTTGTGCTACAAGAGATGTAAATTTCGAGATTTTAAATCCTGTTTTCGTCTCTTGTCAGCAGGCACAAAGCCATGTTACATAAAGTTCTAGCTTTGCGCATGCTGAGAACCGAAGCTGGAACAGAGTATATATAGAATAATGGTATTTTGTTGCTTATCCTATAGCGTGAAAACAAATTTGCTAACGCGGGACGGCACTGCTCTAGATGGTTTGGTAACGTAACTTGCCAATATGCCCTATCTCTCAAACAACATATTATAATCGATTTGCGACAGGGAAAAATCCGAAAAATTAGACTTGAAATCGTCCAAATTTGAAAACCTTCAAGTAAAAGCTGTCGAAGAATTATACGAAACTATTTTGGTAGACAATACATCGGATTATGACAAAAGCGAAGTAGGATCGAGATTGTTTATCGGTGCCACAACACTTCCGAGTGATTCTTCTGATGACTTGAGTGAAGACAATTTTCCGGAACCTATATTTGAAACCGAATCCCTCCCATTTGCGTAAAATCTGCTGAAGATGATCCACCGCCAAAGAAAAGGAAAATAGGCAAAAAACCGCAAAGACTCGTCGAGTAAGAAATTTAAATGTCAAGGGAAGCAATTGCGGTGCAGGACCAACAGTTGAAATTGAACCGACAACCGTTAGTGAAGAATCTGCTGAAGATTATCCAACGCCGAAGCAAACGAAAGTAGACAAAAAGAGCGGAAAGACTATTCGTGTAGTATTGATAAATACTAAGGATGCGGTACCAACTAAAAATACGGCTGATTTCGAAAAAGTAATAGAAGAGTTCGACGGATGCCAACCACGATGTAAAAATACCAAATCTAGCAAAAGTAATGGTAACAAACAAGATTATTCAAGAAAACCGCCAAAAAGAGAAAGGTCATAAAGCTTCAGAAGGTAGGAGGAAGTGTTGTTTCTCCTGATGTGATAACTTAGTGGATAAACTAAGTTCTTAGATTTAATATTGGTAATTTTGAATTTGAATAGAAGAATAACGATCCTGCTGGAAAGAAATTAGCTGAAAAATTTGGAGCAAATTAAAACTTTAGGGCGTGAAGCCACACAAGAGCAGCTGGAGCGTTTCTTCTTCGAAGTAGCACCAGGTATACCTTAAGCACTAAATATCCTATGTGGTGTAACTGCTGAGGAAGATCCAGGTGATAGAGACCCAACAAATGTGGAAAATAATTTCTGCGTCTATGGAAACTGTGCTCCAATGCCCACACCTGCGGAGAATGTTTGTTGCAGACAAAGGTCTTGTGCCAGCACCAGGGCAATGTTTGACCTTGTTTGCTTATGTAGACCAGTTCTCCACGTGAGCATGCGCTTTCGCAAAGAAAGTGTCCAACGACGAGGTTTAAACGCAACAAACCTTAACTTTAGGTACGTAATAAATAGATGTATAAAACGTTTTACGTTCTGCTATATATAGTTTTCACTACAGAAAATTTCTTTCTCGTTTCTTAGCTTTAATTGATCTTCAGAGTTGCCGGTCATTTGTGAGTTCATTTCAAGTTCGGAATCTGTTGGAGCCTCAAACTAAATGGAACAAAACTGTAATTACTTTAATAAGCCTTTTAGTTGAACCGCACTCTCAAATGACTGGAAATACTTTTTGGGTCAGTCCAGGTGAAATCAGGCATTGTCCCGACGGCACCATCACCGATTTTGAGGAAACTTTAACCAGTTCAAATATAGACTATTTCATCGGGAAATCCAAGTTCAAGTTAAAATTCATTTAAGATATGAATAATTGAAAAACCCTCACATGGGGGAAGGAAATTTTTCACCCCCAATTCCAGCGATTTTGACCAAATATAACCTTACAACCTTTCTTATTCTTCAAATGGGTGGTAGAGCCTAGATTAAGCTAATAATAGTTTGTGAAGAACTTTTTGTTTTATTTCTATAAATCATCAAAGTGCTCTTTGAATTCAACCAAACGCGAAAAGTAGCCTATAACTTAATATCTCCCGATTCCAAAAACCAAGCTAAAATAAATCAGAGATAACGCTTTCTGGTAGTAATTAAACCGGGGAACACGAAAAAAGTTCTAGATTTATGGTACGACCAAGGGATGCGGTGCCATTTGACTTCGAACACCGCCAAGATTTGGAAAATAGTAAAAACATGGTGGTTTTGAAGCCGTGCCAAGGTACCACCACAATTGAAATATGCACCAAATTACACACCATCTGAAAGCCCTTGTTTTAATCTATAACATATCAAAAATCCAAGGATGATATAGAATTCCATCGTATGTAAACGCGGCATCAAACCTGAAAGAAAATCTGAAAAAAGTTAAAATTTTAAGTTCGCCAAAACAATTGGAAAATGATTATGAACACAATATAGGTAATGTTACAAAAATTTGAAAATTGAGGGGGAGAGAAGACGGAACACCGGAATTATATTAGCGAGGGTTTGTAACAGATAGCTTGGCAATATTTTTAAATTGTTGTAAATTAACAGCATTATGTTTGGATAAAGAATTATACATTTTTGCACCTTTGTAGAAAATGGAGTTAAGTTTTTTTGATGTCCTTGAATAAGGGAGTTAATGAGGGGCTTTATACGGGTACTGTATTTTTTTGTACCTTCCAGATCGAAAAGATTAGAGTTTGTAATTGTCAGAGATTTATATATAAACACCAGGGAACAGTATTCGTATAATTGAGTTATCGTCAATATTTTAAGGCTATGCTCTTTGAAAGGCTTTCTAAGAATTAATCTAGCTGCTCTTTTTTGCAATAGGAATAACCTATTAATATTGTATTCGTTGGTATTGCCCCAAATTGGGAGACATAAAATGAGGTGTGTATATAGTAATAAGTTCCTTGGTTCTTAAAAATTATGTATACTGTTTTTTCCGTGTTAATTTGAAGGTTATCATTTTTCAGCCAGAAGCTAATCAGCTGAATATTATAATTGAGGCGATCAGCTAGAATTTCATAGTTTGCATCCGTGTCAACTACCGCAGTGTCGTCAGCATACAGGGTTATTATATCATTATCAACTGTACTTGTTAAGTCATTAATAATGATGTTAAACAGAAGAGAAGCCAATTCTGAGCCTTGAGGAACCCCATACGTTACGCAACTTAAGTCAGAATAATTGCAGTTAACCTTCTTTTGGCTGCAGCGATTTGTGAGATAGGAACTAAGCCAATCATATGCGGGGCCCCTAATTCCTAGTCGATACAGTTTATCTAACAAAATTTTGTGATCAACCATATCGAAGGCCTTTCTGAGATCTAGATAGAGTGATACCACATAATTACCCTTATCTAACCCTTCTATAATTTGTTTATATACTCTGGCTACTGCTGAGTCTACTCCTAGATTCTTACGAAAGCCGAATTGCTTTGAATTAAGAATATCGTATTTATCACAGAAGGTTAATAGGCGTTGATTAAAGCATTGGTCGAGTACTTTGGCCACTACTGATAACAAAGACATGGGTCGGTAGATGTTGGGGCTGGTGGGATCTCCTTTTTTAAAAATGGTTGTAATTATCGCTTTTTTAAGAATTTTCGGATAATGTCTACTTGTTAACGTTAGGTTTATTAAATAAGTTAGAGGCTTCAGAATATATAGTTTTATCCTTTTGAGAGTTTTAGGCGCTATCCCATCAGCCTATGGGGCCGATCCCTCCCGTACCTTGCTTATAGATGTAAGGACCTCGTTTTCTTCTACCGGTATCAGGGCCATGGAGTTCGTAATATGTGTAATATTTCCTAATGTGGTTTGGGGACAGGGGGCTTATTAAAGAACTTATTAAGCCCATGTGGTGTGATTTTTATGGGGCTTTGAGCCTTGTCTTTAGTTTTTCCCAAAAGGTTGTTTATAACTTCCATGTGTTTTTTAAATTATTCTGCGTCAGCAGTTGTGAGCGAAAATAGCTATTTCTTGTATTTCTAATAATGTTATTGCAACGGTTTCTGGAAAGTTTGTATTTGCTGATATTATCGGTTGACGGGTTTGACTTAGCTAATTTTTTATAGCGGTTTTTCGTGTGTATAAAACTTTTAACTTCTGCCGTGAACCACAGGTTCGAATTCTGGCATTTGGATTTATTTCTATTAACGAATTTTTTAATTGGACAGTATTGATTAAGTCGACTAATAAGATTTTCTAGGAACCAGGCGTATGCCTGATCTACACTACCAATTTTATATATATCACTCCAGTCCATTGCTGCAATGTTAACTGCGAAGCCCTCTATGGCCGTTTTTGTAAAATTACGCCCCATAAAAGATACGGTGTCTACGGCAGATGTGTCGGTCGTATCAAAAGTAGCTAAAACCGGGTAATGATCTGAGACATCCCAATATAAGTGATAACCCTTATATTAACATCAAAGTTAAAGGAGCAATGGTCAATCATAGTAGCGGTAGAATCAGTGACCCTAGTAGGGACATTTACCAACTGATCAAGACCATAGCTTAGTGCCAGGTCAATCATATGTGCTGCTTCATTACCCGGGACCGACATATCAACATTAAAGTCACCAAGGATTATTTTATAAGTACTTCCATTTCTTCTGAAAATTCACGGACGTTGCCCCTAGGTCTGGCTTTCAATATGTCTAACTTCTGATCATAAGTATCTGCTTCAAAAATTATAAATCTATTACGTCCTGTCTTGTAGGGCCCCCTCCTGTACACATTGCTCTGTTTGACTTGAAATTCAAGCTGTACCTGATCATAGAAAAGAGTCAACACTTTTTGGGCGAGTGAGTTACGCGATTCAATTTCCTCGTCAGATATACCCTTAATATTTATATTGTTCCTCCTGGCTGCAACTTCCATGTTTTCAATCTTAAAGTTAGCCTTAGCTATTTTCTTTTTCAAATCTACCCTTTCATCCTTGAATTTATCTTGCAGCAGATTGATTTCATATTCAAGAGTAGGAAGCTTATTTTCTAAGATAGACACTTTCGTTCCTAGACTACTGATCGAGTTTTTTATGTTTATCATTCGCGTATTAACATTGGTTAGTTCCGTATATAGTGTGCCTAATTTCCCATTCACCGTAGTGAATTTACTGTCAATATTGTGATTCATTTTTTGTAGTTGAGACATAATGCCGTCATAGCCTATTACCTTACCTGCCATTGAGTAGTTTCTTTCCGCGTTACAATCAACAAAAATTACAAATAGGCAACTCTCAGTCAGAGCTCTAGAAAAGAGAATAAATAAAAATTGCAAATTGCACACTTATATTTACCTAAAAAATAGCAAAGTCCAGATTAGCAGAAGTTAACTAGACGTTATGCTTATGAGCTCTGTCTGAGTTGTGAAGAGATAACACGCCGGTTGCCGTTAGACGAAAGCTCGGTCGGGCTGCTAGTCCAAGGTCACACTATGAAGTTCACAGTATAAGCGATAAAACAGTTTTGGTTTTTTTGGCCAGCGGAGATTTTTTAGCAACAAAGTTGGTTGGTAACCGGTGTTTTTGTTTTTTAGAGATCAGCAGCACGATGTATTTCCGTTATCTCGTTTCAATAAAATAAATCATACCCCAGAAGACCGTGTAGTTGACAAGACCACGTTAGTGAAATGGAAGATGTCTGCATATTTGGCACAAATTTTAAAAATAAGTGGTAATTGGACCATTCATATTAATTCCAAAATAGCTGTCGTAGTTAAATTGTATTTCAGTTGACGAATTTGCATTGGAGGCCTACTTAAATTCTCAAGTTAAAAACCCTAAGGACGAAATGGACCTAAAAGATTTGTCAAAAATGAAAAAAGCAAATCAACAGTTGAAGAAAACCACCGAGAAAAGAATTAATGCAGCCAAGAGAGACATGTTCACTGAAATGTTTCAAATGCCCAACTTATTTGAGACTATGATCAACGAAAACTGGTAAATCTAAAATATTTTTTATTCTTCTATAGACGCGTGTTCGTAGTTTTAGTTGATAGTGAAATAATTCCGACTATTGTAGCTAACCGGCAGAGCAGACCTTACCGACAAATGGTTTTCAACCATACATATATAATCCTCAACAAAGTGAGCTGAACAGTCACCGTGGCACCCTTCAGTCTTGTTCAATAACGGAGAATACGCTGAACCACAATCTTATGTCGTTATGTGAACAGAACTATCTATCATAACAACGGCCGAGACTCGATCCCCAAATATGAACCCAAACTCTCAAAATGTTTAACAAACGAATACCAACAACACACGATTCGTTCTCAAGACCACAACGTACCAAATACGAACATCGCAGTCCCTGCGGAAACACGAATTTATGATGATAATTCCAACACTGCCACAACACACTCGACTGCGAATCCAAATCTTATTGCAACCCAAACCTCAACTGCGACTCCAACCTCTACTAGTCTCAGCAAATCTACAACACAAGTTTCTGAATTATTAATAAATCTTGGTTGGTTTTATATGTTCCTAGTCATGTTCTTTTATTAAATTAAATCATATAGAAATGGTTTTTGGCTATTTCATTCTCCGTTTCAATAACATCTAATATACTTTCAGGGGTTACGACTGAAGTCGTTACATTTCATAGAAATGTCATTGCCTTTGTCGACACAAGGCAGTTTACTTCCACTGAAAATGCCCCACTTACCACTACATTTGAAAAGTATGAAGAGAAGATAAATATTATATTGAGTCCTAATGCAAGCTGTTGAGACTAAAGATACTACTTCAAATATAGCTGGTGCTACTTGAAGGAAGTGAGGTTTTTGTAACTAAATTAGAGAAACAAAAATTATAACGAAATATTATGATAATCGTAAATTTCATGATGAAGGCGAACTAACTTTCGCTATAAACATAAAGTCATAAGCCCGGGTAAGCTCACGTAACTTTCACTATGGGGGTTAGTGAGTAACTTAACTTATGGTCAATCGGTTGTCTAGGGGTTTGGTAAAAATTAAGATATGGGAAACCGATTTGGAGTTTGCCAACAAATCATTTAATAAAAAATCACTGAAAAATAAGAATAAGACTTTACTACTTAATACTAAAATATAAGGTTCTGATACTTAATTATAACATGCAAAATAACATGCACACTTCATGCAAAATTCTAACTTTAAATAATCAAATAAAAATTAACGTTCCTAACAAAAAGGTTTTAACATTTAACTAACATTAGAAAATAACCACATAAGGGTTTTACAATTAAACCTAAAATAATGTTAACCACATAAGGGTTTTACATTAAACCTAAAATAATTTTAACCACACAAGGGTTTAAATCTCATTGTTCAAGTAAAGGTGCATATACTTTTGTAGATCTAACCTTGTAATGTAGCTTACTAAATTCTCTTTGTTCACACAAACAGTTTTTTACCGACTTCCCCGCACGTGCGTGTTTCACTGAGGGTTTACCAAGACTTTCACAGGAACACACGTTTCTTCCTTTTACTCGACTGAAACTATGCTTACACGAGCAACTTAAAGCCCAGGCCACTGTTGATCCCCTTTCAAATGGTATATTGTTATCAAATTT
This sequence comes from Phalangium opilio, assembly GCF_054372755.1. Taxonomy (NCBI): domain Eukaryota; kingdom Metazoa; phylum Arthropoda; class Arachnida; order Opiliones; family Phalangiidae; genus Phalangium; species Phalangium opilio. The sequence continues at coordinate 6,558,781 of NW_028324199.1, read as the reverse complement.
CACCAATTCCATAACTGTTTATGGTTTTCTCGGAAATAAATATAAGATAAATGCTGAAAACGTTTTCCTTGCTTAATTCTAAACGTGACGTCAATATTTGCTGTCAAGTTCCAATATGGTCGCAAAAATAATGTCTTTCTAATCACGAATACATAGATTTACCATTTGCAATCTTAAAGAGGCCATAGATGACATGCAAATATCTGATTTACTGTGAGGGGAAGCGCCAAAAGAGGCTGCGAATCTGTGGGGAAATGTTTATCATCGTCATGGAGATCAGAGGAGACGGGGAGAAAATGGTTGTTACTCCCTTTAATGCATAAAACTAGAAGTGTGGGAAAACCACTTTTTGGGTATTGAACCGGTTAACGAATGCCAACAAATTGTCCTTGTCAAATACCGAATCGAATAGTTCATTCCAAGTTAGGCCTCGATAATTGTTTTACAAACCGATTTGTCACGAATAGTTAAGCCTAGTATTCGCAATTAGCGCTTCAGTAGCATTGCGCCGAATCCCAATCACTCGAACCCAGTCCCATTATACCAAAAAAACGCACTTCGGATTTTTCCCGATGGAATTTAAATAAATAAAATCCCGGGAACGCAAAGATTTTATCTTTGCTAGCAAAATTAAAATTAACTTAAAGCAATTTAAGGCCTACGTAAAATGAACACTTGATCCAAACACTCTCTAAATTATTATTTTAAAACTAAGGATTTTAAGAACAAAATAGTAGTAAATCATCAAATTATGATATAATAAAAGCAATTAATTGCTTACAGATTTTTATTTTTTTATGTTACATTCATCATAAAAATACTTTTAAGCCAGCCGTTTTAATATACTTCAAGTGTAATACTAACAGTAATTATTTTGAAGGGAGTACGTGTTGAGTGATCAATTTTGAGTATTTGAAATATTCTACTGAATGTCTAAGAAGAGCAAGCGATCTTTGACATAATAATTCTTGAAGAGAGTTTGAGTCAGAAGTTTCCATTTCTTCGCTTAGTTTCGGCAAGAGAACCCACAAGAATTCACTAGCATCTTCTTGTTGGTTGTGGGTAAAAGGCAGACCAACAGCCGTTCGCAAATCGAAACCGTCATCGCAGGAACTCGTATTTGAATTTTCAACATGCTGAATAGTGTTACGAAGGCAAGTCAAAATAGGCTTATCGCTCAATGATCCTTTAGGACCTTTAGTTATGTTTCTTAATTCCGGAATCAGTAAGAGCAATTGCGAAACGCTATTCGCCTAGCACATTACTCCATCTCCATTTTCAAATCCTTTCAAGGGAGAAATGTCTATACTCTGAAGACCAAGTCTGATATTTTTTGTTTGGTTTTTCTTTTTCGTTTTACCAGATCGCTCTCCTTCACCTTCTAAAACACTCGTCGACGCCGGCGTTTTTCTACCTCTCTTTAATTCCAACTCCGCTATTTCTATAAGTGGCAGATCACGTCTGTGTTTTTGACGCAGCCTGTTATACTCCACGAGGTATTATTTTATTCGGGTCTAATTGCAAGAGATGGAGACCGGCCAAGGAAGTCACTCGCGGTAAAGCGACGTAGGCCATGCCAGTTCCAAATAAATTTGATCCCAAATCCATAATTGCGCATTTTAAACTCATTCCCTGGCTTTTGTGTATAGTAATGCCGTATGCCAAGATTACCGGAAATTGCGTTCATTTCAAGTATAAATTAGTCATTAGCGAGAGCTTAACGCTCATTTTCTCGACTAAAAATTTGCACTTATTATTCTCGTCGCTTGGTTCCCGATCTACTCTGATACGGATACCAGTGATGTTCCCACTGCCGTTCTAAGTCAAGCCCTTTTTTAGCCTTTCTGACCTGGCTTAAAGTTAACCACTGCTTCAGTGTAACAGTTGCATGGAATTAAAGATAATTGCGTTAAAATTGAATACTTTGCGATTATTGATTGAATTTTAGTCTCGATAACTGTCTAAAATTTTTGATAATGTCAAACTTCGTGTTACGCGAAATTTATATATAGCTTAATAATTAATTTAATAGTGCTTTGTTTGGCGATTGGTGTAGTGAAAAGACCTTAATTATTAAAAATAAATTCAATAAAGTTGTATGAGAATGTTTTTATGGTTTTCAGGTTTCCTAAGAGTAGAAATCCGGTTTTAAGTTACGAATTAGTTTAAATACAATAGGGATTGGTATGGTATTATGCGGCCTTAATAATTAAAATTTAAGCAATTATAGATGAAAGAAATACTTTCATTGGTTTTTTGAGGTTCCCAAAGGGTAAGTCCAATTTTAAGTTACTAAGTAGTTTAAATAGAATTAAACTAGAATTAGGAACATTACCAGCACTTCTGGGCGGCAAAGTTTGAGGGAATAAGACACATGTCGGCGCTCCTACCCTATAGGTGCCGACTGCCCTGTGTCCGTCGGAGGTGACGTGACCCCAAGACCCCTTCCGTCAACTCCCAAATAAACCTCATTTCCTTCCCTGATTATTCACATACTGAAACCTGATAATTCGCATCCTTGCCGCTGCACACTGACCCAATTTGCATTGAAACCTCAAAAAAAAACATTAGCAGCAGCTCATAGCTTTGAGTGTAATTAGTTATTAAAATATGGAATCATTTATCTTCCATTTAAATTTAAAACATTCCATTTTACATCTTTTAATTTCATTCATTCGCCAATTATATATTTTAATTTATTAAAGACAAAATTAAAATTTTCCTAAAGCACAAGAACTGTAATGCTTTTTCTAGTTTATGTGTCTTATCACACCTACAATGGCCCTGCTTGGTAGAGCACGCAGGCAAAATCTCCTTTCTCCATTCCCCGATTCTTGTGGCCCTCGTTCTCCACGTTACTCAGATTCTCAGAAATCGATATGTATTTTTCAGTTCTTCGTCATGTCATTCATTTCTTCGAGGAGCGTGGCGCAGGGTGGTACTTGATACTTACCGTGCAACATACCACCTTTCCAAAAGTCGAAGGAACAACCCTGTTCGTGCAAATACATCCGACCAAAACTAATGCTTGGTAAGTTGTTGTCCAACATTACGCGAATCTTAATTCTTGTAATTTGAATCCAAATTTAGATATTAGTTTATTGAAAAATATTTATTTAAATACACATAATTTAAAATTAGGATTTTTTCATTGTGGTTTGTAGAAAATAAAAATTGCAGCCTTGTGCAAAAGGTAACTTTGGCTTTTAGTGTTTAATTTTAATTTATCAGATTTTCAATAAAAAAATTTCTTTGCAAATTTAGTTTCTTACAGTTTCAAGAAGTAATAAACAAGTTAAAACATCTGGTTAATTATGAATCGGTTCAAGTCAAAGTAAGCGTACTTGTAATATTTTTAATATGAAAAACAAGATAGGGGTAGTTTCTTGTAGATCAAAGTTGATGAGGGATTTCCTATCGGAACAACTCAAATCTGTTGCTTCTTCTCCTGACTTGGATAGAGTTGCTTCTCGTGACTTTGACAGAGCTCCCCTGGAAATGATTAACAATTTCCATGGATATGATGGAGCTCTTGCTGTTATGCAAGATAACAGCGCAATACCTCCTTTCGCTTCAAGCGCAAAGCAGGAATATTTAAATTTTGACAAGGGCGAATTCCAAAGATTTAAGCAGTGAATTATTTTCTAAAGAATAATAGGATCCTTAATAACTAGTCCAAAAATTCCTTAACGGATGGTGAAATTCCTTCATCTTATCTCGCAGAGAGAGGGGATTGTCTATAGCACCTGTCTCATAGACCATTTCGATGCAAAAAGGTTCAAACTGTTTGTCTCGCTTTAGATATACACCACCAAAGCCCGCGTGATTCAGCGCAGGCTATTAAGATTTAAAAGTCTAATCTGTAGAATTATTGGTTGACAGTGTTATAATGGTAATAGTACGAGTAATAATAAACTCGTATTTCTGCACGATAACTTTTTGCTTCCAACAAACTTTCACATACATACTGCGGACGGTTTTATTGTTAAGCCCTTCAACACAAAGACGCGCTTATTAACGTCAGCGATTTGAGTTGGGTCTGTTTTTTTGTAATGGCGTTGATATCATAGCTGCCGGTACTCGCTCAAACCGTTCAACTTTATGTGTGAGAATTAAGTTGGTTCAGAACACATTTGGAATCGCGGTAGTCTTCCGTTCCATCAGAGTATTTTTCGTACGTTTTGCGTAGGTTATGTTGAACCACTGGTACTTTAAAAGAGGGGGAAAATTTGTACTTGTACTTGTAGAAAATAAGTCATTGCTTGAACGGTTTGGAAATGCAAACCGGGGTTTTAGTTTAGTCGGGACGAGAGTCTCGATAAGGTAAGGTGAGGCTTCTTTTTGGATTTCAGTTTCCAAGAGCCGGATAAGTAATTGAGTGGGTTATTTAGCTACCATTATGAGTGTACCGCAACATACTGCTCGTAAGATGAAAGAGAAGGATCTTCCTCAAGCGTTGGCCATTTAGAAAGAAACTGGGATGAACCAGGGTAGTGATAGTCTAAGTACTTGGTTTCAAATTGATCGGAACGGAATGTTCGTAGACGCTACTGACGATGGTAATTGTAAGACAAATCTCGCTTGCATGTTGTTCAGTGATAAATATTGGCAAGAACCTACTTTGAATGTTGTCTCGTAACGTTAGATGTACCAGCTGTATATGTAATCGAACCAACTCGTCTACGTGCTTTGACACAGGAAAATACTTGGTACTAGCGCCGCCGTTTTTTCTCGCGAAGATCTGGCCTTCTTGGGTCTATACCCCGTTCGACCCGAGTACCGTGAACAAGGTGTTGGTGGAGGGATCTTGAAGGCCGCCCTGGACTACGTCGGTGACCGTAATTGCGCCCTCAATACCAGCGAGAGTCATTTGGCGACGTACCGGGATCGCGCTGGGTTCGGTTTGTTTACCGAATGGATTTTGATCGCCTACGAGAAAGAGGGGCCGATGTCGATTGCATGAGGGAACGAGTACCCGGAGTTAATGTTGTCGATTTCAACAAAAGTCGTTTTGCGTCAGTCGTAGCTTATGACGCCGCGGTTCAGGGTTATTGCCGAGAACAATGACTACGTCTCACTTTGAAGGAAGCTGATTGCGTAGCCATGGTCGCTCTGCGAGAGAATGGTATGATTGCGCAAAGTAGAATTACACGCGGATACATTATTGGGTTCTGCTCTTTCCCCGCGTTAAGATCAGATTATCTGGTATAGTTCGTAAGAATGTTCGCGGACACGGGATGGTCGGCCCGCTGTACGTGGACGATAAAGACGTAGCTGAGGTGGACCTTTCCAGCGGCCAGAAACTACGGGGTTATATATATTCCGTTGAAGAACAATGCCGAGAGCTTAACCTTTTCTGATAAGCTTAATATGTATGCCTTTGGCGTGGTTTCACGTCTCTTAAGCAAGGAATCGGTCCCTCCGGCCGAACCCAATAAGATATGGTCTCAACACGACCTCAACTTCTGCAACTTTTAACTTAGGATAACTATTTAAATTATAGCAACATCTGTATTTTCCTCTAACTGTATTGTAAGTAACTGTGAGCTGTACCGTTTTGTTGACTATCTCAATGGACAAAGAGCGTTCAATACTTATAAGTGTAGGAAATTCGTTGTAGTGTGTTATTCATGTTGTGGTTAATAAAGTAACATAACATCAAAATGAAACCGAAACCAAATTTCTAAAAATTGCTCGCTGTGACGAAATTCTTTATCACCTTCTCGGACAATCAGACAACGTTCCGTCGCATTTCTGTCGCCAATAACTTCCTTGGGTTAAAATATAATAATAAAAGTTAAGTTTATAAAATTAGATTGAAGTAAAAGCACGAAGTTTCGAGAGAAGTGCGGACTTCGATGAGAAGCCTCAATGCGGTCTCGGAACGTAAGTACAGCTTTATTAATTGAAATACAGAAGCCTTTGTTAGTCGAATAAAATTGTTGGAATCTTCAATAATTGATAAATATGAGTGATTTACTAACTTCTGTAGAAGGAATAGGAGGCAGTGAAACTAGGCGTGTTTTCGTGAGAACTTAGCACATTAATATTTATTTTTATTTATTTGTTGGTGCAGGTCTGAAAGCCCATATGGCCTATAGAGTAATACCAGTGACGTTTTTTCGTCTGCTTATACATTAATTCCTTTGACATGCTAACTCAAACATTATGTGGTGCTTGGGAATTTTCAAAGTAAATGTTTTTGATCCGCCATTTTGAAAGCAAAGTTGCCTGTAAATTCAAGTTAATTACCTATGGATAACATAACGAGTAGTTATACAGTTTATTGGAATTATTCAAATGGTCTGGAATTACACGTCAAAAATCGTTATATAGAAAAGGTTTTATTTATTAACAACATTGACCCGTATTCGCTGAAACCAAAAGATTTTCTACAAGTTAGACCAGACACAGATTTCCAATTCCTGAATCTTCTACCGAAAGTAAGGTATGGGGATATTTATAATTACCTTATCAATGGAATATTTCCGTTTACGAAAGAAAACCTTCGAAATTACAAGAATTTGGGAGCGTATAATAATTTCTTGAGAGGATTTGTTAGAGACGTTACGGTTAAAATGTTCCAAAAGTATGTTCTTGGTAAAGCACCTGTAAATATTTACAGTTTGCATTACTTACTTTAAAAATAACACCAGCTACATACATTTTCTTTTCGAGGTTATGCATGCGCAAAGTATGAATGATCCAAACTCTGGATCACAATATTTTAATTACAAAAGCCATCATAGTATTGTTTTGCTAACTTCGAGTAATGCGTTTTACAACTTTAACTTTTTTTACTTTGAGAAATTTGGACGAATTAGCGATGGAGGAGTTTGGCTGCATCTGATTTGGGCAAGGTCATCCAAGATGATGACTATTTACCTGACCCTCGAATCATCGAGGCTAATGGTGATGAGCTAACATTTTGTTTTGTCGGGGATGAAGCCTTTCCACTACAGAAACATTTGATGCGTCCATATTCCCTAGGATTTTTGCCTGAAAATGAAGATTTATTTAACTATCGACTTTCTCGGGCAAGAAGATGCATTGAAAATGCGTTCGGTATATCAAGTGTACATTTTCGAGTTTTAAGAAGCCCTATACCTCTAGAACCAAAAACGCAGAAGCAGTGGTAAAAGCAGTGGTTTGCCTTCACAATTATTTATTGACAAAAGATGAGGAAGCCAATATAAGGATCAATTGTCCTCAAAAATTATCGGACTATACTGATGAAGAAGGTAATTTTGCAGAATGGAGAAAAATCCGAATAATACTGTGGTTAGATTACAACGGCAGGCAACTACAACTCATAAGATGAATAATGGCATTGAACGAGATAAATTTCGAGATTATTTCATGGGATCTCAAAAGCTCTCTTGGCAGAAACAAAATTGAAATGTTTCAAGCTTTAAACATTTGAGACAATAAAATGTTTATATTATTGATAATTAATAAATACTCTATTAGTCATTTATGGAATTCATTTATTGCAAACTAAGGAAAATAATTATGTTAATCCAAACACATTAATCTTGGACACCTGTTTGTTCTTCCTCTGATATTATGTCATCCATAGTTGGCAAAAACCGCTGTTTCACTTTCCTTTGGTTACAAGGTTTTAATGAATCCAGATCTTTTGCTAAACTTGACAAAAACATTTCATTGGCGCTGTATGTTTTAGAGCCTGATGGCGCCGGAGCCTTTTCACAACCTTGGTTGATTTTGTCGCAATTTTCCTTCCATATCTTCAATAAAGTCTGCTCATATGAGTCTTTTTTTTGCACTTTAGTTTTTTCCTAATAGAGGAGTCCAGCCTCTCATGTTGTTGAATATCTGACCCTAATACATTCGCATTTCCACCTAGAGAACTACTTTTTAAAGCGCTGCTAGAGTTGGATTTGGTATTTCCATCTTCGGATGTAGCAGGCATGGGTTGTTCAATGAGGATAAGTTTAGGTCTTGTCTTCGTGCTGGTTGAAGCGGCATTTTTGACCCCAAAAGTCATATTGCTTATTGTGCTGAAATTATTAACAGTTTCAGATATTATTTATACAAGAGTGGATCTTATCATTATACTCATATTGGTTTTAAGGAGAAAACAAACTAAGCCCCTTCTTGAATTGGACATAACTTAACAACATTTACTTACGGTTTTGGCTTCATGGTGTCCTTTAGAAACTCCATAGATTCAAATAGATTCCACACATCCCTCGTACCTCTTCCACTTGCACTTAATTGAGCTGTGCTTTGTTCCCTAAAAATGGTAGCATATTTAACGCAGCAGCACCTTTTTCATTTAAGTAGTCTTCTATTAAAAAGCCTCTATCGGCCATAACCGAATCTCCAGCTTCTTTAATTTCTAATAGACCACTGTCTCAAGTCAGTTCTCTGTCGGACATGCGTCCTGGCACTAAATCCGAAACGAAGCTTATGAAACCGTTTGGAGTACATCCAATTAAGCCCTTGGCCGTATTGTGCTTCTTGTATGAAGACCAAGTGTCGCTCACGGTCTTGAAATCACCGGGCTTCTGAATGAAAAGCTCCGTGGAATCAACAATAACCCCTGTATTACTAAATTTAACTTTAAATTCTTGAGGCATGTGTTCATCAACGACTTTTCTTGAATGCCAGATCCTTAGTTTAGTTAGACTTTTCTCTAATACGTCGAACAGCGTTACACATAAATTCGAAACGCCAAGCCTATGAGCAAAATCAAGAAAACCAACCTTAAATCGAAAAAGTACCAAAAACGGCTGATATTTTAAGGATAACTGCATAGGGCGACCCATAATATTATGTTCGTTCCTGTCGTATTTACGTTTGAAGACTTTAGCTCCATTGTAGAGTTTTAAGGTATTTAAATCGGGTTCAATGAACTCATATAAATCATTAAAATCATTAATATTATCAAACACAGTATAAAACTGCATCATTGAATCAGAGACAGAAGCTTTTTTAACGAAAACTTATGCAATTCGTTATTTAAGTTTTGCAATTTTTTCACTTTCGCCTAAAAACTTAAATAAGCAGTTTTTTACTTAAAAGTTCTTGTTTCAATGATTAATTTTCATCTTTGATCTCATTAAGTCTGTTCAGCTGGTCTTCAAGCTTGGCCTTCTCCTCTCTTAATGCTAAGTTCTCATTCATAAGTGTCATATTCAAGTTTTTGATTTTCTTACATTCACTGGCACTCGCTTGAAGTTGAGATATTTTAGTTTTATATGACTTTAAAATCATAGCTAAAGCTTTGTAATTTTGAGGGAGACAGTAATCATGTTCTTCAAAAACAACAGAACTATCAAAGCTGAAACATTTAAATTAATAATAAAACCCAGTGGGACTTCACACACCATTTTTATTTGGTATCCCCTCGAATTCCGAAACCTACATTTCGTTTTCTCTTGGCAATTTACGCTTTTAAGACTATTAGGTTCATACCCGCATCGCTGGATTCGCTCGTTTACAAATTGAGTCGAGGAGGGGCCGATAAGTTCAAATGTTTGAACTCTGTTTTCAAGCCTGAAGAGGTAACGAATCTACTTAGGAAGCAAGTGTACCCCTCCCTTCGTCTAGTTGCATTTCGTTTTTGAAACTGTAACCGTCCACACCAAGCTTCTCCTTCCCGGAAAGAAACCGCGTCGTCTGCTTTACTAATTTTGTATTTTTTATACTAAATTTTTCATAATGTTAAATTGTTCCGAAGTGGCGCCTTAAGCGCCACCGCTGTCAAACTATTAAAAAACATTAGTTCGCGGGGATAAAAACCCCCGCCTACAATCTGTACACGGCAGCCTAGTCCGTGTTCGCGAAAAACACCAGCTTATTGTTTAATAAAAGTTCTTTGTTATCCAACTCTGAGTCTATCCTTCCTCGCCATGGATCTTTGGTAAATATAAGTTAGTCATGGTCAATAAGACCTTTAAACGGGTAACCTGGGAATTTCTTTAATTCTTAGTGTTAATTAAATATCTTTATGCGCCGTGAAATTAGGCCCCTTTCCTACATTTAAATTTTACGGTTACATAAAGTGGCGAGCTTGCCAGGACTCGTTACGACTGACAATTACCAATTGTGCTTTAACGCGTACTTGTGACAATTACTTGTGCCATTGCTTGAATTAACTGTCGCGTCATGAATCCTGCCGATCCGCATGCTTTAATCGCCGCGATTAACGCGCAGTTACCGGGATCCCATACTCCCCGAGGGGGATCACTCATCGACCCCTCCAAGCCTCGGTACTAGTCCTTCGCAAGGACAAGCGGCTGGAGGAATCCCACCTCCGCCGCCGCCACCGCAAGGTGCAACGTCAAATATTTGGCTACAAACTATTCAAACTCTAGCAACTACGTTAGCAAATGTAGGCACTGGACCAGCCGCCAAAAGTAAGCCAAAACCGCCCCCTCACTTAATATTTAGTGGTGTCGAAGGTGAGAGCGCGCCGGAATTCCTTCGGACTTTGACGGAATTCGCGGATTATCACAGCATGACAGGAGATGACATTATCGCGCTTCTACCCCAAATATTAAGGGGTCGTGCATTAATCTGGTTTAGGGACTTGAATAGGCCAAATCAGAAACTAATGTGGCGTACAGTAAAAGGTGCGTTTAGAGACTATTTCTTTTCGGGTAGAGCGGAGGAATCCCTCCGCCTTGAAATAGCGCAGTTTATACAACCCGCCGGTGTGTCTTCTGACGCGGACATCGCGAGTATCACCGCGATGAATCAGAACCTACGCGTTCCGTATACTGACTCTGAACTGGTCGGTATTTGCAAGCGAAATATCCTCCACGAGATACGCATCCATGTCTTCAACGACAACATAAGGACAATGCGCAGTTTTATAGAAAAGGGCCGCGTGACAGAAGAAATTTTACGAGCGACCCCTTCTAGCTCATTGTATCCTAGAGACAGTGCAAAGCCTACCTCGCGTAAATGAAGTGGGAGAAGAAATTCTCCCGCAGCCGCGGTTTTGACTAAACCGCCGGGGGGAGTTGCGACATCAAATGCAAGAAATACCAACAGACCAAAGACTCCGACACAGGTTAAGCCCGAGCAAAACGATTTAAGTCGCGTAGAATGCTACAAATGCGGACTCTTAGGGCATTATGCCAAAACCTGTCCGGACAAACAAGAAGTCGCGCAAAGACAGGCTTCGGAAAACGCGAAAGCGGGAAGACAAAAAGGGCATCGTCTTCCCGCCGCGCGAAGAAAGTAAAGCCCCTTATGGAATTTGGCTCTATGGATGTGCGTCTCTGTGAGGTTGATCCTCCCGTGGCCATAGACGCCGTGTATTCGCATGGGACTTTCGCGACTAGACTAGATTCAGGCGCTGATGCTTGTTTTATCAGCTTATATCAGTGGCGTAATGTAGTCAGAACTTTAAAACCAGACTTAGTACTTCCGGAAGAAGAAGAGACTCAATGCATAGTGTTAGGCGATGGACGTTATACCTTTACAAAGGGACGCGCGCGAATAGACTTCCGCTTAGGACAGTCGAAACTAAAGCAGGAATTTCACGTAGTTCCCTCACTGCCAAACGATTTTATTCTGGGAAAAAATTTCCTGTATAAACATCGTGTCGTTTTGGATTTTGGTACCAAAACGTGTCAGATTGACGGAACAACGTTTCCATTCGTGTTTAATCTCCCGGGGTTAAAGACTCCAACACCTCAGATTATAGAGGATATTGAACAAGCTCGTATATGTTAAATTTTCGTTCCATGGTTGATCTTAACTTCGTTGTTTTCTTTTATAAAAGGACTGCTACTTCATGGATTTTTAATAAAAATTTTATTTATTACTTTAAAATAACGGGAGCTTTCGGACCGTGGTCCTTCTTCAGCCGATACAATTTCTAATATGAAGAAGGACCACGGTCCGAAAGCTCCCGTTATTTTAAAGTAATAAATAAAATTTTTATTAAAAATCCATGAAGTAGCAGTCCTTTTATAAAAGAAAACAACGAAATTGAACAAGCTGTCGCGTCGCCTACATTGAGTCCTAAACAGAACGAAGACTTGAAAACTTTATTACTAAGATTTCCAAAACTATTTTCGGAAAAAGCGGGACTTACGAACTTAGTCTATCACGAGATACACACTACCACCGATGCTCCCGTTAGTCAACGCGCGTATCGTGTTAGCGACGAGAAAAAACGGATAATTGAAGATCATCTTCACGAAATGATCCTCGACGGAATCGTGAAGCCATCCGTTAGTCCTTACGCGTCGCCTGTGGTACTTGTCCACCAGAAATGCGGAAAGATACGTTTCTGCGTCGACTATCGCGCTTTAAATAAAGTGACCGTGAAAGATCCGTATCCGCTTCCGCGAATAGAAGAACTATTAGGAAAAATGGGTGCCCCGAAGTTCATAACAGCACTGGACCTTAAGAGCGGCTATTGGCAGATAGATCTCCATCCGCAAGCAAAAGCGAAGATTGCTTTTATCACGCATGCGAGGAAGTACGAGTTGGAAGTACTTCCGTTCGGTCTATGCCATGCGCCGTCGTCGTTTCAACGACTCATCGACGAAGTCTTCAGGGGTGGACATCACTTTTCCATCTGTGTCTATCTGGATGACATCGTCATTCCATCCAGTACTTGGGCAGACCATTTACAAGCCTTGGATTGTCTTTCACCGACTGTCTGAAGGGGGACTTACGCTTCAGACGAAGAAATCTCGCTTTGCGCAAAGCGAAGCGACCGTGTTAGGGCATATTGTCAATGAACGAGGGATTCATATTGATCCCTCCAAGACTGGGGCTATAGTAGACTTTCCCGTACCAAAGAACGTGAAAGAAATCCAAAGATTTCTGGGCATGGCGGGATGGCACTCTCGATTCATCCCGCAGTATTCCAAAATCGTTGCCCCGTTAAACCATCTCAAGAAGGACGTTCCGTTCCAGTGGAAGAAAGAACAGCAGGAAGCGTTCCAGGAAATCAAGGATGCGATCTGTATGGCGCCTCCTTTAGCGGCTTATAACCCTAAGTTGCCTTGTATCCTGACAACGGATGCTAGCGACGCCGGACTTGGAGCTTTCCTGTCACAGGTCCAGGATAACGTCGAGGTACCTATTGCCTATGGCAGTAAACAACTGACCGACGTCCAGAGAAGATATACCACCACGGAAAAGGAATGTCTTGCCATCTATTGGGGAGTTGGAAAGTTCCGGCCATACTTGGAGAATACCCCGTTCACTGTGATCACTGATCACAAGGCACACAGTGGTTATTCACTTTGAAAGAACCAAATTCTCCTGCAGACGTATGACTTCAAAATCATACACAAGAAGGGAGTTAAGAACAAGGTTGCGGACGCATTATCAAGAGCGCCTGTCTCTTTATTAGCCATGTCTTTGGAAGACATGACTTCACCGTCCTCGTCAGAAGATTCCAGTCCAGCGGAATCCTCTTCAATGACGTCGACTTCGACCTCAACCAGTAGCGGATTAGCTCCTCCCGCCAATCACGCATTGTACCACTCTTTCACGCTGGAAGAAGTACGAGCGGCCCAACAGGATGAACAAGTCACCAATGACATCATAGTCCAGTTATCAGGAGAAAACCCTCAAGGACATCGGTACTACGAACTAAAGAACGATGTCTTGTATCGGAAGGCCTATGGTAGACAACCAGCGAAAATCTATTTGCCACAGCGGTTCCGGCGGGACGCCATCCGCTTATTTCATGACCACCCTCTATCTGGAAATCGAGGTCGAGATCGTACCTGCGACAAAGTACGAGCCAGATACTGGTGGCCATCGTTCCGGCAGGACGTTACCCAGTACGTCCGCGGATGTCCTTTGTGCCAAATGCACAAGGCCCGCAATAGAAAACGTCCAGGTCTCATGCAACCTACGACCATTACTGAGCCATTTGATTTGCTGGGAGTGGACATAATGGGACCTCTACCAAGAAGCCGTCACCATCACAAATACCTCCTGGTTTTCACGGACTATGCTACCAAATTTGTCGAACTGTACCCGATGAAGAGCATCACCGCCAGAACGTTCGCGAAGAAACTCGTCTCCATGATAGTTCGCTATACGGATGTCCGAAAGCCATCGTAAGCGACAACGGGACACAATTCGTTTCTCAACTTTGGAAGGACATTCTCAAGATGTTCAAAGTCAAACCACGCTACTACGATCAAAGGCGGGAAGGGATTTAAATCCCTGTTGGTGCGCTTGTCTGGAAGGAGATGCATCCGTTGTCTCAAGCGGCACGTAATGTCGCCGCTAAGTTATGTCCCAAATGGGATGGTCCCTACAAGATCGCAAAGAAGATCGACCGATTGCGATATCAACTGGAAGACCCAAAAACCGGAGAAAAGAAAGGAATCGAGAATATCGCTCATTTGAAGCTGTATTGGTCAAACAAAGATGTCTGCCAACCGGACGGAAGCCAGTCGTCTTCAACGTCAAGCAGTTTCTCTTCAAGTTCTACAACGTCACATTCCGTACCTATACTTCAGGACGTTGGAGTCAGTACTGGTGACGAACGTCGTGAGACTCGATGGGAATGAAGACAACGACTGTTGAGAGACCAAGAAGCGCAGACCGAGTCGTCTGGAGAAGAAACGAGGAGCAATCAAACCTCATCTTCATCCAATGATGGATCCTCTTATGTCCCTTCGGAAGAAGTACCAGATCTACCTGAGGAATTTGAGCCAGACGCATTCGCCTTATTCTCAGATCCTCCAGCGGTTTTCCGAGTGAATCGGATACCGCCAGACCTTACTCCTCCTTCCTCTCCTGATAGGAGCTCGAGGGAGAAGTCTCTCCCTCTACCCTCTCCTCTATCTCACCCTGAAGATTCCAGTTCTTCCTCTGAGTCAGAGGAAGACGATACGGAATTGTCCAATCCTGTTCCCATAAATCCTATGAGATTTGTCAATCCTTTTCATAAAGGATGGAAACGTGAGATAGTGCTGAGGAAGCACCCAAAGCCTGGAGGAACTAACATGGACATTTATTATCACCCTCCAGCTAATCATCCGCATCAGACTCTTCGGTCTCGCGCAGACGTAGAACAGTATCTACGCCTGCTTTCAATCACAGATGTGACGTCTAGTGATTTTAATTTTGCCCGTCAAGCATTCTCGCGAGAACCATGGGAGACTATTCAGAACGAAACATAACGTTTTGACGCCGCCCATGGAATTCGCCATCGCGAGAATTAGCAGCGACAGAAGACTGCTGCCGAGGCCAGGAGGCCCTCCTCGCCGCCTGCCCAAGACTCAGCGGATTGGAAACAAGAGTGCCGCAGCAGACGACTTTTCTTTGGGGGGGAGGATGTAACCGTCCTCAGCCCGAACCTCCTTCCCGGGAAAAAACCGCGTCGTCTGCTTTACTCAATTTATAATTTTTATACTATAAATTTTGTATACACACAGAATAAAAATGCTGTAAAACAAACACTATGGTAATGGCAATAGCGTATGCCATCAAGATGATGTTAATTTAATTGCGCATCCTCCCTGTTTTTAATACCGTCAACAATACTGTTTTTCTAAACAGTGGAACTAACAGTTTTAAGTATTAATTGTTATTGTATTCAGGGGCGTTTGCAGCTTTTAAAATAACCGCTTCGGAGGTTGTTTCAAAGACAGTCTTAACCGTTGATTATATTGTAGGGGTCAATGAAAAAACCAGCACTATATGCTGTTTTACTACCAATAAATCACAGTTACATAAAATGTCTGCTGCTGTAAAACAAACAGCAAAATATGTGGTTTTAAACTCATTAAGCACTGTGGATTAAAACGTGGTTTGCTGTGAAAATAAAAACACATCATGCTGTTTCAAACCGATTATGGTACACTAAAAAATAGGGTTGCTGTAAAAATAACAGCTCTTAGAACAGTTTCTGAGTGTCGTATGACACCTTCCTGAGTGGTTGATTTATCAACAAATAGCGCTATGTGCTTAGCAAGGTTCAACCTTGAGAGAACTTAAGAGGACAGTTCTAACGGTATGTTATCGATTGGGCGTGTTGTCAAAACAGCATTGTCCAAAACGGCTTTTTCATAAACGCGTTTGCCATTATAGCCATTTCTCGTTTTAGCGCATTTTGATTACAGCGTTTATATCTTCAGCGTACGAAAGTACGCCTTTTCCAAAATATTGTTGTTTATCTTCATTAACTTCCCAAAATAATATGCCTTTTCCAAAAAAATATATTTTATATTTACTTCCGATATAACATTACTCCTTTTTGCATAATATTGTTCTTTGGCCTATATACTTAATATAATAGATATTCCCTCCCTACCAATCACAGTTTGGGCGGAAACAGCAACCGCTGTTTTGGGAAATAGCGCGGTATTGAGTAACGCGGAAACAGCAACCGCGGTTTTTCAAACCGCTGTTTTAGGAACCGCTTTATTCCAAACCGCTCTTTTGAAAACCGCTCAACTACCCGTGAACCGTTCTAACAAGCAAGGGTAGTTCTCGCATCAATGTGAAACTACATAAAAAGTTGGCCACTTGATCGACTTAAAATCCAGCATGAAACTGCATGGTAAGTTGGTTATTTTCACCGACTTAATAACTTCTGAAAAAGGCAGAAAGTTATAAATTAGTATAAATGCATCGGGTATTAAATTGGTTTTGGAGGCCCTAATATCCCCGCAGTAGATACAGACGTATTCGTTAAATTTAATAATCTCTTTTCACGAAGAGTTTTTCGAGCACCAAAAACGCGTTTGACCTAATCTATTCTACCATATTTAAAAAAGAAAATCCATGGAAGTGCGAGAACTTGGAACAGTTTGACACTAACGACGTTTTTGAAGCGGAGATTTCTCTAACTGTAACTAAAGTCGACGATTTAGAAGTTAGTGTACGGATTATTTTGAGGGGGCTAACTTTGAAATTTGGGGGCGCTATAGCCCCCATAAAAGGCCTAGCGACGCCTCTCCAAGAGTGTCGCATAACGCTTTTAAGAATGTCGCATAACGCTTTTAAGAATGTCG
The DNA here is from genome assembly GCF_054372755.1 of Phalangium opilio. Taxonomy (NCBI): domain Eukaryota; kingdom Metazoa; phylum Arthropoda; class Arachnida; order Opiliones; family Phalangiidae; genus Phalangium; species Phalangium opilio. The sequence goes on along the minus strand of NW_028324199.1, from coordinate 6,541,802 downwards.
CCTAACACGTTTCAGAGTGTCGCCAAACACGTTTTGTACATATTCGCTCAATTTGAGAAATAAGTACGTTGAAATTATATTGAAGAAGAGAAATTGCAAAGATAAAAAATTGGTTTGAAAATTAGCAATTCACTGACTTTCCAAAATATTTTTATTTTCATATGGGTCCTTTCATAATAAACGCGGAACTTTTCCAAAAGGCTTAGCATGGTTAGGTAAGATTAGGTTATATTGCTTCAAGGTTTAAATTAAAGCGCTTCAAAGGTTTAAAATAAAGTGCTTCAAAGTTTAAAATAAAGTGCTTCAAGGTTTAAAGTAAAGTACTTAATGTTCAAATTATAGTATGCAAAACTTTAATTAACGGTGGATTAAACAGTAAAATATACGTTAAATTTATACTTAATAGTGTAACTATCTGTGTTTTTAATTATACACTACTGTATTCTTCACGGCAGAATCCTTTTTTTCCCGGAAAACAGCAACGTTCTATTTATAATAACAGATCCTGCACTTCCGTTTGAGAAATTCTAGGAGAGCGGTCGCTCTCTTAGATAAGACTTGATACTGCCTCTAATGCTAAAGGAGGGTTCTTTGATTGGCCGTAACTTTTTTCGTATTGTGTTTGCTGCTTTGAAATTTTGCCAGTGAACTAAAATTTGGGCCCTAATTATGAGGTTAAAATTTCAAAGAGATGCAACTAATGGTTAATTCTATAATGAAAAAAGTTGTTAAGGGTGGTTTTAGAATTCATAAAATGAATCCGACATTTGGTGAAAGATACTATATTCTTCCATAGAGATAACATGGGATTTTTTTGAAATATGACCTTAATTGCGCTAGTGTATAAAGAAAACTAATCATTCGTTACGTTTGGGAACCATCTTAAATGAAAGATAATAGTCCATAGATGTGCCTTTCCTTAGTTTCATTAAGATAAATTAAGTTAAGTGTTGATTTTTATCATTATTAACACATACTTTGACTTACGTTGTTTTGGGTTTTGGAATTACGGCGTTTTACCACTGTTAGAGACACGCATTTTAGCCCTAATTTTTTATATTGGACTTACGGCGTTTTTGTCGTCATTCACGCCGTTAGAGGGATATTAAGCAAGAAAAACATGGCGTTTGAGCTCGGGTGCTTGTACTTGTTGGTGTTTTTAGGTACTTGTGGGTGCTTGTAGGTACTTGTGGGTGCTTGTAGGTACTTGTGGGTGCTTGTAGTTACTTGTGGGTGCTTGTAGTTACTTGTGGGTGCTTTTAGGTACTTGTGGGTGCTTTTAGGTACTTGTGGGTGCTTTTAGGTACTTAAGGGTGCTTCTAGGTACTTGTGGGTACTTGTAGGTACTTGTAGGTACTTGTGGGTACTTGTGGGTACTTGTAGGTACTTTTGGGTACTTGTAGGTACTTGTGGGTACTTTTAGGTACTTGTGGGTGCTTGTAGGTACTTGTGGGTGCTTTTAGGTACTTGTGGGTGCTTGTAGGTACTTGTGGGTGCTTGTGGGTGCTTGTAGGTACTTGTGGGTGCTTGTGGGTACTTGTGGGTGCTTGTAGGTACTTGTGGGTGCTTGTAGGTACTTGTGGGTGCTTGTAGGTACTTGTGGGTGCTAGTAGGTACTTGTGGGTGCTTGTAGGTACTTGTGGGTGCTTGTAGGTACTTGTGGGTGCTTGTAGGTACTTGTGGGTTCTTGTAGGTACTTGTGGGTGCTTGTAGGTACTTGTGGGTGCTTGTAGGTACTTGTGGGTGCTTGTAGGTACTTGTGGGTGCTTGTAGGTACTTGTGGGTGCTTGTAGGTACTTGTGGGTGCTTGTAGGTACTTGTGGGTGCTTGTAGTTACTTGTGGGTGCTTGTAGTTACTTGTGGGTGCTTTTAGGTACTTGTGGGTGCTTTTAGGTACTTGTGGGTGCTTTTAGGTACTTAAGGGTGCTTCTAGGTACTTGTGGGTACTTGTAGGTACTTGTAGGTACTTGTGGGTACTTGTGGGTACTTGTAGGTACTTTTGGGTACTTGTAGGTACTTGTGGGTACTTTTAGGTACTTGTGGGTGCTTGTAGGTACTTGTGGGTGCTTGTAGGTATTTGTGGGTACTTGTGGGTATTTGTAGGTACTTGTGGGTACTTGTGGTTGCTTGTAGGTACTTGTGGGTGCTTGTGGGTACTTGTAGGTACTTTTGGGTACTTGTAGGTACTTGTGGGTGCTTGTAGGTACTTGTGGGTGCTTGTAGGTACTTGTGGGTGCTTGTAGGTACTTGTGGGTGCTTGTAGGTACTTGTGGGTGCTTGTAGGTACTTGTGGGTTCTTGTAGGTACTTGTGGGTGCTTGTAGGTACTTGTGGGTGCTTGTGGGTACTTGTGGGTGCTTGTAGGTACTTGTGGGTGCTTGTAGGTACTTGTGGGTGCTTGTAGGTACTTGTGGGTACTTGTGGGTGCTTGTAGGTACTTGTAGGTGCTTGTAGGTACTTGTGGGTGCTTGTAGGTACTTGTGGGTACTTGTGGGTGCTTGTAGGTACTTGTGGGTGCTTGTGGGTCCTTGTAGGTACTTGTGGGTGCTTGTAGGTACTTGTGGGTGCTTGTAGGTGCTTGTGGGTACTTGTGGGTGCTTGTAGGTACTTGTGGGTGCTTGTGGGTGCTTGTAGGTACTTGTGGGTGCTTGTAGGTACTTGTAGGCATTTGTAGGTACTTGTGGGTACTTGTGGGTGCTTGTAGTTTCTTGTGGGTACTTGTGGGTGCTTGTAGTTACTTGTGGGTACTTGTGGGTACTTGTGGGTACTTGTGGGTGCTTGTAGGTACTTGTGGGTGCTTGTAGGTACTTGCGGGTGCTTTTAGGTACTTGTGGGTGCTTGTAGGTACTTGTGGGTGCTTGTAGGTACTTGTGGGTGCTTGTAGGTACTTGTGGGTGCTTTTAGGTACTTGTGGGTGCTTTTAGGTACTTGTGGGTGCTTTTAGGTACTTAAGGGTGCTTCTAGGTACTTGTGGGTACTTGTAGGTACTTGTAGGTACTTGTGGGTTCTTGTAGGTACTTGTGGGTGCTTTTAGGTACTTGTGGGTGCTTGTAGGTACTTGTGGGTGCTTGTAGGTACTTGTGGGTGCTTGTAGGTACTTGTGGGTGCTTGTAGGTACTTGTAATTACACTATTATAGTATAAAAATATGTCCACTTTGGCCACATTCTATGGGCAAATTTTACATATTGAACTTTATTTTTAGCTGGAAGATCATCGAATGAACTATCACAATTGCCAATAAATACGGCTTCTCCTTCAGAAACAAGCGATTCGACTAGTGCTTTGCCTTTAACAAGTATGTTGCCACAACCACCAACCGTAGTCACAGAAACCATCGAGCCGTCTATAGATGACGTACCATTAGGAACTAATAATTCGCCAAGTAGATATTTGTCAACCTCAGAAAGTTCTCTTAATCAAGGTATTCCTTATTATCGTGCTGAACTTGTGAACATCTTAGACACCTCTGATGGGAATTACTACGATTCTGCTGTTTTGAATGATTATTTGTCATTCGCTTATGATGATGACCATAGTAATGAATCGGACAATAGTCAACGTGATCTACCTGACATTAATGATGCGATTGCACCCGTTGAAGTCGAATCAACTATAACGGTCAAGGATATTTTGTCTGAGCTGTCATTACAATTGACATATATTAATATTTTAAAGTTTAATATCAACCGAAAAAGTGTTTTGAAAGGGGCTTTACGAGGTTTTAAACGAAGCTCATACAAACCAATGAACAAAATGTCTGTATGTTTCTCCGATGGCTTCAAGAACAAAGAAGGAGCAGTCGATTTAGGTGGTCCCAAGAGAGAATTTCTTCGATTGTTGTTGAAAGAGATATTTTCATCGTGCAAATTTGAAGGACCGGATGATGAAAGATATCTAACCTTGGATAAAAAAGCGTCAGATGATGATTTCTATTTCTATGCTGGACAAGCGGTTGCTGTTTCCGCTATTCACGGGGGACCCATACCAATGTGTTTCTCAGAAACCCTGTACAAGATGATTGTTTCAACACTGAAAAACTGCCATCCAGAAATAAAAGATGTAATGGATTTTGATTTACGTGAAAGGTTAAATGAGGTGTCGGTGAGGCCTGTTATTGGAAGTGAAATACTATTAAATCGGAGCCTCCGAGATATCTCGGAGGCTCCGATTAAATTCTGCCTAAAGGTCACGGTTTATTAACCATAAAATATAAAAGTAAACTTCTCTATCTAAGCCTAAACACATCTTTATCACTGTAAATAAAGAGGGTATGTTATGTAAATATACTTTAATTTGACCGATATACTCGCAGATTCTCACGACTAATTATTTTCAAATAATCTATTGTCTAGCAACATGACAAAACGCATTGCGATTATAAATATTAATTGAATTTACAGTGTGTAAGAAATCACGTGGAATCTATATGATTGTTAAAAGTCAACATGGTTTCTTACATCGTCTATAACTTGCACCTGATATAGCAAAAGAACAAATTTTTTACAAGTTAGACCAGACACAGATTTCCAATTCCTGAATCTTCTACCGAAAGTAAGGTATGGGGATATTTATAATTACCTTATCAATGGAATATTTCCGTTTACGAAAGAAAACCTTCGAAATTACAAGAATTTGGGAGCGTATAATAATTTCTTGAGAGGATTTGTTAGAGACGTTACGGTTAAAATGTTCCAAAAGTATGTTCTTGGTAAAGCACCTGTAAATATTTAAAGTTTGCATTACTTACTTTAAAAATAACACCAGCTACTTACATTTTCTTTTCAGGTTATGCATGCGCAAAGTATGAATGATCCAAACTCTGGATCACAATATTTTAATTACAAAAGCCATCATAGTATTGTTTTGCTAACTTCGAGTAATGCGTTTTACAACTTTAACTTTTTTTACTTTGAGAAATTTGGACGAATTAGCGATGGAGGAGTTTGGCTGCATCTGATTTGGGCAAGGTCATCGAAGATGATGACTATTTACCTGACCCTCGAATCATTGAGGCTAATGGTGATGAGCTAACATTTTGTTTTGTCGGCGATGAAGCCTTTCCACTACAGAAACATTTGATGCGTCCATATTCCCTAGGATTTTTGCCTGAAAATGAAGATTTATTTAACTATCGACTTTCTCGGGCAAGAAGATGCATTGAAAATGCGTTCGGTATATCAAGTGTACATTTTCGAGTTTTAAGAAGCCCTATACCTCTAGAACCAAAAACGCAGAAGCAGTGGTAAAAGCAGTGGTTTGCCTTCACAATTATTTATTGACAAAAGATGAGGAAGCCAATATAAGGATCAATTGTCCTCAAAAATTATCGGACTATACTGATGAAGAAGGTAATTTTGCAGAATGGAGAAAAATCCGAATAATACTGTGGTTAGATTACAACGGCAGGCAACTACAACTCATAAGATGAATAATGGCATTGAACGAGATAAATTTCGAGATTATTTCATGGGATCTCAAAAGCTATCTTGGCAGAAACGAAATTGAAATGTTTCAAGCTTTAAACATTTGAGACAATAAAGATTATACATTTGATAAAATGTTTATATTATTGATAATGAATAAATACTCAATTAGTCATTTATGGAATTCATTTATTGCAAACTAAGGAAAATAATTATGTTAATCCAAACACATTAATCTTGGACACCTGTTTGTTCTTCCTCTGATATTATGTCATCCATAGTTGGCAAAAACCGCTGTTTCACTTTCCTTTGGTTACAAGGTTTTAATGAATCCAGATCTTTTGCTAAACTTGACAAACATTGGCGCTGTATGTTTTAGAGGCTGATGGCGCCGGAGCCTTTTCACAACCTTGGTTGATTTTGTCGCAATTTTCCTTCCATATCTTCAATAAAGTCTGCTCATATGAGTCTTTTTTTTTGCACTTTAGTTTTTTCCTAATAGAGGAGTCCAGCCTCTCATGTTGTTGAATATCTGACCCTAATACATTCGCATTTCCACCTACAGAACTACTTTTTAAAGCGCTGCTAGAGTTGGATTTGGTATTTCCATCTTCGGATGTAGAAGGCATGGGTTGTTCGATGAGGATAAGTTTCGGTCTTGTCTCCGTGCTGTTTGAAGCGGCATTTTTGACCCCAAAAGTCATATTGCTTATTGTGCTGAAATTATTAACAGTTTCAGATATTATTTATACAAGAGTGGATCTTATCATTATACTCATATTGGTTTTAAGGAGAAAACAAACTAAGCCCCTTCTTGAATTGGACATAACTTAACAACATTTACTTACGGTTTTGGCTTCATGGTGTCCTTTAGAAACTCCATAGATTCAAATAGATTCCACACATCCCTCGTACCTCTTCCACTTCCACTAAATTGAGCTGTGCTTTGTTCCCTAAAAATGGTAGCATATTTAACGCAGCAGCACCTTTTTCATTTAAGTAGTCTTCTATTAAAAAGCCTCTATCGGCCATAACCGAATCTCCAGCTCCTTAATTTCTAATAGACCACTGTCTCAAGTCAGTTCTCAGTCGGACATGCGTCCTGGCACTAAATCCGAAACGAAGCTTATGAAACCGTTTGGAGTACATCCAATTAAGCCCTTGGCCGTATTGTGCTTCTTGTATGAAGACCAAGTGTCGCTCACGGTCTTGAAATCACCGGGCTTCTGAATGAAAAGCTCCGTGGAATCAACAATAACCCCTGTATTACTAAATTTAACTTTAAATTCTTGAGGCATGTGTTCATCAACGACTTTTCTTGAATGCCAGATCCTTAGTTTAGTTAGACTTTTCTCTAATACGTCGAACAGCGTTACACATAAATTCGAAACGCCAAGCCTATGAGCAAAATGAAGAAAACCAACCTTAAATCGAAAAAGTACCAAAAACGGCTGATATTTTAAGGATAACTGCATAGGGCGACCCATAATATTATGTTCGTTCCTGTCGTATTTACGTTTGAAGACTTTAGCTCCATTGTAGAGTTTTAAGGTATTTAAATCGGGTTCAATGAACTCATATAAATCATTAAAATCATTAATATTATCAAACACAGTATAAAACTGCATCATTGAATCAGAGACAGAAGCTTTTTTAACGAAAACTTATGCAATTCGTTATTTAAGTTTTGCAATTTTTTCACTTTCGCCTAAAAACTTAAATAAGCAGTTTTTTTACTTAAAAGTTCTTGTTTCAATGATTAATTTTCATCTTTGATCTCATTAAGTCTGTTCAGCTGGTCTTCAAGCTTGGCCTTCTCCTCTCTTAATGCTAAGTTCTCATTCATAAGTGTCATATTCAAGTTTTTGATTTTCTTACATTCACTGGCACTCGCTTGAAGTTGAGATATTTTAGTTTTATATGACTTTAAAATCATAGCTAAAGCTTTGTAATTTTGAGGCAGACAGTAATCATGTTCTTCAAAAACAACAGAACTATCAAAGCTGAAACATTTAAATTAATAATAAAACCCAGTGGGACTTCACACACCATTTTTATTTGGTATCCCCTCGAATTCCGAAACCTACATTTCGTTTTCTCTTGGCAATTTACGCTTTTAAGACTATTAGGTTCATACCCGCATCGCTGGATTCGCTCGTTTACAAATTGAGTCGAGGAGGGGCCGATAAGTTCAAATGTTTGAACTCTGTTTTCAAGCCTGAAGAGGTAACGAATCTACTTAGGAAGCAAGTGTACCCCTCCCTTCGTCTAGTTGCATTTCGTTTTTGAAACTGTAACCGTCCACACCAAGCTTCTCCTTCCCGGAAAGAAACCGCGTCGTCTGCTTTACTAATTTTGTATTTTTTATACTAAATTTTTCATAATGTTAAATTGTTCCGAAGTGGCGCCTTAAGCGCCACCGCTGTCAAACTATTAAAAAACATTAGTTCGCGGGGATAAAAACCCCCGCCTACAATCTGTACACGGCAGCCTAGTCCGTGTTCGCGAAAAACACCAGCTTATTGTTTAATAAAAGTTCTTTGTTATCCAACTCTGAGTCTATCCTTCCTCGCCATGGATCTTTGGTAAATATAAGTTAGTCATGGTCAATAAGACCTTTAAACGGGTAACCTGGGAATTTCTTTAATTCTTAGTGTTAATTAAATATCTTTATGCGCCGTGAAATTAGGCCCCTTTCCTACATTTAAATTTTACGGTTACATAAAGTGGCGAGCTTGCCAGGACTCGTTACGACTGACAATTACCAATTGTGCTTTAACGCGTACTTGTGACAATTACTTGTGCCATTGCTTGAATTAACTGTCGCGTCATGAATCCTGCCGATCCGCATGCTTTAATCGCCGCGATTAACGCGCAGTTACCGGGATCCCATACTCCCCGAGGGGGATCACTCATCGACCCCTCCAAGCCTCGGTACTAGTCCTTCGCAAGGACAAGCGGCTGGAGGAATCCCACCTCCGCCGCCGCCACCGCAAGGTGCAACGTCAAATATTTGGCTACAAACTATTCAAACTCTAGCAACTACGTTAGCAAATGTAGGCACTGGACCAGCCGCCAAAAGTAAGCCAAAACCGCCCCCTCACTTAATATTTAGTGGTGTCGAAGGTGAGAGCGCGCCGGAATTCCTTCGGACTTTGACGGAATTCGCGGATTATCACAGCATGACAGGAGATGACATTATCGCGCTTCTACCCCAAATATTAAGGGGTCGTGCATTAATCTGGTTTAGGGACTTGAATAGGCCAAATCAGACACTAATGTGGCGTACAGTAAAAGGCGCGTTTAGAGACTATTTCTTTTCGGGTAGAGCGGAGGAATCCCTCCGCCTTGAAATAGCGCAGTTTATACAACCCGCCGGTATGTCTTTTGACGCGTACATCGCGAGTATCACCGCGATGAATCAGAACCTACGCGTTCCGTATACTGACTCTGAACTGGTCGGTATTTGCAAGCGAAATATCCTCCCCGAAATACGCATCCATGTCGTTCACGATAGCATAAGGACAATGCGGAGTTTCGTAGAGAAGGGCCGCGTAACCGAAGAAATTTTACGAGCGACCCCTTCTAGCTCATTGTATCCTAAAGACAGTTCAAAGTCTACCGCGCGTAATTCCAGTGGGAGAAGAAATTCTCCCACCGCCGCGGTTTTAACAAAACCGCCGGGGGGAGGTGCGACATCAAAGGTTGCGATACCAAACGCAAGAATTTCCAATAGACCTACACCAGCTCAGACAGAGCAAAACGATTTGAGTCGCGCAGAATGCTATAAGTGCGGACAATTAGGGCATTATGCCGCAACCTGTCCGGACAAACAAGAAGTCGCGCGAAGACAGGCTTCGGAAAACGCGAAAGCGGGAAGACAAAAAGGGGATCGTCTTCGCGCCGCGCGAAGAAAGTAAAGCCCCCTATGGAAATTGGCTCTGAGGTTGATCCTCTCGTGGCCATAGACGCCGTGTATTCGCATGGGACTTTCGCGACCAGACTAGATTCAGGCGCTGATGCATGTTTTATTAGCTTATATCAGTGGCGCAATTTAGTCAGAACTTTAAAACCAGACTTAGTTCTTCCGAAAGAAGAAGAGACTCAATGCATAGTGTTAGGCGATGGACGTTATACCTTTACAAAGGGACGCGCGCGAATAGACTTCCGCTTAGGACACTTGAAACTAAACCAAGAGTTTCACGTGGTTCCCTCACTGCCAAACGATTTTATTCTCGGAAACAATTTCCTGTATAAACATCGTGCCGTTTTGGATTTTGGTACAAAAACTTGTCAGATTGACGGAACAACGTTTCCATTCGTACTTAATCTCCCTGGGTTAAAGACACCGACCCCTCAGATTATCGAGGATATTGAACAAGCTGTCGCGTCGCCTACACTTAGTCCTAAACAGAAGGAAGACTTAAAAACTTTATTATTGCGATTTCCAAAACTATTTTCGGAAAAAGCGGGACGTACTAACTTAGTCTATCACGAGATACACACTACCACCGTTGTTCCCGTTAGTCAATGCGCGTATCGTGTTAGTGACGAGAAAAAACGGATAATTGAAGATCATCTTCACGAAATGATCCGCGACGGAATCGTGAAGCCCTCCGTTAGTCCTTACGCGTCGCCTGTGGTACTTGTCCACCAGAAATGCGGAAAGATCCGTTTCTGCGTTGATTATCGCGCTTTAAGTAAAGTGACCGTGAAAGATCCGTATCCGCTTCCGCGAATAGAAGAACTATTAGGAAAAATGGGTGCCCCGAAGTTCATAACAGCACTGGACTTAAAGAGCGGCTATTGGCAGAAAGACCTCCATCCGCAGGCGAAAGCGAAGACCGCCTTTATCACGCATGCGGGAAAGTACGAGTTCGAAGTACTTCCATTCGGTCTATGCAATGCGCCGTCGTCGTTTCAACGACCCATCAATGAAGTCTTCAGGGATGGACATCACTTTTCCATCTGTGTCTATCTGGACGACATCGTCATTCCATCCAGTACTTGGGCAGACCATTTGCAAGCCTTGGAATATGTCTTTCACCGACTGTCTGAAGCAGGATTTACGCTTCAGACAAAGAAATGTCGCTTTGCGCAAAGCGAAGCGACCGTGTTAGGGCATATAGTTAATGAACGAGGGATTCATATTGATCCCTCCAAGACTAAGGCGATAGTAGACTTTCCCGTCCCAAAGAACGTGAAAGAAAGATTTCTGGGCATGGCGGGATGGCACTCACGATTCATCCCGCAGTATTCAAAGATCGGTGCCTCATTAATCCATCTCAAGAAAAAGGACGTTCCGTTCCGGTGGAAGAAAGAACAGCAGGAAGCGTTCCAGGCCATCAAGGATGCGATCTGTATGGCGCCTCCTTTAGCGGCTTACAACCCTAAGTTGCCGTGTATCCTGACAACGGATGCTAGCGACGCCGGGCTTGGAGCTTTCCTGTCACAAATCCAAGATGACGTCGAGGTACCTATTGCCTATGCCAGTAAACAGCTGACCGACGTCCAGAGAAGATATACCACGACGGAAAAGGAATGTCTTGCCATCTATTGGGGAGTTGGAAAGTTCCGGCCATACTTGGAGAACATACCGTTCACTGTGATCACCGATCACAAAGCTCTCCAGTGGTTGTTCACCCTGAAAGAACCAAATTCTCGACTTGTTCGTTGGGCAATGTACCTGCAGACGTATGACTTCAAGATCATACACAAGAAGGGAGTTGAGAACAAGGTTGCGGACGCATTATCAAGAGCGCCTGTCTCGCTATTAGCCATGTCTTTGGAAGACATGACTTCACCGTCCTCGTCAGAAGATTCTAGTCCAGCGGAATCCTCTTCAATGACGTCGACTTCGTCCTCAACCAGTAGCGGATTTGCTCCTCCCGCCAATCACGTATTGTACCACTCTTTCACGCTGGAAGAAGTACGAAAAGCCCAACAAGATGAACATGCCACCAATGACATCATAGTCCAGTTATCAGGAGATAATCCTCAACGACATCGGTACTACGAACTAAAGAACGATGTCTTATATCGAAAGGCCTATGGTAGACAACCCGCAAAAATCTATTTGCCACAGCGGTTCCGGCGGGACGCCATCCGCTTGTTCCATGACCACCCTCTATCTGGACATCGAGGTCGAGATCGTACCTTCGATAACGTTCGGGCCAGATACTGGTGGCCATCGTTCCGGCAGGACGTTACCGAGTACGTCCGCGGATGTCCTTTGTGTCAGATGCACAAGGCCCGCAATAGAAAACGTCCAGGTCTCATGCAGCCTACGGCCATTTCTGAGCCTTTTGATTTGCTGGGAGTGGACATAATGGGCCCTCTACCAAGAAGCCGTCACCATAATAAATACCTCCTGGTTTTTACGGACTATGCTACCAAATTTGTCGAACTGTACCCAATTAAGAACATCACCGCCAGAACGTGTGCGAAGAAACTCGTCTCCGTGATAGTTCGCTACGGATGTCCGAAAGCCATCGTGAGCGACAACGGGACACAATTCGTTTCTCAACTTTGGAAGGACATTCTCAAGATGTTCAAAGTCAAACCACTATACATCACTCCGTATCATCCACAGAGTAACATCGTGGAACGCACAAACAGAGTTCTGGGCGAAATTATTTCAATGTTCGTTGGTCGAGATCACCGAAGATGGGACGAGAACTTGCCATTTATTCAGTTCGCCATCAACTCGACTACACACACCACAACAGGAAGAACTCTTTTCTACCTAAACATGGGTAGGGAACCGATATTTCCCTGGGACTTGGACGTGGGTATGCCAGTAGCGGACTTTGTTGAAAGGTCCGCATCGCTCTCAGCTTTAGCGAAGCAACTTGCTTTGTCTAAAGAACTTGCCAAGAAAGCGCAAGCAAACCAGAAACGCTACTACGATCAAAGGCGGGTAGGAATTGAATTTCCCGTTGGTGCGCTTGTCTGGAAGGAGACGCATCCCTTGTCTCAAGCGGCACGTGACGTCGCCGCTAAGTTATGTCCCAAGTGGGATGGTCCCTACAAAATCGCAAAGAAGATCGACCGATTGCGATATCAGTTAGAAGACCCAGAGACTGGAGAAAAGAAAGGGATCGAGAATATCGCTCATTTAAAGCTGTATTAGTCAAACAAAGATGTCTGCCAACCGGGCGGAAGCCAGTCATCTTCAACGTCAAGTTCTACAACGTCACAGTCCGTACCTATACTTCAGGACGCTGGAGTCAGTACTGGTGACGAACGTCGTGACACTCGACGAGAAAGAAGACAACGACTGTTGAGAGACCAAGAAGCACAAACTGAGTCGTCTGGAGAAACCTCTTCCTCAACCTCATCTTCATCCAAGGATGATGATGGATCCTCTTATGTTCCCTCGGAAGAAGTACCAGATCTACCTGCGGAATCTGAACCAGACGCTTTCGCCTTATTCTCAGATCCTCCAGCGGTTTTCCAAACTAGTAGCTATAGCTTTATTTATCGCTACATTTTGGGCTACTGCATTAGCCTGGGTGGTAGAATTTTCTGCCAATGTCTGGAGTAAGGGTAATATAAAGGATCTTTAATCTTAATTCCTCGTCAGTCGTGTCTGGTCCCAATCGAGGGACGTGTCGAGAAGGAGACATTTGGGTTCCGATAGTTCTAACTCTTGGATTAGGTAATGTGGTTGTAAAACTAACTTTAGGCTGATTTGGGAGGAACAAGGGAATCAATCCCAGTTTGAGGAGGGAAATTTGAGGGAGTTGAACTTCCCTGGGGAGCAGGAATGCTCTTATGAGGGAAGAGTTGATAGGGAGAAAATCCCAATACTGAAGAGGCGGCCGTCCTCTTTCTCGAATTAGTGTCTTCTTCATTCTTCTCTTCTTCGATGCGAAGAATCCGGTTTAAACCCTCCAAAGGATTATCTGTTTCTGGCGGTGCTAGCGTGTCGGCATCGTCTCCCATGGAGGCAAACAGATCTTCCTTCGTATTATCCTCCCTTCTATGTAAGGTAGAATCGTCCTCCTCATCCTCAGATGTTTGAGGTGATCTCCATGATTGTTTATCGTCCGAGTAGGCCATAATTAAGGTTAAGTTTACCAATATACCAGTTAGTTAAATTTAATTAAGATTATACAAAATAACCAATGTAAGTTATCTTTAATTCGATACATTAATCATAAGGATAATTTTATTTTAATTTATTATTTAAATTAGTAATGATTAATTAAGATTAAAATAATTATCCTTAATTACCAACCAACGTGAAGAGCCAAGGCTTAACTTCACGTGGGGGGCGGATATAACGACAATGGTAAACAATTTAATCTACGGGACAGACCGAGGCTTAAGGCCTAGTCATTTCAATTCAACGTCAATTCGAGTCCCTGTTCGGGCGCCATTTATGTAACCCTCGGTAGTAATTAATTAAAATAAAGAGGGATTCTCCCGAGGGCCATAAAAAGAATTAAGACAACTTACTTTTTCATCCAAAAATAGAAGAAATAAATCTTCTAACTTTTATTGAAGTAAATAACAAAGGGATAAAGATCCCGCCTTAACCCGTACACTTTACAGTTCTTGACCAACTAATTACAAAACATTTCTCATTGAGAGATAACTGACGACTGCGCTTTTGATAGCAGTGATATCCAGTCTGGGAAATAGCACACTTCCTCTGGTCCAAAACCAGTTTATTAATTGCTTGGACTAGTTTTTTAATTCAAGAAGTGGGGGTTACTGGTCCTGAGGACCAGTTTATTAATTGCAAATCTGTAGGAGAACAAAGGCTGGGACCAGTCCGGAGACCAGTTAATTATTTCGGGGACTAGGGGGGGTCACTGGTCTCAAGGACCAGTTTAAAAAATATCCTTATTTCCCAGACTGGTGATATCACTAAAGTAAAGTAGGGAGGAGGAGCCTGTAACATGGAGGGATATATACCCTGCCAGATCCAAGGAGTAGAAACTCCAAGGAATCTGGCAGCCATGTTACAACGTTGCCTTTACATTTTGTCACGTGATAATAGGAGCGCGTTTTCAAATCGCGCGTGATTAAAAATTGTTAGGCCTCACTTATATCTCAGAATTTTCCAGAAAGGTAACAAAATTTATGCAGCAAAATCAACAAATATTCCAAAAAAGCCAACAAAATTTTTCAGAAAAGGTAAGACCTTCAAGTTTTTATTTGAGCGGATAAATGTGCGCCTGTTTTTGTTATTATCAAGTTAAATCAACTGAATAAATTTCCCCCTTTTCCAAAATTGTATGTTTTACTTCAAAATAATTTCCTTTATTGATTTAGGCTTAGACAAATGGAGCCAGAGATGAATTTTCAAGGGTGCCATCTTTGGTGCCAGGTAAATATCAATATTTTTGGAGGTGGAGCGCGAGAAGGGGAAGGGCGAGGACCACCTCGTACGGGGCGAATTCGGCCAGAAGATAAAATGTGTTCAAATTGCAAAAAAGCGGGGCATTTCGCCCGTAGTTGCCCAGAAAAAAAATGTGAGTTAAATACTTATTTAAACTTATCGCGGATTCCTAACGTGAATGAAGTTTTATTTTTTAAAAAAGTGGCAAAAATGAAAAAAGAAGAAAATGCGAAAAAAAAATACGAAAAAGGTACACAAGAGCCCGAGAAGCGATGAGAGGCCGAGCAGCAGCGACGAGAAAATGGAAGTGGACCCGAACCCGAGCAGCAGCGATGAGAATTTCAGCTAGCCTTTTAGTATCCCCTTTCGATTACTCCCGGGTAAGTCTATTTTCTACTTTGGCAGCCACCCATCAAGGACTATAGAGTGCTGTCAGAAGCGCCGGTGTGACGTCACCCATGCTGTTTTTCCATAAAGAAAAAACGGTAACTGTTTTGGCCGCCCATTGCTAAAGGTAGACTCATGACGTTTAATCTTGGATCCAACGTCACAACTGACAGCACTCTATAATCTTTTTGGAATGAAGGTTCTAGAGATACAGTGTCCTGCAACCATTGTAAGTTAGGAATATTTCAGGAAATATTAAGTTATCTCAAACTGCCAGTTTTGATAAAGAGAAATGTCTACACTCTGAAGACCTAGTCTAATCTTTTTATTTGGTCTTTCTTTTGCCGTTTCATCAGATCGCTCTCCTTCACCTTCTAGAATGCTCTTCGACGTTGGCCTTTTTGTACCTCTCTTTGCTTCCGACCCCACTATTTCTATAAATGGAAGATCAGGTCTGTGTTTTTGACGCAGCCTGTTATACTCCGCAATGGCTCGTCCATCTGCCATAATTTTATTCGGGTCTAACTGCAAGAGATGGAGACCGGCCAAGGAAGTTACTCGCGATAGAGCAACGTATGCCATGCCAGTTCCAAATAAATTTGATCCCAAATCCAGAATAGCGAATTTTAAACTCATTCCCTGGCTTTTGCGAATAGTAATGGCGTATGCCAAAATAAAGGGGAACTGCGTTCGTTTCACGGATAAATTGGTCATTAGCAAGATATTGACGCTCATTTACTCGACTACAAAGTCGGGCTTATTGTTCTCGTCGTTTGTTCCCGATCTACTCCGACCCGGATACCAATGATGTTCCCACGCTCGTTCTTTTGGAATCCCGTTATATTGATGTTTCTCCTAACCATTGCTCGAGATCCAACGCAGAGATACAGCTTGCTCTCTAGACCTCCAGTTTTTGACGGCTCATTGTCTAACATTTTGAGTCTCCTGACAATGTTTTTGGTAATTTTTTGTCGTAATCAACGAGTTTGTCTTCGCATTCAAAGCATTCAACTTTCTGTCGGCTTTCTTCGCGCATTTTTATGTTGAATTTGTCGCACATGTCCAATTTCGGCGGGTTTAGAATTTTTTTCACTATTTTTTAGAACTCCACGTAGTCTAATTAATCAGAAACCAGTGTTGGTTTGGTTAGATAGGAAAAGTAAAATCCTACCCAATCTACGGACATTCAGGAAGCCGGTGTGACCTTCTAACTCTAACCCTTTTGAATTTCCTACTTAACGGATCATGTGACGTCTGGCTCCTCTGCTGTGCGTCGAGGTAGGTGCGCGCGTGATGCATACCGGACTGTCTTGTTTAAGTAACCATCCCCTTTCCCGCGTAAGGGCTGCCAAAAATCGAGCTTTTCCGAAAATTTAAAAAAGCACGCGGTTTTAAACTGTTTAAATAGAGATGGCAGATACCAGGCTTAACCCTTTACCGGGTTACCGATACCGATATTTACAGAGTATGATCCAACGGCTTAAGTACTAAAAATAATACCAAACAATTAAATTTAAAGAGTAATATGGTTTTAGATTCGTTAAGGACTAGACCTTTCTGGATTAAGGCCTTTTTTAAGTTCGCATGATCCGATTCCACTTGAGTAATCAATTTATGTAAGTCTTGGTCGGCGCCAACTAAGGCGTTGTCGTCCGCGTATTCGTTTGCTGTTGTGTATTGGGCACCGGGAGAGGGACCACGAGAGACCTCTTCCGTCTGGGCTTCCCCCGACTTGCTAATCTTTTTCTCTTGACAGTCGGGTGCTAGATGACCTGGTTTTTGGCATTTAAAGCATGTTATAACACGTGTAGATGGGTAGGCTAAAGCTAATTGACGACCCGGAGATTTTGATCTCTGATTATTATTCCTAGTAAAGGATCTTTGACCTCTATAGGAGTTGTTAGCCCTATCTTTGGCTCTAGAGTCCAACGGTTGTAAGGGATATTCCCATTGAGGAGAAGCAGGAGGATTACTAGGGCTTTGACAATGCCCGGGAGAACAATGACTATGGGAGGAGCCCCTGTTAGCTGGGCAAGGGGACTCAGCCCTTGCAGTTGCCTTAGGTTGAGGGGGAGATTTCCTCTTTTCCCGGAATTCCTTTTCCTAACTTCAATATCCTTCTCAATTGTTTTACTGGAATTCCTTAACTGTTCCATTGTAGTGAATTGCAAAAAGAGAAGGGGAGTTCTAAGTTCGTCTTTCAAATTGCTTTTTATAATTGGAACAAACTCCTTTTCGGTAAGAGGATGGGTCATCCCTAAGTTTAACTTCATTACATCCCCGAAGAAATCCTCTACTGATTCCTTATCTCTCTGACTCCTTTGGGAAATCTCTATTTTGAGTTTAGAATCAGCGTCGGAGTCTCTAAACTGAGCTTTAAAATGCCTTTTAAATGTCTTCCAAGCTAAATGAGGATGGGCAGGGTCTGAGTTGCAAATATCGTCATACTGACGAAGTAAATCCCTGTACCAATACAAGGCATGCCCTCGTAAAAGGAGAGGCAATGCCGCTAACTTGTCTTCATTTGATAGCTTGTGAAATTTTGCATACTCCTCAAAAGCAGCTAAAAACTCTGAGGCGTTATCGCTAGAAGATCCCATGAAAGCTAACCTTTCTGGCGGTTCAATTGGGACTTTTGCCGTCTGAGGAATTGAACTTCTATTTATTAAGCTGGGTAGATCCCTAACTAACTTATCCAAACTAGTAGCTATAGCTTTATTTATCGCTACATTTTGGGCTACTGCATTAGCCTGGGTGGTAGAATTTTCTGCCAATGTCTGGAGTAAGGGTAATATAAAGGATCTTTCTGTTGCGTGGCCAGCAAGATCTCCCCATCTCAACCCATGCGATTTTTTCTTTGGAGCCATCTCAAGGACTTGGTATACCTAAGTGAAGTTCGCGATGTCGAAGACTTACGACAAAGGATAATTGATGGATGTGATAGCATCCGTAACACGCCAGGGGTTTTCGAACGTGTTCGTGAATCTTTCAAACAACGCGCGCAACTTTTCTTTAACGTTGATGGTGCCCATTTTGAACAATTTTTGTAGAACAATGTAATTGGGTTTCATTCGAATTATTGTAAAAGTAATGGGGTTCGATTCGAATTATTGTAAAAGTAATGGGGTTCGATTCGAATTATTGTAAAAGTAATGGGTTCGATTCGAATTATTGTAAAAGTAATGGGTTCGATTCAAATGATGGTAAAATAAATGGGTTCGATTCAAATGATGGTAAAATTAATGGAATCGATTCGATTTATTGTAAAATTTAAGGGGTTCATTCGAATTATTGTAAAATTTAAGGGGTTCATTCGAATTATTGTAAAATTTAAGGGGTTCATTCGAATTATTGTAAAATTTAAGGGGTTCATTCGAATTATTGTAAAATTTAAGGGGTTCATTCGAATTATTGTAAAATTTAAGGGGTTCATTCGAATTATGGTAAAATTTAAGGGGTTCATTCGAATTATTGTAAAATTTAAGGGGTTCATTCGAATTATGGTAAAATTTAAGGGGTTCATTCGAATTATTGTAAAAGTAATGCGTCTAATTGAAATAAAGAATAAAAGACTGGTCAGTTACCAGTACATCTGAACAAACAAGTAACCGATATCTGAGCTACTTTCCTTACCTTTAATTACAATCATTAATAAAAACAAAGGGATTAACGCTTTTGGCCGTTTAACACGTTCACGGTCTTCCATTAGGTTTGAACTTATTTCGATCATTGCCTTATGTTCAATAATCGAAAACAATTGGGTCAAAACCATAATACTAGTGCTATAATTCTGCAAGATCTCCTTGTTTTTCGGCCTACTTTTGAGAGCCTATAACGTCGCAACGGAGCGCTTTACCCCAAAACGTCATAGGACATTTCGGACTCCTTTTGACTGAAGGAACATGCCTGTTAATTTGTGCCAGACTTTCCAGAAACACCCTGTATAGCGAAACTTCAAATTACAATTCATATTCTCTAATGTATAACATTTGATCCCTATAATCTTTGTTTCCACGGTGGCTTCCATGCACATTCTTGCGAACTAGGGTAGACTTCAGTCCAGAAATGTAATTTAAAGAAGTCACTTTTCCTGCAGTTGCATATTTTATTTGAGAAAATAAGCTTTCGATGGAACTGCCATTAATTCTGATTGGTGATAAGAAGTGAGTGGGATACCTTAGGAAAAAGTCCTTCACCAAGTATTTGAGACCAAAAACTGA
Source organism: Phalangium opilio (assembly GCF_054372755.1). Classification (NCBI taxonomy): domain Eukaryota; kingdom Metazoa; phylum Arthropoda; class Arachnida; order Opiliones; family Phalangiidae; genus Phalangium; species Phalangium opilio. The sequence goes on along the minus strand of NW_028324199.1, from coordinate 6,522,419 downwards.
AATTCTTAATAAATCCCAAGTTTGCCAAGAGAGAAATCTTTCTTGACGAGGGCTTTTGAAATTATAATCAGGCCTATCTGAAAGTATTTCCAAAATCCATTCTTCAAAATAACTGTATCCCATATAGATTGATTTCTTAACTTCAGACGCCTCACTGTCAATAATTTTCTTGGCCAAAAAACCATATTCAAATAGCTGATTACAGGCTCTTAAGAACTTGTAAGCCTCCATGGATTGTTCTCTACTTTCTTTGATCCCTTCTCTCCTATGGCGTATTCATACAATTCACAAAGAACTCATCTTGCTGCATAACCTTTGATGGTGCAACATTTAACTTGGTCCACGCGTCTCTTACGAGGTAGCTATCTTCCAAGTACGTAGCTCTACGTAATTGCCCCACCTTCGTTCTCTCTTTATCCCTTTCTCGGACTTCTTCTAACTGACGCCACCCAAATTGAATATTATTACGGCAGAATTCCTTCGGCCCATCCGCTCTTGACGCAAATAGCTGGCCAATCATGTTCTTTAGCTGGTGCGACGGACAGATTATCCAGTGTATTTTTCTCGAGTCTTCTGAAAAGGGGTTCTCAAACGTGGGTTGGATATCGAAGTTGTACTTTCCATCCTTAAATTCAAACCCAAAAGATCCAGATAAACCGATGGTAACTTTATATAACGCTAAATTTTCGCTTGCTCCATCGCATACAATGCCCATAGTCTTGAATCCATATGCATGAAAAGCTTCGATTGTTTCATATAAACTAGTTACCAAGGACTTTTGTTGAAGTGGGTAGGAGGTGAAGTAAGGTCCAATTATGTCATAACTGGATGTCAAATCACGCCAGAGAAATTGCAAGATGTACTGCGTTGGCGATGGGGTTATTGGAGCAACACCTTTATAAATGTCAGTGAGCTGCGCGTAATCATCCTCGTTCATGGCGTAGCCAACAAATTCGTCGTTTTTTGAATTCCACATAATTTTGTCTATGACTTTCACCTCATCCATAACTAAAATTTCATCACCCATTGGAACACGTTCATTCATCCGTTCTTTTTCTTCTTTAAAACTTTGATATTTCAACTGTACTTGTGCCAGAAACTGTTCTTGAATTCCAGGATTGAGGTTCAATTTCTTAGATTTTGCTTTTAGTGTTGCCTCGCAAGGAAGATTCAAAATGTTGAAACCTCTTAATGCCTTATAAGCCGCTGGACTTCGGCAATAAACTGCGAGAGCGATTCGTAGAGTAATTGCATTCCATTTTCTTTTCTTCTTGGTTTTTAATGAATCAGCCTGATCAACAAGGAAATCTCTTTGATCCTCTAAGTGCTTTAGGTTTGAATCCCTTGTCCACAATTCCTTCAAAAGCTTCTTAGTGAAGCCTTCAGTGGACTCAAATGTTTTCTCCAGTTCTCCTGGAAATTCATCATTAATGGTTTTGACGATGTTAGACATCTCATTTGATAATGGATTGTAAAGCACAATTTGTCTCATTTCAATTTGCTTTACAAGCTTCGATATTTTCCGTTTCATTTCAAACCTTGATTTCTGTATTTTTCCCAAGTGTCTTGCTTTACTTTTAGGTGTTAGAAACTTCATTGAGATAGTTACTAGCTATGCGTTGCCGTTTATATTTTCTGGTTAGGGTCTCAGTAGCCTTCCGTTTTTTGGCTTTACTAATTTCATTAGTTAATGTTGCGCAAAATTTGCCTGTTTCATTTTCAGTTTTTCAGGATTTTTTTCAAATAATACGGATGATATGCCTCGCACCTTACGGATTGGTAACGTTGAAAGGGATACGAAATAGATTTTAAACTTTTAGGAGGAACATAATGCCCCATTTGACTCTCATTTTTAAGTTTCATTTCATTAACGCCAGGGCAGAGTGCATGGCCTAAACGACCAGAAATGGTGTCCAATGCTTTTCTTAGTTCCACATTTTGATTTGGATGTACCCCATTAGCATTATTAGCAATATTTTGCAAAGGTTCATCGTCATTCTCATTATTATTGAGTGTGATTATCTTTTCCGTAGCAACAATCTCTGTTAGTGTCTTATTTTCATTATCTAATTTTGGAACCTCCTCATTTCCTAGCTGAAGAACCTTGGGTACGTTCAGTAACGAAAATCTCAAGGAAATCGCTGTTTTTTGATGTTTACTTGATGGGCTCGAGATGTCACAGTGACGTAAAAGGTTGTTGTATTTAAACGTGACATTTTGAAGTTAACGCTGTTTTCGAAACTGTAGTTGGGGAACTTGGGGAAACGTCTTACTGGCCCTCAAAACGTCACGAAGCGCAAAGGCGCTGTATTTGCTTTTCGATAAGATGGAAGCACTTGATGATTTTTCCGCTGTTTTTGGTTTTTTCTGCTGTACTTCTGATTTTTTAGGAGGTATATTTGGCAAAATTGTACAGCACTGGGTTGATTTTTCAGCATATTGTTTTTTATTTGCAAAGGCTTAACACGATTTAGGACTTTTTTGTCACTTAAGTCAATAGTTTCTTTCAATTCACAAGATACTGACTTACTTTTCATACTCTGTTTATTAATTAAGTATAAATTATTCTGTGTTGAATTGTCTTTCATCTCTTTAATGATACTTAAATCAAAATTGGACGCGGACTGAGAGGAACTCTCATTACGGGAGAGCGCTATTTTGTGTAGTTTTATTCAACACCACCAGGTTGCGTTTCCATTCCGAACGTTTTCTAGAAGGGGTGCTAAAAACGGGTCCTTAAAAATACTGTCTCTCTTTCCATTTATGAGGAATACGCATTCACAATGCAGTCTATGGGGCTTTGTTGACTTCTATTATTCGCTTCTGTTTTACTCAAATTATAATAGACTTTTGAACAAACTGATCAGTAAAACTAAGCATTGACAAATTAGTTAGAATGAAAAACGTTTCTTTAATATTTTTAAATCGTGTTCAATTGACCAAATAAAATTAATAATTGACAAAAACTCATTTGCTATTTCTGAATACCTTTTTTAAATCCCTAATTTAAAGCCGTCATAAAAATTGAAGTCCATAAAACTTTCAAAATCAAACTGATCATTGAACTGGGTTATAAGATCAGTGTGTGAATTTTGCTCAGTAACTCGAGGACACGGATGACCTTATCAATCTATTTATTTATATACCTTGTTATTTAGTGTTTTATCACTTTTTCTTTTTAACATAGTTTTTTATGTTATGTAATATTCTACCCTTACGTCTACTACAACAGATTCTAATCTAGACATTTTTGATTGCCATTACCCATCACCAATTGAAAGTTCAGCAGACGTAGAAAATGATATCAGTTATGCAGTAAAATCATTAAATTCTGACAAAGTGGTGTCAACTTCATCTGATGAAGATAAAAGTTTGAAAAGAGAAACAAAGTAGGAGATGTGAAATCGCAACTTCACATTATGAACCTTTTTTAGTTTAAACTTTTAGTTATGGCCTTCTGCCACCTTTAGTTATGGCCTTCTGCCAATTTCATTTTCTCTATACTCAAAAATTTGTAAGACTACGTTGTTTACGCCAAAGAGCCCAAAAAACCCAAGACGTCACTGAAACGTGTAGAAACACGTCACCAAACACCCCCCGAAACTGCACTGTAAGCTTACCTATGCCCCTTTCTACCTAAGCCTTTCAGACCACCCTGAAAAAAAGAAGATAGCTAGGACTCGAGGAGAAAAAAGAGTCAGTAGTTTTTTGGTATCTCGCTAAGGATACACGCTTCGCTTTCGGACCCCCTAGTCTGATTTTTCGCTAGTAACCCCTTCGGCCACTCGCTTTAGCCGAACGTTAACCCTAAAACCCTCGCTACCACCGCAATACGTTCGCTAACCCTAAAACGCTCGCTATCACCGCAATATGTTAAAAATCAGTTTAACCTCCCTTTGGCGTTTATAACTTAGTAAAGTGTTTTTTTTTAATTATTTCCGTTTATCAATAAATAAGTTTTTTTTCGTTTCATCAAAATAAGTCTGTTTATTCGCTTATAACAACTACGCGGCTACTGATTACGAACCAGCTACATGAGACCTTTAGATATTCAGTAAAACCCCCACAAGGGACGTAACATTTTGGTGCCGAAACCCGGGAATTAATTAGTGACGCGCAGTACAAAGACTTTCGCGATGGATCAGCTTACACGACTCAAAGCTAAACGGACTGCGACGAAACAATCGGCAACACGCGCCAAAAACAATTTGGAAGTGGAACTAAAGAAACAAGATCCAGATTTCGCCGCTGTACAAGCATATCTGGATGTTCTACAAAGTAAGGAACTTGTACTTGTAAATATCAATGAGGCTATGGAACCGCTGTTCACCGCAGCAGATGAACTCGAAAAAGACCATCAGCAATCGCTCGATTACATTGACGATTTAATAGTAACCCAAGCTAGAGGTCGCCAAGCTATAGATTTAAACAAACAAACTGCAATCGCGTCAGCCGCAGCGGCGGCCTTAACTACGCTTATCCCAAGTACATCGACGCAAAGTTCCTCATCTTCAACGGTAAGCTCACCGTATACAGGTACCGGAGCAACAAACGCGCCTACAGTAGCTACGAATCCCCAAAATCTACAGTCTACGGGGCTAGTTAACACGTCAGTCATCTCTCAAGCTCAAGTCGGTAACGCTTCTACAGCATCGTTCCAACACGGCGCCACTCCTACCGTTAGACTTCCCAAATTGGAAATTCGCCGCTATTCGGGATTAATAGAGGAATGGAAAGACTTCTGGGCACATTACCAAAGCGCCATTCACAACAACCCGACCCTGTCAAAAACTGACAAATTCACCTACTTACGATCATATCTAGAAGGTGAAGCTTTACTCTCATTGAAAGGTTTAAGCCTTTCCGACGCTAATTACGACTCCGCTATAATTAACCTTCAAGACCGGTTTGGCCGACAAGAAGTTATTGTAAATGAACACATGTTCGCTCTACTTCATCTTCCCGCGGTAAAGAAATCTAACGACGTTCAAGGATTAAGGAGACTGTATGACACCTGCATGACTCACATTAGAAGCCTGGAAGATCTGCTAATCGTTGTTCAAACGTACGGAAGTTTACTCTGCCCTATAATCACTCAATGTCTCCCTGAAGATATTACCCTCGCTTTTAGCCGGCAATACGCTAATTCCCTACAAATCAGCGAGCTAATGGATTTTTTACAACGAGAAATATCCAGCCGGGAACGTGCTTCAGCACTCACAAGATCAGCCGCGCCAGAATCTGATCGAAAACACGCAGTTCAAGAAAGAAGACCGCCAACGAGATAATCGCAAGACAAAACCGCTACAGAGGGTTTGCCTTTACTGCTCCCAAAGCGAGCATACCACCACGCAATGTACTAAACTAACTGTACCTGAAAAGAAAGATGTTCTACTCAGACGGAAACGCTGTTTCGTCTGTTTACGGGAAAATCACCCGTCGAGAAATTGCATGTCCCGCTTTCAAACATGCAAAAAATGTCAAGGACGCCATCACTCTAGCATTTGCGACCAACTCGAGGACCAACGCACCGCCCCTAATCCAGCGAGCTCAGAAGCAGTTAATCAAGTAGCACAAATGACCGCTGGTGTCTCCAAACAAGATTCGACATACGTTTTCCTTCACACGGCTGTAGCCACTGCTAAACGTCCAAACCAAGAAGAAGGAAAAAATGTCCGATGTCTCCTTGACACGGGGAGTCACGTGACCTTTATAAAGGAAAGCGTTTCGCGAGCGCTAAATCTACCAATTATCAGTGAAGACGTACTGGAGACAAATAATTTTGGAAACTCAACGCCGCAAAGAGTACTGAGACGAAGAGTACAACTAGAACTCGTGAGCCGTCACAATTACGAGAGTAAGGTTCTCTTTGAAGCCTACGAAACGCCCACTATCTGCGGAGCGGTTTTCTCAGTGCCTGGAATGGAGATCACGGAAGAGTTTCAAAAAAGGAATCTGCTGATGGCTGACACGGCTACCGTAGAAGTTGGAACTCAAGAACCTTACGCTATCGAGGTTCTAATAGGAGCAAACTACCTCTGGGCTGTTGCGAGCGGCAAAGTAGAGAGGTTAAGCCCCACGCTCATCGCTATGGATACAGTTTTTGGTGGGACTCTTCAGGGACCCGCTTCCGTCGCTTCGCTTGGTGTTGGGCTTAATGCTATCACTATCATGCACGTACACACAACCGTTATCCCTGAAGAAGACGCCGTTTCCGACCAGCTCCGCAAGTTCTGGGAACTTGAATCCTTTGGAATCAAAGACTCCGACGAGGATGAATAAAGGGGAAAACAAATACTCGGAAAGTTCTCAAAAACAACAAGTTTCAATAACGGCCGCTATACTGTTGCGTTACCATTCAAGTCAGGAGATCATCAGCTAGGAGACAATTTTTCCGTCGCGAAAAAACGCATCCTAAATCTACTTAACAAACTTCGAGGAGATCCCGTTAGGTTCCAAGAATACAACGCAATCATCAAAGAGCAACTCGACACCGGAGTCGCTGAACGAGTAGATCCTTCACAGAAAACTGGCTACCCGCTTTATTACTTCCCGCACCGCTCCGTCACGAGAGAAGCTAGCACCTCGACCCGAACACGCATAGTCAACGACGCGTCATCACACGCTCTCGGAGTATCAAGCCTCAACTCCTGCCTAGAAGCAGGACCCAATCTGAACCCCGAGTTATTGGACATTTTACTGCGCTTCCGCGAAAAGAAAGTAGCCTTTACTGCCGACATTACTAAAGCCTTCCTGCAAATAGAGATTCAACCAGAGGATCGAGACGCGCTACGGTTTTTGTGGGTAAATGTCGATGACCCGTACGCACCTCAAGATCTCAGCATCTATCGAATGACACGAGTACCCTTCGGGGCAACTTCAAGTCCCTTTTTATTGGCCGCAACCATCCGCTTACATGCCCAGAAGTACAAAGAAACCTACCCTGAAGCAAGTCAACTACTAAACGATTCTATGTACGTAGACGACCTGGTTTCTAATGCAGACTCAGAAAAGGAGGCTCTTGATCTAATCACCAACACGATAACACTATTAAAAGAAGCTAGCATGACGCTGACAAAATGGCAGACTAATTCGCCCCAGCTAAAAGAAATTTTGACCGCTAAAAACTTAACAACGAAGCCACCCGCTCTTAAAACTTCATTTGCACCCACCAAAATTCTTGGACTCGCTTGGGACAATGTAAATGACGTATTTACTTTTGTCATTGACGATCTGCTTGATTTCATTAAGGATCGGAAGAACACAAAAAGATGGGTCCTGAAATCAGTAGCAAAAGTTTTTGACCCGCTTGGCTTCATTTCGCCCTTCACGGTACGAGCCAAGATACTTTTCCAACAACTTTGGGAAAAGGGGCTCTCCTGGGACGAGGAGCTCCCGGATGAAGAAAACGGAATTTTTGAAGACTGGTGCTGCGAGTTAAGAAATCTTCAGGAAATTGCCATTCCTCGTCACTACTTTAACGAAGCCGTCGATCTCGATCCAGAAAGCCTGGAACTACATTGCTTTTCTGACGCTAGCCCGAAGGCCTACGCTGCCGTAGTGTATTTCAAATACCGTAACAAGGAGGGACACTACGCTTCTACACTCGTAACGTCAAAATCACGAGTAGCTCCCTTAAAAAGCTGACGCTCCCTCGCCTCGAATTAATGGGAGCCCTTCTTGCCGCGCAGCTGGTCAAACATCTGATGATTCAATTGGAAATCAAACCCAAGAAGACCTTGATGTGGAGCGACTCTAAAATCGCTCTGGGGTGGATAAAAGGAAGGGCCGACCGCTGGAAGCCATTCGTCTCTAATCGCGTAAGAGAAATCAAATCAGTTTCTGACCCCATACTTTGGCATCATTGCAAAGGATCGGAAAATCCCGCTGACCGTCCAACGCGTGGAAGCAACATGGCTGAACAAGCCAAGGATTCCTTCTGGTGGCATGGGCCACGCTGGCTTACCGAAACTGAAACCTGCTCAAAGACCGATCCCCCCTCAGAACTTGATTTCGAACCCGTCCTAGACGAGTTACGAACCACCACACTCACATTGTCTGTGACGAGCCCGCCAAGAGAATCGCCGATAAACCTCAACGCTTTCAACTCTTTGACAAAGCTCTATCGTCTCACGGCCTTGATTCTACGCTACCAGCAGAACTTGAGATTCAAAGACCAAAGACGCAGCGGAGAACTAACCGCTAATGATATTCTCCAAGCCGAAATCTACTGGATTCGCCATACCCAGAAAGATCAGTTTCAACAGGAAGTAGAGCTACTCGCTAAAGAACAGAAGATTCAAAATGATTCTAAAATCTTAACTCTACATCCGTACTAAGACTCGGACGGACTTTTACGGGTAAACGGACGCTTGAAAGGAAGCGGTCTGACGTACGCGGAACGTCACCGCTGGGTTCTCGCGCCGAAACACCCTTTCACAAAGCTTCTCGTAATCAACGCGCATGAAAAGGTTATGCACGCCGGAGTAATAATAACAACCGCCGCTTTGCGGGAAAAGTTCTGCGTGACCAAGTCACGTGCATACGTTAGCTCAGTAATTAAAAATGGCAACATTTGCCATTACTTCAAAGTACGAGCATCGGACGCGGTAATGGCCCCTCTACCGGAGTTTCGATCTACCGAAACACCCGCTTTTGAAAGTTGCGGGCTGGATTTCGCCGGTCCACTCTTCACGCGAGAAGAGAAAAAATGTTACGTCGCGCTCTTCACCTGCGCCGTCACGCGAGCTGTGCATCTGGAGCTCGTGCCCGATATGACTACAGATACTTTCCTACTTGCCTTTCGAAGATTCGTTTCGGGTCGTGGTATGATAAAACACCTCTACTCAGATAACGCTAATACGGAACTTAATGACTTATGGAAAAACTTAGCTAGCCCTCAAATTTCGCGGTACTTCGCTAATCAACAAATTCACTGGACATTCATCGCTGATCGCGCCGCATGGTGGGGCGGATTTTGGGAGAGGTTAGTCGGATCAGTCAAAAGCGCTTTACGCAAAACCATGGGACGAGCTAAACTATCCTTTGACGAAATTGCCACAACTCTAACGGAAGCGGAAGCCTGCATTAACTCCCGTCCAATCACGTTCACCTCTGAGGATGTCCACGAGCCAGCACCGATTACCCCAAACCATTTCCTCCTAGGCGCAAGGATGACCAGTCTACCGTCCCGAACAATTCCTAAAATCAACGAACTTCCCGCAAGTAGAAAGGAGCTGACACGACGCCTACGTTATCGCCAAACCATAATCGATGGATTATGGAAACGCTGGAGAGCAGAATACCTTCTGCAACTCAGATCAGCCCATCATAGAACAAAAAACAACCCTTCAATGCCAATTAAACCCGGAGACGTAGTCCTCATCGGGGAAGAAAAGAAGCCTCGTCTCACCCGGGATCTAGGTGTAATAGACGAAGTATTTCCGGGACGCGACGGAAATGTTCGAGCATGTATGGTGAGACTATCTGGTGGAACCAAGCTTAGAAGACCTATTCAGCTTCTATATCGTTTATAAATTTAACACAGAAAAACAATAAGTGACTTTTTTGGATTGAACAAAAGTTCAATCGCGGGGGAGCCTGTGAAATCGCAACTTCACATTATGAACCTTTTTTAGTTTAAACTTTTAGTTATGGCCTTCTGCCAATTTCATTTTCTCTATACTCAAAAATTTGTAAGACTACGTTGTTTACGCCAAAGAGCCCAAAAAACCCAAGACGTCACTGAAACGTGTAAAAAGACGTCACCAAACACCCCCCGAAACTGCACTGTAAGCTTACCTATGCCCCTTTCTACCTAAGCCTTTCAGACCACCCTGAGAAAAGAAGAGAGCTAGGACTCGAGGAGAAAAAAGAGTCAGTAGTTTTTTGGTATCTCGCTAAGGATACACGCTTCGCTTTCGGACCCCCTAGTCTGATTTTTCGCTAGTAACCCCTTCGGCCACTCGCTTTAGCCGAACGTTAACCCTAAAACCCTCGCTACCACCGCAATACGTTCGGTAACCCTAAAACGCTCGCTATCACCGCAATATGTTAAAAATCAGTTTAACCTCCCTTTGGCGTTTATTACTTAGTAAAGTGTTTTTTTTTTATTATTTCCGTTTATGAATAAATAATTTTTTTTTCGTTTCATCAAAATAAGTCTGTTTATTCGCTTATAACAACTACGCGGCTACTGATTACGAACCAGCTACATGAGACCTTTAGATATTCAGTAAAACCCCCACAAGGGACGTAACAGGAGAAAGATAATCTTCCTGTGGTGGATAAATGGGTTGGATCATTCCTTTCCTCCAACGCACCTGTTATAGAGAAAATATTCCAAAATTTAGGGGCCAGAGATTTAAACAAGTGCGCCAGAGTTTGTAGCACATGGTCCAAGATTGCTGGCCCCATCTGCATATTTTCAGGTGAATCTAGTTTTTTCGACTTTCTGTCAATAGACCATTCTTGTAATTACTTGCGGATAAACCAACGCGCTGGGGCGGAGGGGTTTCTTCTGACTCGCCTAGAGGACTTGCCAGATGGAGCTAAATAACACGCATGGCCTCTAGCGGCGCTTCTTGACGGACCCCTTCGCCCTGTAGAGTTCTCTTCCCCCATGTCAATATAATGAAATGGTCTATTATATCTTAGACTATATTATCATTCCAAAGACGATTGATAAAATTAAAAGGGTAGACCCAGAAGAGAAGACTTTGTTTGCAAATTTGCGATTATTTTTGTACGACGTTTAGATATTGCTCTAAAAATTGTTTTATCGCGCCAAATGTGGGTTTGATCTTCATTTGTAGCATGTAATCAAGTAGAAAGCAAAGTGTTAATGATGGAAATATAACGATTAATTAATTTTTTTTCCTAAAATCCTAGATTTGCAATCAATTTATGTGGTTACAGTAAGATGGATGTTAGACAAATTATCCAAACAATGTTCCGCACTTAGTATGTCTTTGTACGGTGTTATTGGAACACCCGTGAACAAAATCCATTAAAAATTCCATTTATGCTAAAACGTTCCATAGTTTTTCCAGAAAATATATAAAATGGGGATCAGATATCTAAGTATTTTAAAAATCTATGCAAAATGAAAATAATGTGGAAAATGTAATGGAATATTTTTTCCAGGACAAACGAAGTTCCTCAGATTTCCAGCGTCAAATGCCTGCTACTATTTGGAAGTTTTTTCCACAAGAGCACCAGCACACTCGATGCCAACTCACTACATCCATTGCCGATTATTTCCTAAAAGGATGTAACTATCAAATAGCTGTCGATGGTAGCCTAGATGATGAGGTCTCTTATAAATTTTCAGAACGCTAACCGTGAGATCTGCCTTCATTGAAGCTAGACTGGCAATAGCGGGACACGTAAACTTGCATCAGTTCTCATACCAATATGTTAAAAATCCAAGGACTAAATTTTAGACAAACTAAAAGAACTTAAAGACGGAATAACTTTGAAAAAATATAGCATCGTCTTTTTGTTTTCATGTTGCGTTGGTTTTTCTAAAGATTTGAAGAAAAAGAGGTTCAAATAAATCTCTTTAGTCAAGTATTACCTGGTGTTAGAGTGGTAGCAATGTTTGAAAATTGGGAATAAACTATTTCCCTAATAAAACAATCCTAAATGAAGAAAAACTGTGCACTAATGGTGTAAATTCGGTTTTTGTGAGAGAGTGCCCGTTTTCAAAATCTTAGAATACCAAATAATGAGCTTCGAAAAACTGACTATTCTGTAGCGAATAAAAAGACTAAAAAATGAATGTTTTTATTAGTCTTTTGACCAAATTATTTGGTTTTCGAAACACGTTTTTTGAATTCTTCTATTGATTTTGTGAACTTGAGGGCACTGCTATATCGTTCCGCAGGGCCATGGACCCATAAATGACGTGACTAGGCAGACAGCCTGAAAATTCGGACGTGGCTATTGTTAAATCGCTGCCTACGTTCGAGTCGCGTGATTTATAAGGCTATAGCTGGAATCTGCCACTCAGTCTTTAGAAGTTCCTAGACAAGAAAAATCCATTAAACGTTTAAAGGGTAATGAGTATTATGAACTTGTCGTTGAACTTCATTGTAACATGTCACTAAAGTATACCTATTAAAAAGTATGGTATCACCATGGAAGAGCTCATAAACTGCAAAGCGAGTAGGAATATGTTGACAACTAACCTAATTTTGATTAAAATAAAACATTGGTTCTTTCTAAAGTTAAGGTTTGGAATGCTTTTAAATTATGAAACTATTGATTGTAGCTAGCTCAAAGCTATTTTGCAAATTTTCCTTCTGGTGCGTGCTCTCAAGTTAAGTTGACAAATAACCCTTTCATATTATATTAAGTTACCAAACGACTACCAATGGTGAATTACAATACCAGCCGCCTGTCAATGGTCAATAAAGTTAAAACCCGCCTACCAATGATGACTTAAGTTACCAAGCGCCTGCAATGGTCTAGAAAGTCACCACCCGCCTACCAAAGGCGAATTATGTTACCACTCGCACACCAATGGTGAAATTATTTACCACTCGCCTCCCAAGTCATTTAAACTTTGCCATAAAATAATGCCAGGCACTCAGTACGAGCCAATATGCTCACGAACGTCTTACTGGAACCTCGAATGAATGACGTTTGACAAGCATAAAATTATTTTTATAAGAGATTAATACAAATTAAGACTGAAGGAACAAATATTATAAAAAAGTCTTGGTTTGCCTAAGTCTAAAAAAACAAAATGATAAGAGTTTTTCCAGTTGACTGAAGCGCGGATATTTTTTTCCATATAATTTTATAGACAATCCGTATTTTTACTCTTTAGATTTCAATTCAGTCTCATGATTTTACTGGTAATGGATTTATCTCCTATAAATTAATTGAAATAAAAAATTACTTATCCCAGATTTTTCAACAACAATTCCATTTTCCTAAAACATTTTATCATGAAATTTATTCTTCAAGGGATATCGTATAAATGTAATCTAATTGACACATTGTTTTTCTAATTTCTGAAGATTTTTTTCTCAAAAGCTTTTAAACACAAGAAGTTTTCATACCGTTTTTAACGAAACACGAATTTTTCAATTTCGTACCTCGAGGTTAATGAATATAGAAAAATTGATCTGTCGGATTACATGACTATTCAACTGTACTTAACCCAGTTCTCCTGAAAATAAAAATTAACGTTAAATTTCTTGAAATCTTTCACCCCTCACCAAAAAAAAAGAATTGTTACAAAGTCGATAGTTAAATTCATGTGTGCTTTACTCTTTTTGTTTCACCATTATGATGAAATAACTAAGCTACCCTGCGTTGCTTTATGCAACTCAACCAACACTTCTAAAATCTTCCCTAAACCATCCAATAATTGTGCCTGTGCATAAAGAAGAAACAAAACCCTATATTAAAGGTTATAAAAGTCCTCACTTTTGTAGTCGAATAGACCGCTTATAATATGTTTTTAATGAGAGAATTATTTGAAATTTAAACCACTTCTTCCTTGAAAAAAAATAAATTTCATGATAAAATGTTTTAGGAAAATGGAATTGTTGTTGAAAAATCTGAGATAAGTAATTTTTTATTTCAATTAATTTATAGGAAATAAATCCATTACCAGTAAAATCAGGAGATTGAATTAAATTCTAAAGAGTAGTAAAATACGGATTGTCTTTAAAATTATATAGAAAAAAAAATATCCGCCCTTCAGTCAAATGGAGAAACTCTTATCATTTTGTTTTTTAGGCTTGGGCAAACCAAGTCCTTTTTATATAATTTGAATATTTGTTGTGTTATGACGCAGTTTTTTTAAATAGATGTTTTATTATGCAGTTGACTTCAAATGCCGAAGAGATGGTCACTCTGTAATTCCTAAAAGGTTCAAGCAATTTCGCTGTTCTTAGACATCTATGGGATTCTAAACCCTCATATACTACCGAATTCTGTATGGCGAAACAACAGGCATAAGCTGCATTTTCAACTTCAATTGAAGTCTCGTAGCTCAACATTTTGCTATTGTTCTTTCTTAAAACGATGTAACGCGCAATAAGGTGAATTATTAACGAGGAAAATATATAATATTAATTATGTATTTATTTTAATATTTAAGATAATCTTGTTTCTCAGCTCAATCTATATCTATACAGTGTGGAAGAGATCAGAGCAACACCTACCTTTGTGGAAAACCCCCAAAACCCTGACGGACTACTTCACTGCAGTACATTTTCGATCTCGTATACAGGGTGTGACATGTGTCATTGTATGCAAATGAGAACGTGCAACAAGTATCATAGTGAATATCGTTTAATGATACGCACTTTGAAACGTTCAAGACCTACGATTAAGCTTAGGAACTAAGGCATCACACTACAAATTAAAGGGCTGTTTGGTAAACCCATCAGCGTAAATGTTCGATGTGCCTACCGTCGTGGTGTAGGCACTCTTCAAGACGATTGTCCATGCCTTGTATTACGTTTTCTAGCATTTGAGGAGTAATTCGTTCAATTGCGCTTCGAATACTGGCCTTCAAGTCGTCTACATTTGAAGGTTCTGTTGCATACACCTCCCCCTTAACATATCCCCATAAGAAGAAATCAAGTGGGGTTAGGTCAGGGGATCTTGCTGGCCACAGAATTGGTCCACCTCTACCGATCCAACGGTTTGGAAAGTGCTCAGTTAGCCATTGGCGAACATTGACCGCCCAATGTGGTGGCGCACCATCCTGCTGGAACCATAGGTCCCGCATCACTGCTAATGGTAATGCGTCTATCGCATCACTAAACTCGTGGCGCAGGAAGTGCAAATACCTGTCACCAGTAATGTTGTTCTCGAAGAAGAAAGGTCCGATGATTCTGTTCCCCAGAATGCCACACCAAACATTTATCTTCCATCGAATTTGATGGTAATGTAACCAGTATGGATTTCGTTGGGTCCAGTAATGTAAGTTATGTCGGTTTACCGTACCATCCCTGTGAAATGTCGCCTCATCAGAAAAAAGAACCTTTCTTAAGAACAATGGATCGGCTTCAATTAGCTCGCGCATGGTGAGACAGAAGTCTTGACGTCTTAGGTAGTCATCGTCCGTTAAGGCTTGATGGAGGTGGATATGATAGGGCCGGTAGTGATGCCGATGTAAAATGGCAAGAACGGTTGAATGGCTTAGATCAACCTCTTCTCCGACCGCTCTACTACTAGTATGAGGATTGGCTTCAAAACGTGCTAGAATGTCGACTTCCCTCTCATGATTACCAATTATACGGTATCTTCTACGTTGACGGTCTTGCACGACGAAACTCCCGAAATCTCGTAGGTTGTCTCTAACGTTCGTGAAGGTTCTTCGAACCGGCCTTCTTCGGTGTGGGAAGCGTTCGGCATAAAGCAATGCCGCTTGTTGAACGTTACCGCGACATTCACCCAAAATAAACGTCATGTCCAATTTTTCTCGGTTGGAGTAGGCTGCCATTCGTCTACGACACAGTACTTACAACGTTTATACGAACTAAGCTGCTAGTAACGACGCGTACGTTTGATTGAATAATGTGCCAAATTCTCAGTGCCGCGGATAATTCTGACCTTCGTAACCTCGTATGGATTCCTTATCTAAGTAGGCGAAAGCATAAAGTGAACCCTTATGCTTTGGCCTACTAGATAAGGAATCACTCTTCAAATGCTACAAAACGTAAAAAATGGACAATCGTCTTGAAGAGTGCCTACACCACGACGGTAGGCACATCGAACATTTACGCTGATGGGTTTACCAAACAGCCCTTTAATTTGTAGTGTGATGCCTTAGTTCCTAAGCTTAATCGTAGGTCTTTAACGTTTCAAAGTGCGTATCATTAAACGATATTCACTATGGTACTTGTTGCAGGTTCTCATTTGCATACAATGACACATGTCACACCCTGTATACGAGATCGAAAATGTACTGCAGTGAAGTAGTCCGTCAGGGGTTTTGGGGGTTTTCCACAAAGGTAGGTGTTGCTCTGATCTCTTCCACACTGTATAAATCAAAGTCCTGACTGACTGATAATCCCAAGCCCAAACCGCTTGCCCTAGAAGGCTGAAAATTTGCACGAACGTTACTAATGAGTAGATGGCGCGTACTAATAAAGTTTTGTCCAAAACATGGTTTCCCCCATAGACGGCCATGTTAAAAGCTGACGGATTGGATTTTCGGCTTAAAATTCTCGATTTTTCGAGCGAAAATCCTCGATACGCGCTTTAACATAGGAAAATAATTCTTTAAGCGGGCTTCTATAGCGCGAGCAGCCTGCGTCCGCGAGTCGCGTGATCCAGGAGGTTATGCTTCGACCTAATAACCCAAGAAGTCACCCAAAAGAAACCTGGTGAAGTCTTGGAATGAAACAATGCCCAATTGCAAAACAAATATACCTAAGGTTGAAATTGCAGAATACAAACTATCTTCGAAAACGTCGCGAGTGTGGCGCAATCCTGTAAACCTAGTTTCTGGCCTACGAATTTTGGGGGAATAAGACAAATCGGCGAACTTAACTTATAGGTAGGTGCTACCTAACCGGTGTCTGCACTATTTCCATTACCTCCCAAGTAAACCTGATTTCTTTCCCCTTTTTGCCACATCGTGAACGCTTATTTATCGAATCGGCTAAAGGCCTATTAGCCACTCTAGAGCATAAATAAAACAATTATATCTATGGTTTTTGCTTTCATGAAATTTGGAAGTAGGTCAAAAACATTTTAAATGTAATATTTTTAATAAAAACTAAGATGTTTTCTTGTTGAAATTGGAATATCCGAACTTCAGCCAATTCATTTTGTCCACTTAAAGTTTCAAACAAGTTGGAAAAACCAAAATATTACCTCTCCGAGTCAACAGGTCGACTACTACTACAAACTTATTAACCTAGATATAGAATTAGTTTTTTTTTGAAGTAAAAATTTACGAATTATTAAAGCAGTATTCCAAGCATAGCGAATACACAGTAAAGCAGACGACATTTACATCCAATAAAGATATGTCTTAGACACATGGAAATCAGTAAATGGGGGAAAAAACAGGAAATGAAGTTTATAAATTTTGGAGAGATATAAACATTATGTGTTTGAAAAGGCCTAATTGTCTACGCTTCAATTGTTAAACCTATATTCTCATAGCTACATTCACAACTGGTTCACAGTATAAACACTATGTCTCGTTTCACCTCAACGATATTCTTGCCAAAATGAGTATTAACGTTAAATATCAGAAAAGCTGACTTGTGGTTAGACGCACTGAAAGTTAATGCGCACCATAACAAGAATAAAAACTCCGAAGCTATAACCCGATTACGATTAGCCCTTTCACTTATTTAATTATTACCATGATGCTTTCTTCTATTATAAAATCTAAACCTGATTATTTAAACGTGAACCATTAATGTCCTTTCAATACGGACACGAAAATCAAAACCCATAGTTTACTTCACCTCAGGTCTCAATTATTTACTATTTGGTTCACTAGGCCTATTACGGATAATACTTGATTTATTTGAAACAGTCTAGGCCTTAGCTTTCTTCTTGGGATCATTAAAGTTGGGATTATTCTATATACAGATGTAGTATAGTTTAAGAAATATATATATAAAAAAAGGGAAATTAAAAGTCGGACAGGACGGTCTTATCAAGCGCCCCCAAGCTTTCTCGGCCCACGCGTGTTCCAGAAATGTTTCTCTCTGGCAGAAAAAGGTTCCCACGCCACGTTCCCGCGTAATGTTGTTTCTATGGTACGAGATTTAGGGCAAAGATACAGTTTAGGGGAAAATACCCCCATGTTAAACCTATGGCCCCTGTAAAAATGTTTATCACGCAGCACACCAGTGTTCACGAGGAAGATAACATACAGGGGCTACCTTATATATGTAGAAAAATATCAAAAAATAATAAATTGGATTTTACTTTGAAAATTCAGAGAAACTTAATTAAAATTAAAATATAGTATACAAAAAATTCTGAGCGAGCCTTTGAAGCAATTTCGGACATGTCTAGTCAAATGTGATCTCGTTTATAAAAGAGCTAACTAAATTTTGATATAAATTTGATGCTAAACTATAAACGAAAACATCCCAAACTAAGTCGAAAAATATAGCTGATATTATAGTCTGACCTTTCACGAAATTAAAGGTGATAATATAGGACAGGTTAAAAAGTATAGGATTTTATAGGAATTATAGGACCGCTACGCTCCCTGAATTAAGCAAATTAGCCAAAGCTAGCGTTAATTAATTGTGGATACTCAAATTCTTACTTATAAGTAACTTTGCAATGTCTTAATGCTATGCATATCCGTTTCACTCCTACAGTACACGTGTGGGTACGTTTATATCTCTTTCAAAATGGCGCCAAGACACCACGCGAAACTCGGCGCGTAAATCCATCACTGTAACAGTTTAGTCTCGCGGGAAACGAGACAGAACGAGAATTTGACATATAAGAAGACACAGAAGAGACAGGGTTTATGGCCTTGTCGTTACTTCTTTCTAGGCTACCCACAACTCACGAGGAAACCAAAAGAACCCTTTAAAAACCTGTTTGAAAAGAGAAAGCTAGGACATTGAGGGCGGCTTAAGGACGAGCCTTCAGACCCTGAGAGCGAGCTGAGGGTAGAAATCTTAAAAACTGAAGCGAAAAACAAGGGATTTTCCTCCCATTGTGTTATGTATGCTTGATCTTCCGTATTGAATGTGGTCGGGAATAAAAACTTAACAGTGTTTATTTACATTGGTTGCAAAAGTTACATGGCGGTCGACGTATGAGACGATCCGATTAAAACTACTCGTATTTATACATAAACAATTTCTTATCTTATCGTTTAAAGATTAAAGTCGTTTTTTAATACATCATGGAAAATATGTTTTTATAGGCGATTTAATAGACATAACAATTACTCTCCCCTTAATGTTTTTATGGCGTTATGACTTATATAGGGCATTAGGCATTTCAGTGTATCTTTCCGGTGGTCGACAAGTTCTTCTAGGTCGTTCTCTCGACATAGGATTGACCTCTTGCAAGATTGTGGGTGTTGGTATTTCACATCTTCCTGGATGCTGTTTGGACGTAGCTGACTCTGCCTCTTCTTGTTTATCATTTGGTTTAGGATCTAATGTTCGATTGGAATGATGGTTGGGCTTCAGATTGTCTGCATTGACGGCTGATGGGTGCATGGATTGTCTAGTCGTCCGAGGAATGACAGACGCTGAATGAATTGCTGGAGACGCAACTGGATCTGGGGTCTCATTGGCTTTTAACATCCAATTGAAGGGATCTGTGGTCGGTCTGATCTCTGCTATTTTATCGTCTCCGGATGACGACTTCAGTTGTGGGCGCAATTGATTTTGGTGTCTCCGTACATTTCCGTTTTCTGTTGCTACTTCATACATCATTTTTCCAATATGTCTCTTAATAACACCAGATTTCCATTTCGTTCCTCTCCCGAAATTCCTGAGATAGACTGCATCATTAATAGTAAACTTTAAGGTTGTTGGATTATTAGTCCGTGATGCTGTGTTCTTGTTGATTTCGTCGGCTATGTTCGAAGTAGATTTGAAGTTCGGATGACATAGATCTAACCGTGTTATGATATTTCTTCCAAGCATTAACTCGGCAGGCGATTTTCCAGAAATGAGTGGGGTCCTTCGGTAATTTAATAGGATACGTGCAAGGCGTGTCTCCAAACTCCCAGAGTGAAATTGATTTAGGCCGGCATTCACGATTTTAATTTCGTCCGTGATCTCTCCATCGAGTTTCTTCAGTCCAGTCTTGATAATTCGAACACTCCTTTCAGCTTGTCCATTAGATTGGGGATGGTATGGAGCAGAGGTTAGATGAGTAATTCCATTCGATGTGACAAAATTGTGGAATTCATTGCTAGTAAAACAGGACCCATTGTCGGTCACTAGCGTTCGCATGATTCCAAAGCGAGCAATATGGTCTCTTAAACAAGTAGTGACGGCGTCTGTTGAAGTTGATCGAGTGATATTGACCTCCATCCATTTAGTGTAGGCATCGACTATGATGAGAAGATATCTGCCTTCAATTGGTCCTGCAAAGTCCGCGTGAACTCTTTCCCAGGGTTGGTGGACTTCCGGCCAAGGTTGGAACTTCACTGCAGGCATTGATGCATTTTCTTGGCATATGTTGCATTGTTTGACTGTTGTCTCTATATCTTGATCGATTTTAGACCACCATAACCTTGAGCGAGCCAACGATTTCATTTGAACTATCCCTTGGTGAGTGTTGTGCAGCTCTCGCAAGAAATCTCCCTGGCATGATTTTGGTATGATGAGCCTGTTTCCCATGAAGAGAAGGTTGTCGAAGTTTGAGAGCTCCATTTGTCTTCGTTTATATACTTCCAAATCTGAGTCCAGCTTAGTAGTAGGAAATCCTTGGCGCATATATCGCAAAACCTTGCTTAAGATCGGATCCTGGGTTGTTAGTTCCTCCAATTTGATGCTGGTTATAGGACTCCGGTCAACTTCTTGCATAAGTAATACGTATTCCGCTGGTACTGGGGTCTTGGTGGTTGTGATCGGTAAAGGTAGTCTGCTCAAAGCGTCAGCATTTTGGTTCGCTGATCCCTTTCGGAACTTGATCTCGTATTGAAAGGCTGATAGTAAAAGTGCCCAACGTTGTATACGAGCTGCGGCCATCGGTGGTATTGGTTTCTCTGGTGAAAATAGCGATATTAGTGGCTGATGGTCCGTGGTCAATGTAAATTTCTTCCCGTAAAGGTAATCCCTGAACTTCGTAACGGAAAAAATAATGGCGAGGACTTCTCGTTCTAGTTGTGAATAGTTCCTTTCCGCTGCAGTTAAACTCCTCGAAGCGAAAGAAATCGGCCGTTCTTCCAGCTTGCCGCTTGAATCTTCTATCATGTGTGATATGACCCCTCCAAGGCCGTAGGGCGATGCGTCGCATGATAGATAGACTTCTTTGTTCATATCATAATGTACCAGCATCTTGGACGTTTTCATGGCCAGCTTCGCTTGATGGAATGCATCTTTCTGTTCCTTCTCCCAGGTTCATTTGGTGTCTTTCCGTAAGAGTTTATGCAATGGCGCCAGATTTGATGCGTGGTTCGGTAGAAAACGACCATAATAATTAATCATTCCCAAGAAAGAGCGTAAGGTCTCGACGTTTTCCGGTTCTGGGGCTTGCATAATCTCTTCCATTTTACTGTTCAATGGATGAAGTCCTGCGTCCAGGCGATGACCGAGGAACTCTACTTCAGACACAAAGAAGTGGCATTTCTCTCGTCGTACTTTTAATCCGTTAGTCCCTATGATGGTGAGGAATTTGTCTATTTGTTGTAAGTGATCGTTTTCCGTTTTCGCGCCAAGTAAGATGTCATCTTGGAACGGCATTACTTTGTCCATGTCTTGTACAACCATCTCCATAAGGCGCTGAAATATGGCGGAGGACGATGACAGTCCAAATGGTAACCTCTTGTACTGGTATAGCCCTTTCGATGTATTGATCACTGTGATTTCTCTTGATTCCTTGTCCAATTCAATCTGATTATAAGCTTCTTTTAAGTCGATCTTCGTGAAATATTTGCATCCTGCCAGTCTGGAGAATATATCTTGGGCTCTTGGCAGCGGATAGACTTCGGTATTGATAGCTGGATTAGACGTTGAGCTGAAATCAGCACAAATTCGAATGCTCCCATTTGGCTTCACAACTGGAACAATTGGAGATGCGTATTTAGAAAACGGAATGCTTTCGATGATGTCCTCTTTCTCCATTCTTTGCAGCTCAGCTTCCACTTTTTCGGTCATGGAATATGGTACTGTTCGAGCTTTGCAGTATTTTGGAATTGCATCAGGCTTGATATGAAGATGAGCTTGTACATTTTTCAGTCTTCCCAGTCCTGGCGTGAACACGTGATCATGTTTCTTCAAAATGGTGTCTAGTCGCATGTTGGTCGGACTCATATGATTGACCCCGAACTCGTTGAGAGACGGCAATATCTTCAACGTAGAATGTAGCCATTTTCTGCCACACAGATTGGGACCTTGACTCCTGACGACAAGGACTGGTAATTCGGCTTCCTTTGACTTAAACGTAGCCAATACTGTCGTTGTTCCAAGGACGTCTACTGTCTCGCCAGTGTATGAACGTATACTTTTCTTAAATTGCTCGAGTTTTCCAGTGTTGGGAATTCGGCAAAATTCGTCTTCTCTGATCATCGTATGACCGGAACCTGTGTCAACCTCGAAGTTCAAGTTAATTCCATTAATCTGACACGTAATTACATCGGGTGGTGGTGTGCTTGTGTCTGGGTCTGTGCTCTCAGTTGTGATATTGTTGACCGGGAAATCATACTGCCGTGCTACTGGCTGGTCTTGATCGATATGGTGTGTTCGGGATTGAAGTCTAGAGTTTACACCGTACGCTTTATTCGGTTTCTCGGCAGCTGTTGATTGGCAGGCCTTGGCAATGTGACCAATTTTCTCACACTTGTAACATGCTTCTTCAAGGAACGGGCATTCGTGACTTTTGTGATTTTTAGACGTGCATCTATTGCATTGTCTGGCACTAGGAACAAACTTGGGCATAGACTGTGATCGATCTGCTCTTCTCAAAGGCTTTCGTCGTGTGGCAACTTCGTATTCCGAGTCTCGATTTGAGACGTAGTTCGCGGACGTGTCAGACTGATTCTCTCCATTCTGAATACGTTGAGTGTTATGCGTGGCGGTTTCCATTGTATGAACAATGCGGGTAGCGGCTTCCAGAGTGAGAGTGTCATCCTCGGTAAGTAATCTTCTTTGCATGGTTTCATCATTGATTCCACATACGAGCCTGTCTCGGATCATTTCGTTGAGGTTTGTACCGAAACTGCAATGTTCAGACAGTTTTCTGAGCTCGGAAACGTAGATTGCCACGGACTCCCCTTGTTTTCGGTTCCGGTTGTTGAAATGGAATCGCTCCATTATTTTTGAAGGTTTCGGATCGAAGTGTTGTTTCAGCACTGTCACCAAGTCAGCATAGGTCTTGTCTGGGATCGTGAGTGGTCGGATCAGATTCCGTAGTAGAGCATACGTATTGGGATCCAATACCGTTTGTAGTATCGCTCGCTGTTTATCGTTGTCGGTAATGGAGTTAACTTTGAAATATGCATCGAGGCGCTCAGCATACTGGGTCCATGATTCGACTCTGCTGTCAAAGATCTCTAACCTGCCGTAGACGACTGCCATGTCTTGCGAGGTAGAGGTGTCGTAGCGGTGTTCAGTAGAAATGTCTTGTTGTTGTCTGGTAGCGCTGCTCTTTAACGTAAAGTGTAAAATGCCTCCGTCGCCATTGTTATGTATGCTTGATCTTCCGTATTGAATGTGGTCGGGAATAAAAACTTAACAGTGTTTATTTACATTGGTTGCAAAAGTTACATGGCGGTCGACGTATGAGACGATCCGATTAAAACTACTCGTATTTAAACATAAACAATTTCTTATCTTATCGTTTAAAGATTAAAGTCGTTTTTTAATACATCATGGAAAATATGTTTTTATAGGCGATTTAATAGACATAACACATTGTAAAACTTAAAACATTATACAGGGTGTTACTGATAAGTTTGTCTGTCCTTAACATGAGTGACTATTCTAGAGGGCCGGTAGGCCCTTCTAGATAAGATCCCACACCCTCCCGTAATGTTAAATGAAAATGCACAGATTTTCGCCGATTTTCCCATAGGAATAACATGGGGTTTTTGGTGCTCCTGTACATCGAATCATTTAAAAACTACATGGAAGTTAGCTTTCGGAATACTTTTAAATTAACAAGTAACTATTCAAGGTGTGCCTTTTTCAAGTTTCATCAAATTTAATTAAGTCTAAGTATGTTAATTTAATTAAAAATGTAAGTACCTCAAAAGATTATTCTACAGCAGACGACGCTAATTGTTCGTTACTCTACAGTAGACGACGCTAATTTGCCATTTCACCGCCTTGAAACTTTATCTTGATATTTTTCAATAAATATAACACTATATTTATTAAAAACTTCTCTGGCGGGTCTAATTTTCGTTTAATTATGTGTCACGGTTGAAATTCTATACTTAAGATACCTTTTTAATTTATATTTTAGATGTTAGTTTCGACCAAGGCTTAAGTTGCCTTACTTAGGCCATGGATTTATAATAGAAGCTTACGCTTCATGGATATTTCCCTGTAGCCTTCAGTAAGGCATTTTGATTTTAAACACATTTATGTCACAAAAATTCGCGCGGGTGGGGACTGGGGGGGGGCTGATGACGTAGAAATTGAGGCAAAATGTTTCTTTTGGCGCGCGTGCGCGCGCGCTATTCAAAATTAGAACTCGATCACGTGAAATACTTCAACCCCCCTCTGAATTTGCCTCAAATTCTACGTCACAAACGCGCGTGCCAGGCTGGTACTATTTCAGACGAGGAATAAATGTTGTGCGCGTTTTAAGGTGAGTGAAATATCCAGGAAGCGTAAGCTTCTATTATAAATCCCTGCTTAGGCAGACTATTGAGTGAGTCTATGCAATGGTTGATTGTAAAAGCTGGAAGGATAGATGGATCAGTGTTGGAAATAAGGATATTTTTAAAACTGGACCTGTGGCCTAGGTACAAGGGCGTGCCAACTACGGGGGCAGCGGGGGCGATAGCCCCCGCTCAAATGTTCAACTCTATGGGACTTTAACATTAGGCAGCCATTTTGCCCCCGCTCCAGTGGAAAATTTTGGCTCATGTTGGCACTCCCCTGCCTAGGTATTTTAATTAAAATAACTGTCCACGGTGCCAATCACTGTAAACGTACAAGGGCAGTGCACGCAATGTCATGGATAATTGCAATCACAAAGTGGACTGTAAAAGATACGGCTTTGATAGTTTAAAATCGTGGCAGGTTTGTTTTGAAGTTGACTATAAAGCTCGGGTTCTAAAAAGAATTGTGAGCCGTATCATATAAGAATTAGTAGAACTGTAGAGCCATTTTTAACCTCGTCCTAGAAGAGAAAAATTTCGCATTTCAGGCAAATATTATTTTATAATAGATTAATACAAATAAAGACTGAAGGAACAGATATTATATAAAAAAGGACTTGGTTTGCCCAAGCCTAAAAAACAAAACGATAAGAGTTATTTCCAGTTGACTGAAGCGCGGATATTTTATTTTTCTATATAATTTTAAAGACAATCTGTATTTTACTACTCTTTAATTCAATCTCCTGATTTTACTGGTAATGGATTTATTTCCTATAAATTAATTGAAATAAAATATTACTTATCTCAGATTTTTCATGATAAAATTTTTACGAAAATGGAATTGTTGTTGAAAAATCTGAGATAAGATATTTTATTTCAATTAATTTATAGGAAATAAATCCATTACCAGTAAAATCAGGAGATTGAATTAAAGAGTAGTAAAATACAGATTGTCTTTAAAATTATATAGAAAAATAAAATATCCGCGCTTCAGTCAACTGGAAATAACTCTTATCGTTTTGTTTTTTAGGCTTGGGCAAACCAAGTCCTTTTTATATAATAATTCCTTGTTTCAGCTAGTGTTTGGGAGTTCATATGAACTTGTAGATCCCATGCATGTTCCTTGCTGGCACTTCCCCTACTAAGTTTGACCCAAATAACAGTCCCAACCAAGAAATAAAGAAGTTGGCTTGGTATAGTCTCCATCTAAGGGATAGGATCACGTGACTAACAAAGTTTACTCTAGTACCATCTGTCGTTGAGCGAAGAAAATAAATCTCTTATTTTTCTGATTGGATTAGAGTCGGACTCTTGGGGTAAAACGGGTTCTGCGCAGTCTTGGAAATAAGGATTTTTTTGAAACTAGTCCTCGGGACCAGTGACCCCCAGCGTCTACAATATTAAACTGGTCCTTGGGACCAGTGACCCTATCCCTAATTTATTTTTTACTAATCCTATTGAAAAATTAAGGGAGTATTTCGTTGACGCACAGCCCATTCGATTGGGCTATAGATGCAAAATTATGTCAAAAATCAGAGTTAACTCTTAACATTTCCGTCCTAATTTTGAAAATACTGGTTGAAATCTCTTGAAATTTTAATGAGATTTGCAAAATAATGTTTGGTATTTTTTGCAAAGTTTTTCTCTTACAAAGCTTTTTGTAACAACATTAAAACGAAAATGAACCATATTTTAATGGCTTAGTCTCAAACAGTTTAAATTTGTTTCTTTCAGCTTCACTGGTTCGAGTCTCTTGAAATTTTAGTGAAAGGCATATTTAAAGTTTTTAAATTATTGTGGAAAATTTCGAACTTTTAAAACGGATAGTCCTTTTCCTAAAATTTCCCTAAGCGACTAAATAGGTTGTAGGATTATGCACAAGCACAATTTTAATGAATTTTTTGGAAGTGAATTGTTTCTTTGAAAACTTCGAAACTTTGCATCATAACTTAAAACCGTTCAATGTGCCTCTCACTAAAATTTCAAGAGATTCGAACAAGTGAAACGGAAAAACTTATTAAACCGTTCCAAGACCAAGCCCTTTAAGTAGGGCTAATTTTCGTTCTAATATTTATACAAAAAAAAGAAGGGAAACTTTTCAAAATTTCCAAAACATAGCAAACGTTGTTTTTTCACATCTCTTTAAAATTTCGAGAGGTTTGCACCAATAGTTTCAAAATTAGGGCAAAATAACGGTGTTCCTCCCATAGCCGGTCATGTTAAAAGCTGGCTCCTGGGATTTTTCGAGCGAAAAAGCTCAAAATTACCAACACGCGCTTTTACATAGGAAAAACATTGTGTGGAGGGGCTTCTATAATCTATAGCAAAGCGTGTGAAGCCAAAGCGTGATCGAGTGGGCAGTGGTTGTAGCAAGGAAGGAAAGAATTAGAAAATGTCAAGGCTAGGAGACTATATTCATGGAGTAGAAATTTATAATGTCTAGAATTTTTAAACTGGTCCCTCCTGAATTTTCATAAAAATTCTCAATTAATAAACTGGTCCCAAGGACCAGTAACCCACGGATTTTGAATAAAAAAACTGGTCCGAGCAATTAATAAACTGGTTTTTGACCTGTGGACCTGTGCTATTTCCAAGACTTCTGCGCATGGCAAAATCAAGCCAATCAGGTTATCCCTTTCTCGCCTAAAAACCCGAGCTCGAAATAAAATTCAAAAGATTTGTTGGCTGGGTCTATTCATATGAGGCAGACTTAACATAAACACCCTGTATGTAAGAAATTGGTGGCGTCGGTTCGGGATATGTTAAACTTTGAAAAGGGGGGAGAATCTTTGACTTGAAAGGGAGGGTGAATTTTGTGGTCTTAAGCAATAATTTAATTTATTCATCTATGAATATTTAATTTAATAATATTCTAAGCCTATCTTTAAATCAATAAATTGTATAACCAGTTAAAATTTTCCATTCAGAATCTCCCACACAGTACACAATGCTACTTTAATTAAGGGGTCATCCCTAAAATTCTCTACAACCATTTGGGGCAAAAGCAAAATGACGATAGAAGTTAAATAAGGGGCCATCCGTAAAACCCTCGCAGTCCCTCGTAACTTGTGTTAAGGGGTGCATACATCCCTTGTGGGGGCAAATAGGCTGGTCATGGAACAGAAGTATAGAACATTTTCGACTCAAAATTTATGATTTCCCATAGAACCATCCCACATTACTTCGGTCCTATAATTATAATCCCTTTTTGGAAAACACTACAACAATTACACTAAGATAAAATCAGTTTCATAGTTGCTGATTTAATTTTCTTACACATCCCCTTTAAATAATGTACTGGAACTACATGCACAAAACTATATATACCGAATATATTTATGTATGTTAAGCCTTTTCCCCATTGACAAGTAACTATATCTAAAAGTAAAGCTGAGCATGTGCCGTTGTTTGAAGCTTCTACATCAGAATGTCAAACTTTTTAGTTACTTTATTTTTAGGTGAAAAAATGGAAAGCAGGACTTTGGCAGCATACCTAAGGCTTAGAGGAGACTGGTGAAATGGAGTAGTAATCTCCATACCTATAACGTAGCATCTGTACCGCCATCTTGGGAACGGTAACAAAGTCCTCCCAGCATTCATGAGAACTAGCTTCTATTTTTAAATGGCGCTAGGGGTCAGCACATGACAATCCCGACTAAAGGTAGGGGCCTGCGCGAGGTACTCTGGGAGAGTTTCAATGCCGTACAAGGCCCGCGAACGTTACTCCTCCATCGCCTCCATCTCACAACTCTCCAAGCCTAAAAGGTAAGTGCCTTTTACGCGCGGAAAAGTCTTAGCAAACACCTTTTAAAACGAGCTCAAAAATTATTTATTCCCATTTTTAAAAGGATTTTTTGTACCTATAGTATACCTTTAAAAATCTCTAAACCCAAAAAGCATTTCTTTTTTGTATGTGTTTGCACTTTATGTTCTCATTAACGTTGATTGAATTCAAGAATTCATTTAGGTTAATAAAAATGTACAGTATCTTAAATTAAATATAAACCCGACCGAGGCTTAGCAATTTTATCTGAAACGCTGTATAAATGGATCCTTTTCAAAAACGCGGTGGGGTTGCAGTATCGTCTGCTTAATATTAGGGTTAAGACGGAACATTGATTGGGTGTATGAGGATGCATAGACGTTAGATTAGGCTTGAATGTTATCAGTCCTGCACCAAATTTGGATGGTCCGTATTGTTTTAAGCCATCCATATCTTGATTAAATAAGTCTTTGTTGACATCAATGTTCTGTCTCTACACACCAGCTAAGCCTTTGACAGCGCCTCACCAGGCGTCGCTTTACAAGAATCTATGACGTTCCACCTACGTCACTTCGGTCTCTTAGTAAGCAGTGGCAAACTTATTTAAACAGTTGTAATGAACTTATGCTGAAATTTGGGCTAAATTATACTGAAGTAGAGAAAACCGGGCTTTTAAATGAGAGTATAAACCCGAATTTTAATTTAACACAACCAAGGCTTAGGAAAATTACCCGGGAAGCAGTAAAAACTTTTTAACAAAGCTAGTAATATATAATTGGCTGAAAATTAGGTGTAATTATTGCGATATGCGATAGAGAAAAACAGTTAGAATTCAGTGTCAGAATTTTGGTGAAAAGTTTAATCTTGTTTCTCGTACTTTTGTTTTAAGAGAGAAAGAGAGAATTTTTTCGCTTTTTTGATTCTGAACGTGGTATACCATAAGTTCATAAGATATGTTGGCCATAAGTTTGTCACTGGTAACTTAGAACTGGAGCTTGTAATTTTGAAGTGATTAAGGTAGGTCATAGATTCGAGGTAAAGCGACGTACGCCTGGTGAATGAGGCGCTGGCATCAAAGGCCTAATTAGTAATGCAGACTAAATAGGAGCTAGATGGAAGTCCTGCAAAATTAATTAACCCACCGAGTGGTACTTCAATTCTCGTCTGTCGTTCTGCTGTATTTAAAGTCTCTAGCATTACGAACTATAGGTAGTGTCATACTTATCATGGAAACATATATTATAAACTTATGGTGGTACTGATTTAAAGGAAGCGGGTCCTTATCTAGCAGCAGCCATTCGGTCGAAAGAACTAAGGTGAAAAAGGGTACAATAATCGTTACATATTTTCAGAGCAGACGAGGATATATACGACTCATATTTTTCGGTCTGTCTGGAAAGAACAGTAGACGTCAAAAGGAAAAAGCTGAGCTTTATGTACAACATTTGGAGCAAGTCAACGTTAAAAAGAAAATAACCCCACATACAGGGTAGGGTGACCACTGAAAATTTACCACTAAATTTCATTTAAGAAAATATAGGAAATTTATCCTTGAAATATAGGAAGGTACAGGAAATTTGTCCTTGAAATATAGGACATTATAGGAAATTTGTTCTTGAAATATAGGAAGTTACAGGAATTTCATCCTTGAAATTTAGGAAAATACAGGAAATTAATCCTAGAAATAAATGAAAGTACAGAAAATTAATCCTAGAAATAAAGTAAAATATAGGAAATTTATCCTTGAAATAAAGGAAAGTACAGGAAATTTATCCTTGAAATAAAGGAAAATATAGGAAATTTATCCTTGAAATAAAGG
The DNA here is from genome assembly GCF_054372755.1 of Phalangium opilio. Lineage (NCBI taxonomy): Eukaryota > Metazoa > Arthropoda > Arachnida > Opiliones > Phalangiidae > Phalangium > Phalangium opilio. The sequence continues at coordinate 6,492,362 of NW_028324199.1, read as the reverse complement.
AAAATATAGGAAATTTATCCTTGAAATAAAGGAAAATATAGGAAATTTATCCTTGAAATAAAGGAAAATATAGGAAATTTATCCTTGAAATAAAGGAAAATATAGGAAATTTCTCCTTGAAATAAAGGAAAATAAAGGAAATTTGTCCTTGAAATAAAGGAAAATATAGGACATTTGTCCTTGAAATAAAGGAAAATATAGGAAATTTATCCTTGAAATAAAGGAAAATATATGAAATTTCTCCTTGAAATAAAGGAAAATATAGGACATTTCTCCTTGAAATAAAGGAAAATATAGGAAATTTCTCCTTGAAATAAATTAAAATATAGGACATTTGTCCTTGAAATAAAGGAAAATATAGGAAATTTATCCTTGAAATAAAGGAAAATATAGAAAATTTATCCTTGAAATAAAGGAAAATATTGGAAGTTTATCCTTGAAATATAAGAAAAACGGCCAAAAAACAGGAAAGTTAGAAAAAATAGAACTTTGTCAAGCCTATTTCTTCCAATTGAATATAAAACAGTTGAGCCTTATCAGGGACACGTACTTCTAACAACAAACTTCGATCTTACTTCAAATGGCCTAAAACGGATTAAACCAAATTCAGTACTTCATTCGTGAAAATTATGTATTTAGGCCTATCCTCAGATAGAAAACTCAAATCATAAGAAACCCTGCAACATTAAAAAAAACCTTTACTTCCAAGATAACTTGATTAAAATTCAATCTTGAAATTCAACCCACGACAAGTTAATAAAACAGTAAAAGGTGAGCTACGACGATTCTCTACGCGTTTAATTGCGCGGATAGTTTTGAGAATAATATTAAAAACTTTTCCTTTCTTTCGCTCAAGTTAAGCAAAGTCATTAATCAGGAAATCAGTTCGCTATTAAAAAAATACAAGAGACTTAAATTTTAAGCGGAAAAATTCAGAAAACAAGTGAGAGCGTTTTTTAAACAAAGAAAATAAATTTAACGCTTTGATTAAATTTTAATAATGGGAATAATGGAGCGGAATTTTCAGATTAAGTTTCATTATTTAATATACTGTAGAATATTAAAGAAAAAATTGCTAGGGGTTTAGTGGCACCATTGGTAATTGCATGGATCTATAGTTTCTATATGGTTTCGTTGCATTGGTCTAATCGCTTACTTAGCGATAGTAAAAGTGCTTCGAAATCGAAAGTGTAGTTTAATGTTATAGGTTAAGGTTTGACTTAAAATTAAAGTCTAAATTTGGTCTATTGATCAAAAAATGTTAATCTTAAGATTCAAAAATTACGTGAGTCTAATGGACTTAAATTTTAAATTAAGTCTGGTCTTCCAAACAGTTTAATTTTAAATAAGATCCTAACAAAAAATGTGTGAAAATATTCCATTCTGATAAGTCTGGTGGCATAAATTAAGGGGGATGTTTGTTCTTTGGGAAATCGATCGATTGTGAGTCTAAAATGTTCTATACTTCTATCGCCTCCATTTTGCTGCCACAAGGGACACTCTGTTTTCGAGTTAAGATTTTCCACAGTATTTTACGGATGACCCCTTAAATTTAATTAAGAAACTGATTTAGGCAACGATTTCTAATTTAATTTAATGAAGGGGTCATCCCTAAAACACCCATCAAATCATAACTCGAGAACAGGCCTTGTGGCAAAATGAATGGAGATAGAAGTACAGAACATTTTCGACTCAATATCGATTTCCCAAAGAACAAACATCTCCCTTAATTTATGCCATCATCACCAGACTTATCAGAAACACCCTGTATATATTTTTGAAATTAATAACCAAGTTAATAAAAATAAATTAGCGAAAACAATTATGAAGTTTCGGATGAGTAATAAACTATGTAATTTAATGTTTAAATCTTCTTAGAATTGAAAGTCGAGAAAGTTGAGTTCGTCCCTTATTAAGACAGTATAGCCTAAGAAAATCTTACTTCACCCTCTATGAGTTAATTAGTGGCAATGCTTTCTAATTATTACTCGACTCTCTCAACGCGTGGGTTTTATTTTTATATCCGTGGATTTCCTAGATGTATTATCTCCCGAAATAACTAATTGAACTTTGTTAAGACTGCGCTACGTGACGGGATGTCTTTGTCGAGGGCAATGTCACTAAAATAATTCCTAAGTTCCATTACATACGCCTTAATTGGTGTGCAGAGACGCGGAGAGTGATTAGCCCCTCGAACTTTCTCTACGGAAGAAACAAAGAAACTTAGTGGAAGAAAGCTATTGATTACTGTTATAACAAGAACCCAAATATGTCATAAGAACGTTAAAAGATAATGGGTTAATTGTAGTGTCCATTGAGATCTCAGGGTTTCTTCAATTGTTCAACAGATCCGTGATTGATTTCCCTTAGAACCATTCCACTGTACTTCGATTCTATATAATTACCCCCCCCCCCTTTTGGAGCACACTGTAATGCCCTAAGGTGCAGGCTTGAAATATATCACATGTTCTCAGGCACTTTATGGGTTCCGGAGTAGACCTAGAGCCTTTTGAAGTAAATATATTCGTTGGCTTTCGACTTTTCAATTTGCATTGAAGACTTGTTTACAAAATATAAATTGAAGTATTCCAGGAAATTATTTCTATAACTCTGAAGCGATGCTGCTAGTCCTTATTGTTAATTTTGCATTATCAGTAATATCTGTGAAGTACTAGTAAACATTCAACGCTGCAATATAGCCAAAGAGTCGTCATCTTATTGTTTATTGTTAATTTTGTATTATCATAATTATTCATATGGAGTATAATTAATAACTACTAATGAAATTAAAATTGTTCGTTTGGCTTTTATTTCTATTTTCGTCCTGGCCTACTTAGTCTAATCCTAATTTATTACTATTATTCTTTCAGTTTTATTCTTAAACCTCCTTACCCGTGTCCAACATGGTCAATTACAAGTATATATAAGAATAGAGGTATATAGAATTGTCAATCATGAGTTGGTCTCCTATTCCACGTCCATGAGCTAGCTGACTTAATCCTTAGCGGGATTGGGAATTTTAATATAACATTGTACAAGCATGCACCACGGTTCTCTTATCTCTTTCCTTTGTGCTGTCCTTCCCTCCTTAACGTAATCCGTCGATCTACCATGACACCAATTAGCCCCGCGCTAATTCCCAGCTACAAATAAAAGCCCTTTTCGATTACAACCCTTCTTTCATTCGACTAACTTGGGCCTGTAGTCTTTCCTTCCTTTTTGGGGTTTTCGACCAATAGATTTATCCTAAGATAAGCCTTTGCCTTGAGCTTCCTTTGAAATAAATAACCTATACAGAATATATAGTAAAGGGCAACGGGGGCTCTTTCGCCCAACGAGTAAGACCAGTTTTCGAAATCTCTTAGTTCGCTCTCGCGCCTCTGGGAATGACGTATTTGGTTACGAGCTGTACGATTTCGGGGAGGCTTATTCATATTAGCAATTTCGTCTGTCTCTGAACTCCGTTAGCCGAGATAAAGTTAAGACGTTAGCTATAATTGTTTTACGGTATTTATAGTATAAAATAATTTAACACTTTGAAAAATTAAGGAACATTTTAATGACCAATTTAATATAAAAAAATTTCAACAAAAGAAACTTTAATTTTTTAACAATTAAGAAATATTTATTCGCAAATTAGGGAACATTTTATTTAATATAAAGTTTTTAACAAGAGAAACTTTAATTTTTTGGACCATTTATAAATATTTATTCACAAATTGAGGAACATTTTAATGACCAATTTAATATAAAAAAATTTTAACAAAAGAAACTTTAATTTTTTAACAATTAAGAAATATTTATTCGCAAATTAGGGAACATTTTATTTAATATAATAGTTTTTAGCAAGAGAAACTTTAATTTTTTGACAATTTTAAAATATAAATATTTATTCACAAATTGAGGAACATTTTAATGACTTATTTAATATAAGAAGTTTTTAACAAGAGAAACTAATTTTTCTTAACAATTGAATTTAGAAATATTTCTTCACAAATTGAGGAATATTTTAATGACAAATTTAATATAAAAAGTATTTAACAAGAGAAAATTTAATTTTTTAACAATTTAGAAATATTTTTTCACAAATTTAGGAATATTTTAATGAGGTCTTTAGTCTTTTAATGAGATATTTAGTTATTTTTAATGATATATTTAGTTTTTTTAAATGAGATATAGTTTTTTAACCAAGACATTTTGATAAGCAAAACCTTATAAACACAATTATTTAGTGAGCTTTTTAATTTTTTTATTTTTCTGCCTTTCCTGAGCTTCATTGGTTGTACTCATATTGATATATTTCATCCTAATCAAGGTTCGCATTTTGATATAACAAAATATAATATCCCTAGGATATAGTGAGATCTTGAGACATATTTGATCTGTAAGATCATTCACAACACACTTGCTTTTTCTTAGAAAGAGCAATTTTGAATCCTGTTCACCTTTATGATATTGGCAAAAATAGTGTTCAAATAATTTGGTATCTTTTAAAAATTGGTTAGAAGGAGCTACAATTGCTCCATAACTTAAATGGGCTACCCAAGAGGGAATACCATAGTCGTGGTCTATCACAGAATCAGTTTGACATTTGAGATCAATATTTGGGTATTTAGCTAAAAACTTATTTGCAACCCACCCTGCAAGATATTGCATTCCTCCCTCTACGTGAGAAGTCAAAACACTGACATTCTCCAGATTCTTATTGGGGGATATCAAAACAATCTTTTGATTAGAGAAAAAATTGCTATTACCAGATTTCAAAATAAAGTTATTACTAACTGGGAGGTCCTTTAGAACAGTACAAACACCTGACCTAGGATATTTTTTCTGTGGTGAACTGGTTGGGATAATCAAATTACATACTGGAGAAACCGTATCTAACGTATCATCAATGTATTCATTTAAATCTATGTCATTATCGTCAATTCTTATCTCTGAAATCTTTAGCACATTGGTTACGAAATACTCATCAGATAATTGCGATATGGTATTAGTATTAGACTGGACTATTCCTGGATTTTTACCTAAAATTATCACTCTAATTCTGCAAATTGCATTTAATGGAGTAGGATGGTCATCTAGGCCGCCTCTACTTCGAAGTTGCGAGAAAAAATTCTCAAGGCAGTCTTGGTTTAACCTATGTGTGAGGATGTATTTAACCCCGTACTTATTGTGTAGGTCATACCACAGGCTCTGAAGAGACTTATTTGATATGATAACACCTTTTTGGAAAATTTGTAAAGTCTTCTTTCCTACACACATTGATTTTTTCATCATATCTGTCATTTTATCCAAAACTTCATTCTGCTCCTCAAAACTAATACCATAACCACTCTTAGTAACTGGAGTACTCTCCTTTACGTAGCTATTCATGACGTCAAACCACTGATTCACTGTTTCAATAAATTCTGCTGTGCCATTGGTCTTTTCCAAACCCATTCTCTTAACAGCTGTGGCCACGCTATGGGACAGTAGTTGAGCTGCTAGCTTTACGTTTTGGCGCTGGGTTTTTATACAATCGAAATGAAGTTTCGTCAATTTTGGTAAAGCTCTAATTTCTCCAGAGTCTTTCTTAAATATTTCCACCACAGGGTCCTTGCTTATGGTTTTATTATCAAACATAAAACCAGTATCAAGGAACCAGTTTCTGATCAACTTAAGAAGATGTGGGGCATCAGCAAAGCAATAGATGACGTCATCAAGTCCATCAGGGTTAGTAGGTAAAGCTAGATTAGTGAACCAGGTTTTATTAACAGAAATTCCAAGTTCTCTCCAAAGACCTTGGTTGCCTCCACCCATATCGTTTACGCAAGCTACTAACGTGAATCCTGATTTTTCAAGTTCAATAATTGCTGATGATAGAATAGCTTTGGTCATTTTCTGGTCTAGCCCTAAATAAATTGGTTGCTTCCAACTGTGAAACAGACCACGGGCCATGATGACTTGTAATTGGCTATGTGGACCAATAACTTGGTCTTCTTTAACATCATACTCCATTACTGACTTAACGTGCACCTCATCGAAAGTTAAAACTACCAATTTTTCTAATTTTGCCATGTGGGTTGCATTTGATTTCATTATATTAAGGACGTCATGGAGCAAACCCTGCCTTAGATCTAATTTTGCCGCATAACGTCTAAGAGTAGACAAGTGGGGTAAAGGGAGCTTTTGCTTTTCTCGTAGGTAAACATAAGCCCTTTTACTCAAATACCTCAAGGCAATTGCGTTGGCTAAGTCCTTTTTGCTCCATCTAACTTTCTTTTTCCCTTTTAAAATATTAGTTTGGCTCTCGCTGTAAACCTTTGCAAGAATTGCTTCATATTCGTTCATTAATTTTTCTAATTCTAATACTCTTTTTGTAAGTCTCTTATTGTCTTTTCTAATTGAACGGTTTTCAATTTTTCCAATTTTAAAACTAACGCTAATATCTTTTAGTTTACTATCTTTCTTTTTTAACCTATGACAAATTTTACTGACCCATTTGTCTCGTTTCTTGAGGCCAGCTCTTAATTTCTCATTCTCTAAAACCTCCCTAATTCTGCAAGGGCAATTCCTTCTCGAATGAAAAGTGTTTTTAGGGCAACGTGTGCATTTTCTACTTAAAAAAGTATTGACTAATTCGTGATTGTTAAATTTACTCTTAATTTGAGATCCTTCTTTTGGAATAGAACCTAATGGACGATCAGAAGCAAATGTTTGTGCCTCTGTTAAGCCAGATGCCCCTTGTGAATTGAAATCGAGAGACTCTTGTGATTTTACGCCTGAAGATTTTGTAAAACATTCACTGACTGACACAATTGAACTATTTAAGGTTACATCCAATAGTGGGCTTGTATTTAGAACATGGGTTTTAGAGGTGATAACGGGAGAACCATTATGAAATAGATTAACTCTAGAAAAATGCTTAAAGCCTTTAACTGGAGTAGAAGTAGTATCACAGTTATTGTTCATGGATGATATTTGAGAATTTTCAATAATACTATCATGGTTAAGTGACTTAGAAACTGATTCTGTAGAATCACAGTTTTTCTTTGTAGTATCACAGCTTCCCAATTTATTTCCTCTATTTGTGTCTGGCAAGTTAGGTACTTGAGTTTGTAAGGAGGAACTGTTGAATGACGTTTCAGGTGAATTATTGCGTTTTTTAAGGATTTCTTCATTAGAAATTTCTTCATGTTCAATATCAAAACATGTATCACTTTTACCCTGTAGCAAACGGCAATTAACATAGGCCATACTGTTTCTCGAAACCTTGCGGGAAGTGTCTCTCGATACTCTCCCCATGGGTTGACAAACTGGCAAAACCCCTGAACTTGGTAAATTAACCGTCGGAATGGCCGATTTTAATAATGTTTTCTTTGGCTTAGTATTCATAAGTTCAGCTCTGAAGTCTCTTTCATAATCATAAATAGTAAAATGATGCGAACATATTCTGGCATATTTTACGTTGAAATTGCTTCTCTCATTTATTAGTAAGTTGCACTTACTTAACCAAGATTGTCTGATAATATTATCAGAAGGGAATCTATGATATGAAACATCTTGATTTCTGGTTGACACGAAGTTGTTTTTACATTCAAGAACGGCGCATTTAAGAGGCATTTTGATCACCTTCCAATAAAAGTTAAGCGAAGCCACGAGAAGCCTTAGCCGAATCCGTCGCAATTTGAATCCAATCCGGATGGGTTAAGCCTTTGTTTTTTTTGTCAGAAACACTCCGAATGTTGAAGGAACTTGAAGATGAATTTGATTAGCACATGATCTGATTCGCATCTAGAAATATACCCATTAGATATTATTACAGGTTTATTGCAAGAAAATTTAAGAAGCAATTTCAACTTACTCACAATAAATAACCCTCTGCTCAAGCCGTTAGGGATAACTGCCGCCGCTCACGTTACTAAAGTTGAAGTTCCCGAACTTCCTGGCTTCTCTCCCGTGATTGCCGTTACTGCGACTCCAAAGAAGCTGGACTGTCATCGGATTTAGGTTTTTCAAAGCGACTCCTTGTTCTTCGAAAATCCGTAACCAAGCGCGTCACGCGGCAGGAAATACACCGTTTTCTTGCCCCCCGACGATTTTGAAAATTTTCCTCTCTACAAACCGCTTTACAAGCTAACCTAAATAGAGCTTTGCGATTTTAAGGACCTTGAGTAAAGGGCACCTTTTCTGCAATAAGACCTTAGAAATAACTCTCTTATAAATTTATTTGTATATTTTTGTAAACATAAACAATAATAGTTTTAAATTTGATAAGTCTGGTGCCATAAATTAAGGGGGGTGTTTGTTCTTTGGGAAATTATCGATTTTGAGTCGAAAATGTTCTATACTTCTATCGAAATTAATTTTGTTTACCACAAGGGACACTGTTTTCTAGTTATGATTTGACTCAGTGTTTTAGGGATGACCCCTTAATTAAATTAAATTAGAAATCTTTGTTTAAATCAGTTTCTTAATTAAATTTAAGGGGTCATCCGTAAAATACTCCAACAAAAATCTTAACTCGAAAACAGCATTGTCCCTTGTGGTAAACAAAATGGAGGCGATAGAAGTATAGAACATTTTCGACTCAAAATCGATTTCCCAAAGAATTAACATCCCCCTTAATTTACAGGTTCAAAAATATAGGATTTATAGGAATTATAGGACCCTGCTAGATACATTTAAAATAAATAATACCAGAAGTGGTATGAGACTAGAAGTGAAGGGCTCTAGCATTGGTAATAGATCCTGGCACTAGTGAACAAATTTGAGGATTTTATGCCGCTTCCCACGCGCTAAAACTAGAGAGAGAAAAATTGGTCGAGTTCCAAAAACATTTCCGACCCCCTTCCCCTCAACCTAAAGCCGCAGAACACGGACCCGGCTCCTTGAATCTAGTTCGGCCGTCTACCACCGCGAGCGTCTCACGTTTTGGAGGGGAAATTCAGAAACCGCTACTAGAGGGCCAACCACTCTTGTGTTATCAAGAATATTCACTAATGCCGAGTGAAGAATTTGGTTAGCTCAATACTTCTAGTATCATACCACTTCTGTTTCAACTTATTCAGAGTTAATATTTACTTAAGATTGAAAACTAAAGTAGATTAAGTCATAACTAGACATAATTGCATTCCAAGAAAGTACAAGCAAATTTCTCTTAAACCGCGAATAACAACTTTGTAAATAAAATCGTTAGATATTTATCTGTGTATACTTGGAAAACACCGGCGCCTTCATATACATAATTACACGAGCCACTGTCTCAGACTCAACCGACGTCAGTTGTCTCTGTTTTCCCAGAAAAATGCCTATCTAACTGCGCTAAATTACAATAACCACTGACGTACTAGGGGGGGCCTGTTTGTGTAAGGAATTTTAAAGATGTTTTTATACCAGGGAGGTCTTCAAGGGCAATACAATAGTGGCCCCAGTGTAGTTAGGCCTACTAGATTAGGATCGGAAAAGACATGGACGGTAAGTATCGTCTTCCCAGAAGACATTGGTGCAAGATAGTCTTCTCTTGGGAACGTTTTTATTTGGGGGTTGGGGGGGGGGTACAGTTTTTCTATGATGTGTTTTTATAAGTGTAGATCTACAAAGATTGTTTTTATTTTGATGTAACGTTGAGATTAAGTATACATTTTGTCTTAATTTCCTGAACATCTTTAAAGGCAGTTTAGCAAACAGTTCGGCTCAATTATAATTTGTTCAATTGGTTAAAATGATGGTATAGTTTCTATTGTTTTACTGGCCCTTTGGTCTAGGGGTATGATTCGCGCTTCGGGTGCTCGAGATCCCGGGTTCGAATCCCGAACGGGCCCAATTTTGTTCGAAAAGTGTTGAAGAAACCAGTTCAAAGACGTCAATTGGTTAAGATCAAAAGTAATTTAGCATCTTACATCGGCCCGTTGGTCAAGGGGTATGATTCGCGCTTCGGATGCGCGAGGTTCCGGGCTCAAATCCCGGACGGGTGCAATTTTGTTTCAATGGCATTACAGAAACCAGTTCAAAGACGTCAATTGGTTAAGATCAAAAGTAATATAGCATCTTACATCGGCCCGTTGGTCTAGGGGTATGATTCGCGCTTCGGGTGCGCGAAGTCACGGGTTAGAATCCGGGACGGGCCCAATTTTGTTCCAACGGCATTAAAGAAACCAGTTCAAAGACGTCAATTGGTTAAGATCAAGAGTAATTTGGCATCTTACATCGGCCCGTTGGTCTAGGGGTGTGATTCGTGCTTCGGGTGCGCGAGGTCCCGGGTTCGAATCCCGGTCGGGCCAAATTTTCTTCCAAAAGTGTTGAAGAAACCAGTTCAAAGACGTCAATTGGTTAAGATCAAAAGTAATTTAGCATCTTACATCGGCCCGTTGGTCTAGGTTTATGATTCGCGCTTCAGTTGCGCGAGGTCCCGGGTTCGAATCCCGGACGGGCCCAATTTTGTTCCAAACGTGTTGAAGAAACCAGTTCAAAGACGTCAATTGGTTAAGATCAAAAGTAATTTAGCATCTTACATCGGCCCGTTGGTCAAGGGGTATGATTCGCGCTTCGGGTGCGCGAGGTTCCGGGCTCAAATCCCGGACGGGTGCAATTTTGTTTCAATGGCATTACAGAAACCAGTTCAAAGACGTCAATTGGTTAAGATCAAACGTAATATAGCATCTTACATCGGCCCGTTGGTCTAGGGGTATGATTCGCTCTTCGGGTGCGCGAGGTCCCGGGTTCGAATCCCGGACGGGCCCAATTTTGTTCCAACGGCATTAAAGAAACCAGTTCAAAGACGTCAATTGGTTAAGATCAAAAGTAATTTAGCATCTTACATCGGCCGGTTGGTCTAGGGGTGTGATTCGTGCTTCGGGTGTGCGAGGTCCCGGGTTCGAATCCCGGACGGGCCCAATTTTGTTCCAAAAGTGTTGAAGAAACCAGTTCAAAGACGTCAATTGGTTAAGATAAAAAGTAATTTTGCATCTTACATCGGCCCGTTGGTCTAGGTTTATAATTCGCGCTTCAGTTGCGCGAGGTCCCGGGTTCGAATCCCGGACGGGCCCAATTTTGTTCCAATAGTGTTGAAGAAACCAGTTCAAAGACGTCAATTGGTTAAGATCAAAAGTAATTTAGCATCTTACATCGGCCCGTTGGTCTAAGGGTATGATTCGCGCTTCGGGTGCGCGAGGTCCCGGGTTCGAATCCCGGACGGGCCCAATTTTGTTCCAAAAGTGTTGAAGAAACCAGTTCAAAGACGTCAATTGGTTAAGATCAAAAGTAATTTAGCATCTTACATCGGCCCGTTGGTCTAGGGGTATGATTCGCGCTTCGGGTGCGCGAGGTCCCGGGTTCGAATCCCGGACGGGCCCAATTTTGTTCGAAAAGTGTTGAAGAAACCAGTTCAAAGACGTCAATTGATTAAGATCAAAAGTAATTTAGCATCTTACATGGGTTCGTTGGTCTAGGGGTATGATTCGCGCTTCGGGTGCGCGAGGTTCCGGGCTCAAATCCCGGACGGGTGCAATTTTGTTTCAACGGCATTACAGAAACCAGTTCAAAGACGTCAATTGGTTAAGATCAAAAGTAATTTAGCATCTTACATCGGCCCGTTGGTCTAGGGGTATGATTCGCGCTTCGGGTGCGCGAGATCCCGGGTTCGAATCCCGGACGGGCCCAATTTTGTTCCAAAAGTGTTGAAGAAACCAGTTCAAAGACGTCAATTGCTTAAGATCAAAAGTAATTTAGCATCTTATTACATCGGCCCGTTGGTCTAGGGGTATGATTCGCGCTTCGGGTGCGCGAGGTCCCGGGTTCGAATCCCGGACGGGCCCAATTTTGTTCCAAAAGTGTTGAAGAAACCAGTTCAAAGACGTCAATTGGTTAAGATCAAAAGTAATTTAGCATCTTACATCGGCCCGTTGGTCTAGGTTTATGATTCGCGCTTCGGTTGCGCGAGGTCCCGGGTTCGAATCCCGGACGAGCCGAATTTTGTTCCAAAAGTGTTGAAGAAACCAGTTCAAAGACGTCAATTGCTTAAGATCAAAAGTAATTTAGCATCTTATTACATCGGCCCGTTGGTCTAGGGGTATGATTCGCGCTTCGGGTGCGCGAGGTCCCGGGTTCGAATCCCGGACGGGCCCAATTTTGTTCCAAAAGTGTTGAAGAAACCAGTTCAAAGACGTCAATTGGTTAAGATCAAAAGTAATTTAGCATCTTACATCGGCCCGTTGGTCTAGGTTTATGATTCGCGCTTCGGTTGCGCGAGGTCCCGGGTTCGAATCCCGGACGAGCCGAATTTTGTTCCAAAAGTGTTGAAGAAACCAGTTCAAAGACGTCAATTGCTTAAGATCAAAAGTAATTTAGCATCTTATTACATCGGCCCGTTGGTCTAGGGGTATGATTCGCGCTTCGGGTGCGCGAGGTCCCGGGTTCGAATCCCGGACGGGCCCAATTTTGTTCCAAAAGTGTTGAAGAAACCAGTTCAAAGACGTCAATTGGTTAATATCAAAAGTAATTTAGCATCTTACATCGGCCCGTTGGTCTAGGGGTGTGATTCGCACTTCGGGTGCGCGAGGTCCCGGGTTCGAATCCCGGACGGGCCCAATTTTGTTCCAAAAGTGTTGAAGAAACCAGTTCAAAGACGTCAATTGGTTAAGATCAAAAGTAATTTAGCATCTTACATCGGCCCGTTGGTCTAGGTTTATGATTCGCGCTTCGGTTGCGCGAGGTCCCGGGTTCGAATCCCGGACGAGCCGAATTTTGTTCCAAAAGTGTTGAAGAAACCAGTTCAAAGACGTCAATTGGTTAAGACCAAAAGTAATTTAGCATCTCACATCGGCCCGTTGGTTTATTTTCATGATTCGCGCTTCGGGTGCGCGAGGTCCCGGGTTCGAATCCCGGACGGGCCCAATTTTGTTCGAAAAGTGTTGAAGAAACCAGTTCAAAGACGTCAATGTTATTTTATTTAAATGATAAAAGTTTACGGAAATGTGTAGTTTCCTTTAATGCCAATGGATAGCGGGATGCTCGTCAAGTGATCACGACTCCCACACTCTACGTGAACGGCCTAAAGGGGAGGATTTCGACTGAAATAAAGGTTTAGAAAATCCAAATAATAACGAAACCTATTCTTCACTAAAGTTCCACGATTCTGCTGATGTAAATTTGAACTACAAGCAAAACTTTCTTTAAAAATCCATTATATCTCAACAACTAACTGTAACATGATAATTTACCCAGATTTAAATATAAATTTATCTATATAAGCATGATTTTACAATAATATCAAAGAAAATTACACGGATTATGGCTAATTTCATCTTTCCCTTATATTTAGATAAGCCATCAAATCGTTCTAAAACATTTCTTTGCTCCTCTGTTATTATCGGGGATTAAATAGCAATGAACACTTTCGTTAAGTGCAGTCATTTGAAGCTATTTACCACATTACGAAAGTCGCCAAAAGTGCGGGAGTTCGGTCGAATGGGGCCTCTGAATTAATTTTTCGATCGAATGGTTTGGAACCGTCCAATTACCAGCCGATATCGTGTCCATTTGCCAGCCGATATCGTGTCTATTTTGCCATACAATATCGTGTCCATTTCCCCAGCCGATATCGTGTCCATTTCCCCAGCCGATATCGTGTCCATTTCCCCAGCCGATATCGTATCCATTTCCCCAGCCGATATCGTGTCCATTTCCCCAGCCGATATCGTGTCCATTCACCAGCCGATATCGTGTCAATTCGCCAGCCGATATCGTGTCTATTTTGGCATACAATATCGTGTCCATTTCCCCAGCCGATATCGTGTCCATTTCCCTAGCCGATATCGTGTCCATTCGCCAGCCGATATCGTGTCCATTAGCCAGCCGTTATGTTGTCCATCCGCAAGCCGATTTTGCGTCTATTCACCGTTTACCAGTTGATTTCGTGTCCATCCGCTTGCCAATTTTCTGACCGTTTGCTTGCCAGCCTAGGCTCGCCCGTCTACAGAATGTTGTTGTTTAAAGTGTCCCGCCAATTTTGTTTGCGCTTCGCCGCTAGAAATAAGTTTTCGGAGAAAAAGATTTCTTTCCCCATAGCTAAGATGGGAAAAAACCTTCTTCGAGATAAGCCTTCAGCGATGTAAGTCAAAATTCAATAAAAACAAAAATTTTGTAATATGAGGTGGAGCTTGCGTATTAAAAATTTAGAGATTATTGTATCGGGTCTTTTAAGGGAGCTTTATATAGATATAAGCCGTTCATTGTAGGGTGAAGTTTTTTAAATAAAACAACTAAATATGAATAAATAAAAACATTTTTTTTAATATTAAGACAAATATGATAGATATATACAAAAAACATATAACATATAAATATATAAATTGATAAAGAAAAAATAAAAATATACTAAAATTAAAATATACTAAAACTAAAAATATAATCAATTTAAATTATAAAACAAAAATATATATATACAAAATTTACAATTAAATACCGGTGGATTTGGATCCACCGGTACCGCGGCTTGTCGGGGCGAGGGTCTAAAAAATATATTAGAAAAATGTATCACATGCGTCAAAAATACAAAAATTAGAAAAAATAAATTAATTACCGCCACTTCCACCGGTAAGTAATAGCAAATGATATTCATCTATCCAAAAAACTGACCTTTAATAGTAAGCTTAATTAAAATATTAAAAGCTTTGTCTGTAATCGTTCTATGCGGTCTCCGCATGCAAAAAAAGAAGCGCGTACAAACACACTCTAAAATTAACACCACTTAATTTTGCACTATCAAAGCTTAAGAGATAAATATGTAGAAATTAATATCTTGAATAAAGAGGCCAAAGTAATAGAGACAATTAAGAAATAAATTACCATACATTTTTGACGCTAGACAAATCTAGGCAAATTAACATAAGCTTACTTCCATAAGATGTTTTTTATATAACCCTATTCGCTAATGTGTCTGGCAAACTGTAGTATCACCTTCCGCTGATGAAATTCTCGTGAGTCCGTTTAGTCTAATGGAATAAATTAAGGTTATAATTAAAAATGCATTGTCGAAGCTTATACAAGATCTTTGTGGGAAATAACCCACTGATCAAATATTCGGAAGTTCGTTTAATTGAATTAAATTCGTTTTATTGAATAAATTAAATTAAAATTGCACTGTCAAAGCCCAAATAATAAATTTGTAGGAATTAATAGAGAGGTCAAATTAATTGAGACAATTAAGAAGCTAATTAACACATTTTTCGGCGCTAAACAAATCTAGCCAAATTAACATAAGCTTACTTCTACAAGGTGTGCTTTTTATATAAGCTTATTCGATAATGTGTCTGGCGAACTGTAGTATCACCTCCCGCTGATAAAATTCTCGTGAGTTCGTCTAGTTTAATTGAATAAATTAAGGTTATAATTAAAAATGCATTGCCAAAGCTTACACAAGATCTCTGTGAGAAATAACCCAGGGATCAAATTTTCGGAAGTTCGTTTAATTGAATTAAATTAAAATCGCACTGACATACCAATATTATCCGTCAACAAGTAGTGGGTGGTGGTCAAGCCCCTCTTTTACGCTTCATAAAAATGCCGGCTTTCTCGCTTCTAGACGAGGAGAATGAAGAAATATTTAATAATATCGATTTTTATCCAGTTTCAATTAACAATATACAAGAAATTGAAATTGAACTAAAATCGGATTACGGGGAAAATATCCCGTTTAATTTAGGCAAAGTATATATTAAACTGTTTTTTAGGCGTAGACGTCAATAGAACTTGAGCGATGGTACCTAATAGATATACTTCCTGCTTTACACGCGAACGTTTTCCAATCCGGCGATCGTTTCAGTGTCGGCGGTATTTTCAATTCTTTACTGCGCAAAATTACACCCTTTATTAGGCTGGCCATTAGTACTTTAGCGTTCGAAGCAGTTGGATTAACAAGCAGAGTCATTAGCGATGCCCAAAACCCCGGAATATCACTTCGAGAATCGATTAAAAGAAACGTAAAACAATCTATAAATTCTCTACTACATAAAGGCGTGGATCGGTTTGTCAATACTCAGAGTGGGACGGGCCGAAAACGAAAGAGGACTGCTATAACAAGCCCGAACAGACGTCTTAAGCGACGCACTAAACGCGATTTTCTAGACTAAACATGTCGACCTACGAAAGTGTTCTCTCCGATTTTGAAGTATTTGAAAAGCCGGTGGTGAACAATAATATTGTCGGGACTAAAACAACCGCTCATGATTCAATTGCCCCGCTAACAAATGCTAAATATGTGGAATTTATCATTCCTCCCTCTAACAATTATCATGATTTCACTAAAACTCTTTTAAGAACAAAATTTCGCGTGTTTTATAGCGACGGCACGGTTGTTCCAGAGGCGGAAAAGAAAGTTTCGGTGACAAATTTAATAATTGCCTCGCTATTTATAAGTAGAATTATTTCTAAATGGCGTCGCCGTCCAGCAACCTAATAATATGTTCCCATAAATGGCCTATTTTAAAATACTTTTAAATTATGGGCAAACGGCGGCCAATTCCTGGTTAACTTCTATGTTATATTATTTGGATAATATTATCGATCCGGCCACGGCTCTCGAAAACGCCAATATCAATAAAGAAGATAATGGTATCGGCCGTCGCAGTAAACGCGTAGCAAAATCAAAGACGTGCGATGTAATTAGCGAATTATTTCTGGACTTGTTTAAAACACCCAAATTCATACTAGATAATATCGAGGTTCGTATTAGACTTCATTGAAGCTCCTCGGATTTCGCCATTATTCACAATGAGGCGGGTAAAAATTATAAGATTGATTTAACGGAATGCACCTTGTTTACGCGTGAGATTGAGGTTAATCCCGAATTGCAATTAGCTCACGCGCAGATGTTAAATTCGGGGTATCGCTCGCTACGAAGTAAATTCTATTGTTATGAAAAATTTCTTAATAACCGCCGGAACGCAAGATTTCATTAGGGACAGCTTGTTTACCGGGCAATTACCATCGCGAACTGTTGTCGCTTTCGATACTTATAGTAATTTTGTGGGGGAAGCAACTTCCAACCCCCTGGACCTCCAACATTTCAATCTCGATTTCATGCATTTTTCTTTAAACTCTCAAAATTATCCGGATATAACTTTTACGCCTAATTTTGCCGACGATCAATACGTTAGATGTTACAATTCCTTATTCGAGGGGCTTGAGATATTGGGTCTTGATCGAGGGAATATTATTTCTTACGATTTATATAAGAAAGGTTTTTTATCGTCGTTTTCGATTTGAGTAGAGAACATCTCGCGTCTTTAGGTCTAAATTCCATGCCCCAGACTGGTAACTTGAGGTTATCATTAAGATTTAGCGCTAAGCTAGCCGAAAACGTCACGTGCATTGTCATGGCCGAATTTCCAAACAATCAATTAATTATATCTAAAAATAGAGAAATTATTTATAATCACCCCAACGTATAAAAGACTAAAACTTTAAAATACAATATCAGTCGCTCGTCACTATGCATCAAGTTCACACCGTCACACCGAAGCTCGACATTTGCATTGTTGAGTCTATCGAACCTAAAATTTTAATTCAAAGATCGGATAAGCCTACAAAAACTATATTAAAGCCTAACGCTTGGGACGCCTTGTTTCGGTTTCAAAATGAAATTACGTCATTTTTTGACGGGAAAATACCCCGCTATCATATCTGGCTACCCGTTAAAGAGCGCATCAAGCTGGAATGCTTCGTTAATTCCAAAGAAAAGCGTCTAATTGATCTTCGCTACTTTAGAAGAGGCAGTGGCAGTCGTTATTTTCTCAACTTTAGTAACAGCGAAGGATTCAGCCTTGACAAAACAGGCTGGCAGACTTTGCTCAATTTAAAGCCGCTCATCGACGAGACTCTCAAGGCTAAAGGGATAGCTGTCTGTCGAATGCGTGAATTAATATTAAACGACCTCGCCACTATTTTGTTTGACGTCACTTCCGCCTGCGACAACATCGAGTGTCGAAAGCAAATTTGCCACTCTCAAAGCTGCTCGGAATTTGACACAAATTTCGGAGATCGAGTTGAACGAAATCAGCGGGAAGCGCTACCTCAATTTGAGAATGAAAATGGATGGATTCACGACCAGGAGGATATTTACGCGTATTTTGTCAAAAGTTTTGCCGATTTAAAGAATGCCTTGATATATGGTTATTAACTTTGACGGACGGTTTTAAAACAAAATGTACTGATATATAGCAGATATATATATATATATATATATATATATATATATATATATATATATATATATATAATAATATATATATATTAAATTAGACTAGGAAGTGAACAATTACAATGGCTGGTATAGCGTACGTCTCTGCTGGGATAAAAACTCCTTCTAGCTCCATGGATAGGGGGTTAAATTTTTCCCCCTTTCCTAACACAGTTAGAAATCTCGAGCTCCTCTCAAGGAAGTCTTTCTTGACGTGAGCGGGGCGTGACTTCTTCAGCCCATGAACGCTGGATCTCTAAAGGGTAGATTGTTTACTGGAACGGCCACGGTTGTTAAAGGGAGGGTGAAGTAGAAAATCAAGTGGTTTTTTATCGATTCTTCTACTAATTATAAAAAGGCAGAGGGTTACGCGATTGGTAGGACGTCCTTATTTAAAATTATCCTTTAAATCTGAACCTTATTTGAATTTTAAAATCATTCGGAAGTATTTCCTGAATTGTCTGAATACTTTTTAATTGAGGCGCGCTACTATTGTTAAGAGTGTTCGCCGTTGTTTACAGCTAGTTTGACGCAAACTCTGTAAATAAGGGACAAATTTGGCAAATTTTGCCGAGGGACGCGCTACTACGAGGCGAGAGCGTTTTCCTGATCGACGTTTAACACGCGGTGCCATTATTCAAATGACAATTATATTTAATCGACATAAACATACATAGGCGCTTCGTGAGGTAGAACTCGAGATCTTAACCGTAAGTTTTCCGGAGTTTCTTGTTTTAAATCAATTAGCAAATAACTATACGGTTCTCTATTGGCTAATCTGTACGCGTCCGTAATACGCTTCGGGTTATCGGGACTAATCTGTTGGGCTAGATACCTAATAGAAGCGACATCTCGAGGATTTTTCATTATTATAGAATAGGAAGAATTTTGGGAAATTATTCGCGACTGGCTACCCTTGGGAAAAAGTTGTTGAATAATAATAATTACTGTATACCCTAAATGATGCGACGTCACGCAAACTAAATCGGCAATATGGGCTTGCTTAAATAATTGACTAGCTAAATCGTCCAGTATCAGGTAGGAATCGCGATAAGTTTCTCAAAAATCTGGATCGGGGTGTGGCAAACCCTGAATAAACTGAATTCCCGGAATCAATTGTTTCAATTTTTCGTAGTTTGGCTGCCAGGCGGCGTAGCAATAAATAATATTTTTATGAGGAGGGTCGAACATAAGCTCGTGATTTTGCAATAAACTGCTCAAAAGACAGCTTTTACCAGCTTGTGTAGGTCCAGCAATTAAAAATTGCGCAAGTGTTTGAAATTTCAAAGAATGCGAGACTGACACTTTCGAATCCATGTTTGATAATGATTTGTTTATTAATTTTACGCTATTTATATATATTTATAGATAATATTATATATAAACAAAAAACTGACACAGAAATAAGCCTAATATTAAAACCAAACAAAAAATAAACACAGTATAAAAAATTTAAAAAATAAACACAAAAACACTATATAAACGAAAAATAAACCCTATATTAAATTTAAAAAAAAAAACACACTATAAAAAACTTTAAAAAATAAACACAAAACACTATATATAAACAAAAATTAAACCTTATATTAAATTTTAAAACAAAACACACTAAAAAAGTAACACAAAAACTATAAGCAAAAATACTAAACAATATTGTTTTCTTTTTAAAAAAAATCTTTTCAAAGTCCATAATCCGCTGCCGAAACCTTTGGGCTTTTAGCAAGTCGATGTTAACGCGTGACTCGGGAGGGAGAAGGTAAACACGCACTACAGGACAAAATACGACAGATGGATCTTTACCTGCACTTCCTCGCTTCCCAACCGCTTTTCGGTGTTTAGCGGGCATGACTGGACTAGATGACTATTGTCACAAACATCAATACCCGCCTCGGTTGAGAAGTTGACGGCAAACTGTCTCAGTGGCCTGTTGTTACCCGGCTTTTTCGTCACCATCGGACACTATGCCGACGATGCTCTTTTGATGGAATATCCGTGCAACGCCACTGATAAAGTGTAATGCCGCAGAAAGTGCAGCGCGTCGTTTGTGTTTCTACATCTGCAAGATAGAAACCATCTTTGGCCAAGGCTTCGATGGGAATTCAGGATTCCCAGAAGCCTTCGAAAGTATGTCGTCGTCTTGTCTCATAATTCATTGTTTTTAAGAGAAGACGAAGAAGGTGCTGCCTCTTTGAAATCGTATGGTCTACTGGTTCGCAAGTCACTGTTCAACACTCTCTTATCAAATGTTGAACGAAATGTCTTGGTCATTTTAACGGTCTCTAACTGCAATTTGTACTTGTCCCGTTTAAAATTAAAGGGGACATTCACAATAACTTCTTTTTCTGGGTTCATCGCCACACTTTCAAAGGTCTCGAAATCAATCTTTTCCAAATTTTCTCGATTTAAAGTCAATCCTTTAATTTTTTTTGACTTCTTTTCCTTTGTTAGTGCGAAACGAGTAACTTTTTGCACCGGTACTACAAAAAGAAGTTATATATTCGCCGTCGAGTTCGTCAGCCCAGCAACCAATATGGTTCCCGGTCGGATTATCAAATTCTCCCGGTAGATGGCGGTAGATTATTGAGTCTGTATCTTTATACAGGGCTGCCCGGTTTAATTGAAGCAGCATTTTATTCAATTCGAGTCGCCCATAACATGAAACAGAGCTGCCCACAATTGCCGACCCCAGTTTATAGTCCGAAACGTAATCACTTTTTGATTTGTAGGATAGAACGGCGATTGAATCAGTAATCGGACGCAAATCGACTAATTCCAGGGTAAAATCAGTCGCGTAACGTATCAACTCGTAATAATTGTTAATAAAGATGCTACGAATTTTCCCGGTATTCAAGGCCATGCGAACCCAGAGAGAATTTAAATTTATTTTAGCAATATTTCGAAGAGAAGGATTGGATTGAATATCCGCCACAGTCAGAGAAAGCTATTCATTGGCATTTAAATCCGCAACATACGCTTCTTTTTCGAGAGGCGTTTGTGCGTGGGCGGGAAAGCCGGAATTTTTCAACTTTAAGGCGATAAAATCAGTCATGTACTGGGAGAAGAAGTATTCCTTTTTGTCGTAGTGATATACCTCGAATATATCGAGGATCTTATAACCATACTCTAAAGCGGCATAAACTTCTACCGTTGGCCAGACTGATTCAAAAACCCGCTCATTGACAGTGTGATCGCAGATTTCCGCTCTTAATTCTAAACACGTGCAACAGAGCGCGTAAGCTAATTTACCCCTGTTGCGAAAAGGAATTAAAGGGATGTGAATATCTGGGGGGGCCAACAGACGACAACTCATAATCCCGAAATACCAACCTGGCGACTTGTCAAAATCTCTGTTGTAAATAATGGGGTGGCCGCTGGGATATGGACAATCGCGACAAACCTTCGGGTATAAAGAAATAATATCATTGTAAAACATTTTCTCCTCGCCTTGCACGTGGCAGTTAAGGACAAAATTTTCAGTTCGTCCCCCATAGAGAGCGCTACGAGCTGATATTTGAGGCCGAAACGTTAAACTTTTGCAAAAAGCCTTAGCTTCGGCGTTTTCTTTTAAAACCTTAACAAATTGACACTCGAATATAGAAGTATACTCGTAGCCGGGCATTTTATCTTTAATAACCAATTGTCGATCTAGAGTCCGTTCGTACAGAAATCTGTTGGTGGCCTTGAGTTGGTTATTATAAACATTGAGTTTTTGGCAGGGACAACCATGGTAATATCAACCGTGAAAATCGTAAAGTTTAGGGGGAGTTTGACTGTAGCCATCAACTAAATAGGGGCCGACGCGATATTCTCCTCCATAGCTTAAAACCGTTTGCAATTTTATATTTTCCGTTTTTTCTACCCACGCAAGATATTTTAAGCTAATCTGACTATGATTAAATTTTGCGTTGTACCCATTAGCCGGCACAATACCCATGCTATATGGTTTATAGTAGTTGTTAAGATAGATAGTAGTTAAAGCACCAGCCAAAGTAATATTTTTAAGACAAAAAGGGTATAGTTTTGTTAAATCCACATAAATCTTCCTAAAAGCTTCAACGCCTTGTCTTAAAACTCGGACGTCTTGAATACAATATTTAATAAGCTCCTCTTTGATGTTATAAATAGAATCTTCCTTCGACGCGTACCAAGTTTAAAAATCTCGATAATCATTGGCTTTCATTTGAGGAACGTTAAAGTACGAAGCGTCGGGAATGGCGCCAATATAATCAAGATTTTCTTCGGTATGAAAATCAAATGGAAAGAATCCTTTCGCAACATCGCCAAGGCTAAACATGCTTAAGAAATTACGCAGAGGCTGACTAATATAATTAAAACTATCGAGAAATCTAATCTGGGATCCCTCGAGATGAATTATAAGTATTTTACTACCATCAAATATAATGCCTGGTGTCACATGCCTATGAATTAAAGCGTTTAAAATAAGGAAATTATCAAAAGCTTTTGCATAATGCGCTACGACTTGCGTGTTAGTGAAGCGCGCTTGATACGTCTTACGTTTTTGGCCAGGCAAAACTACTTGTTCCACACTGAATAAATAATTTAATAACTGATCAACGCAACGGGGGCTGTAAAAAATTTTGGTTTCAAAACCATTATCAGTCTGTACGTCGCTAACTAATAAAATGGGGACGTGGATATTATTTCTTACGGTAGTCTCAATGTCGTCATAAATAAACCGCGAGGATTTCATTTTGGTTTCCAAAGGCATAACAAAATGTTCTCCTGGCGGATGAACTATTTTACATTGAGAGCATTTGGGATGGCAATCGTGATTTTCCCCCATAACGCGCCCGCATTCCAAACATCGTTTTTGACTGTTGCAGGTCCCGTTAATTAAATGAGTTTCGAAACATTGGCCGGGGAAAAAATAGCGGTGGCATTTGTCGCAACGTTTTAAAATGTCATCGTTGGCTATATGAAAAGCTTCTCTTTGGCATCGAAAACAGATAAAGGGCTGTGTATCCTCGGGACATTTTTAACAAATCGTATTTGTAAAACGATTTTAAACATAAATCGCAAGAAACACAACCACCCATCATTCCGTGCCAAGTTTTTGCCGGGTGGATATAATCCCCAATTTTTAATAGATAATTGAATTTAAGAGCGCGGGGTCCTTTAAAATACACGGTAAAATTATTCGCAGCATCGACTATTACGATCCGGTAATGGGGTGCTAAATAATTTTGAAATTTTTGAATATCTTCTAAAGTAACTAGGCCTTTGGGAACACCTGCTTTTCTATGCAGGATTTTAGCAATATTGCCTTGAATATCGCTGTTGCGTTTCAGTTTGTTAAAATTATCCTGGTTATAAAGCTGACCTTGCCTTTGTTGTCGGCAATAATTGCGATCGGCCAACTCTTTACCCAGAACTAAACTCCGCGCAAAACAGAGGTTATCATTATTTTCCATAAAAATAAATTGGTTATTTTGTTTTACGAAATAATCCAAATTAACCAAAGTTCTATTTTTAAGGGATTTATAATAAATTCCGATATAGGCATCAACGTTTAGAAAAATAATGTCAAACTGAAAATCTTCGCCATTAAAACAAAGTCCCGACTAGATTGCGCTACTCTAGATATAGTCCTAACAATTCTTTTACTAGTGAATTTGTCTATTTTTATAAATTTAATATTGACCGGCGTCGTCAATCCTGGGGAGCTTAAAACAAATCGGACTCGGTTGTAATTGGGGTTATCTGTCACTAATTTGCGGATAACTTCGTCAAGAATTTTTCGAAAAATTCGAAGAAAATCTCTCATAGGAATTTCATCCAAATGTTTAAAAGCTATCCGCAAATCGATTTGTTTACAATGCCATTTGCGACTCGTTTTGTTTAATTGCCGTTCAATTGAATAATACCGGTTCACCTGCGTGTTTCCCTCATCCCCGCTACTTTCCGCGTCACTGCTACTGCTATCGCTGCTCATTTTTTAAATTTCTATCAGAAAATAAATAAAAACGAAGTTTTGACTCATAAAATTTGATTGACATAAAGTTTGATTGACTCATAAACAGTTACTTACTTTGCTAGGAGGCTGTTGTTTTGCCTCCTCGTCGTTCTTTACAGCTTCCACCAGACGGTAGAAAGCGTTGAGTAGCTTGATGCCCTCTTTATTTTTTGCCTCCAACACCGTTTTAAGGCGTTTATGCGTGCAATCCCAAATGTTGTCGGCCTGCGCGTGCTTGATATCCGTGAACTTATACACAGCCACGTCTACGTAAAATTCACCGAAGCGCGGAGGGACTTTCGTTTCGAAATACTGCCCGTCTTTCCTGATTCGGAAGGAGCTTTCAATGCCGTTTCTGCCGACTATATGTTTCTGAAGTACCTCCTGAACGAAAGATTCATCGTCAGAGTTTATGAGTTCTTCCGTCGGCTCGCGTTTTGCGACCTTGGGGGTCTTCCGTTTAAGACGACTAGATATAATCTCCGGAGAGGAGGGTTGCGAATCAAATAAAGCCTGAGTTTCTTGCGTGCGGCTCATTATGAAAATAAATTTTCGTTGTGATAATCTGCTGCTAATCTTCGCGCTTTTATACAATATCTTGGCGGGCTTTTTTGACTACAGGTTTGAACGTGTTGCCTAATTTAAACTGTGTTTTTACCTCCACGTCTTAATAAAGCTACTAATTAATTTTTTAATTGACTCAATTACTTTGGCCTTACAATATTAATTCCTATAAATTTGTTATTTAAGCTTTGTCAGTGCAATTTTTATTTAATTCAATTAAACGAACTTCCGAAAATTTCATCAGTGGGTTATTTCCCACACATATCTTGTATAAGCTTCGACAATGCATTTTTAATTATAACTTTAATTTATTCAATTAGACTAAACGGACTCAGGAGAATTTTATCAGCGGGAGGTGATACTACAGTTTGCCAGACATATTAGCGAATAGGCTTATATAAAAAACATCTTGTGGAGGGACGCTTATGTTAATTTGGCTAGATTTGTTTAGCGCCGAAAAAGGTGTTAATTCTTTTCTTAATTGTCTCAATTGCTTTGACCTCTCTATTAATTCCTACAAATATATTATTTAAGCTTTGACAGTGCAATTTTAATTTAATTTATTCAATTAGGCGAATTTAGTTCAATTAAACAAACTTCCGAAAATTTGATCAGTGGGTTATTTCCCACAAAGATCTTGTATAAGCTTCGACAATGCATTTTTAATTATAACCTTAATTTATTCAATTAGACTAAACGGACTCACGAGAATTTCATCAGCGGAAGGTGATACTACAGTTTGCCAGACACATTAGCGAATAGGCTTATATAAAAACATCTTGTGGAAGTAAGCTTATGTTAATTTGCCTAGATTTGTCTAGCGTCAAAAATGTATGGTGATTTATTTCTTAATTGTCTCTATTACTTTGGCCTCTTTATTCAAGATATTAATTTCTACATAATTATCTCTTAAGCTTTGATAGTGCAAAAATAAAGTGGTGTTAATTTTAGAGTGTGTTTGTACACGCTTCTTTTTTTGCATAGAACGCCTACAGACAAAGCTTTTAATATTTTAATAAAGCTTACTATAAAAGCTCGGTGTTTTAGATAGAGGAATATCATTTGCTATTACTAACGTTAAATAATGCCTCTTTCAAATAACAACCTCTTACCAGCACTCTCCTTCACTAAAATCCACCCGTGTGCCTTTCAACCAACACGAGGAACCCCGGAATCGGCGGGATTAGATCTTTACTCGCCTGTAGACGTCCTGATCGCGCCGGGCAGTATTATAATACTGGCAACCTCGGTTGCAGTCATGCTCCCTCCTTCTAGCTACGGCCGAATTGTCGGCCGTAGCAGTTTGACGGCGCAGGGCATACTCGTCGCCGAGGGCACCGTCGGTATGTATTTTTTTATATTTCTAAAGAAAACCCTTAATAAGCATGTTGGGTTCATCTTTAATAGACGCGGACTATCGCGGCCCTCTAAAAATAATCATCGGCAATGTGAGGGATACCCCCCCCACATTGTTACAAGGGGCGATCGGGTCGCCCAGTTGATTGTTACACCCTTTTAATGAGACCGGTGGAAGTGGCGGTAATTAATTTATTTTTTCTAATTTTTGTATTTTTGACGCATGTGATACATTGTTCTAATTTGTTTTTTAGACCCTCGCCCAGACAAGCCGCGGTACCGGTGGATCCAATATTTAATTAATATTATTATTAATATTTAATTGTAAATTTTGTATATATATATATTTTTGTTTTATATTTTAAATTTATTATATTTTTAGTTTTAGTATATTTTAATTTTAGTATATTTTTATTTTTTCTTTATCAATTTATATATTTATATGTTATATGTTTTTTGCATATATCTATCCTATTTGTCTTAATATAAAAAAAAATGTTTTTACTTATTCATATTTAGTTGTTTTATTTAAAAAACTTCACCCTACAATGAACGGCTTATATCTATATAAAGCTCCCTTAAAAGACCCGATACAATTATCTCTAAATTTTTAATATTACAAAATTTTTGTTTTTATTGAATTTTGGCTTACATCGCTGAAGGCTTATCTCAAAGAAGGTTTTTTCCCCATCTTAGCAATGGGGAAAGAAACCTTCTCCGAAAACTTATTTCTAGCGGCGAAGCGCAAACAAAATTGGCGGGACACTTTAAACAACAACATTCTGTAGACGGGCGAGCCTAGGCTGGCTCAGGCTTGTTTCGGCCAATTAAATGGTTTATTTCCCGTTATTGCTACAATCAAAGAGAGGAGCTGGTAGTCAAGGTTCGAGGTTAATTTTTAAATTTGGCGCCAATAATCTAGTTTGAGTTTAGGTCACAGTTATGTTTGACTTTGAGTTTTGGAATGATGACATGGTATTACTAAAAGAACAGGTCCGGACTTGTCTGGGGTATTAAAAATGGGTCATTACCCCTTTCATAGCCTGCTGGAAGGTAAGATATTTTAAATATTATGTTAACATATCTGGGGTTGATGATGTCATGGCGGCCATCTTGGGGTGGCGGCCATCTTGGATCCTTGCTTATTTGTATAGTCCTTACTACTTAAGCCTTTGCTAAAGACCTTGGCAATATTTCGCCAATTTGAACTATTTCTGGTTTTTCTCATTGGTTGGTGGACCTGTGTTTAGAAAGTAAATTAGTCTCGGCTCGGAGAGGCTTATTTTGGTTTCCCAACTTGTATTGGACCTCCCCTAGCCCTTAAACTCATTCATAATCTTTTATTAAAAGACAGACATAAACGTTAAATGAAATTCAAAGGTTAAGTGTTGCAAGCTGACATGACTATATCCAATAGGTCCGCCCTGTTTGCGAGAATTCCTTTCTCCATGTGATTAACAAATAAACGAAAGGAGTAGCAGACTTTGTTGTTATGTCTCACATTTGTGCTAAACGCGGATGGCTAAAGGCAACCGCATGCTCGTTTAGCGACGCTCAATCGCGTAGCGAATGTTCCTAACAAGGAAGCTATCTCCTCTGAATTGGTTTTATATGTCAAAAAGTCGAATTTTTCTATTTGAAGGGCTCTCATGCAGCGCACATGCCATAATGAATAAGATTTTCATAAAATATGAAAAAGGAATGTAAAAAAATTATAACGCACTTTATTTCAGAGCGCTAACTTGAATAGTGAATATAGTTAAATATGTGCGACAACTGCAACGCGCAAAGACGTTTTTAACAGACTGTAACCAAAGACCAAATAACCTATTCCGTTATTTTGCCAAAATAATAAAGAACCTTTACGTAAATGCAAAATGTCTTTGCACTCCCGACAAACTGAGAATTTTCAAACTTAACGATTGAATCTTTCACATTCTAATGAAACGAGCAAAAAGACTTCACCGACTTGATCGTAAGCCTTTAGTGTAGTCTGAATGGACCTTGAAACCTGACCTACATTACTTTCCACAAAACAATCGAACGACAATAGTCGTCTAATTGGAATTTCTGCCAACCGTGATGTTCCTTCCCATGATAAACAACAGTAGAATTTATTTCCGTAGAAAATTTGATTAGTTTTCTAATATTGGTTTATTAAATTAAAAATAAATATTGACCAGATTCTTTGGAGTGTAAACATCAAAATTAAGTAAACGTTTATATCGCGTCAAGCTTCAGGTTTTCTTCTATATATTCACCATTTTCATTTCAGTTACCTTAGCAACAGTTAAAAGAGCAGCAGCGAGAGGATACCAAATTAAGGGTGGTGTTATTTAAGGGGGAGCTCCAGTGCGTACCTGAATGTCAAGGATAAGCTCAAAAACGTCAGGCTCATAGTAAGTATGACTTTGTTTCTCTCTATTGAACTAAGGATTTAAAAAGGGCGTTACTTCAACTGAGTTATTAAAAGTGAATTGATACCTTACTTTATGAAATAAAACACAACCATGGATGCTTTAAAAAACTGAGGTATTGAAAGTGAATTGATGACTAGTAAAACTATAGTTTTGATTTTATTAAAGTCAAGTTAAAATGCATTTATAAAGATAACAAAATACCATATTATGTTAAATGAAACACAGCCATGGATGTTTTGATGTACCCCAACTGTTGTACCATCTTGAATATTACTTTAGCGAAAATGTAACCAGGAAACTAAGACGCCCTCACCACCCCAACCACACCTAGCTAATACGTCTGGTAATGTTAATATTTTATCTGAGTGATATGTAAAGAAGGTACCAAACCAATGGCCGAGTCATGTAAAACTAATGGGCTTTAAACGTTTTTCAGGTCTAGTAGTAAAACCAAAATTTGAAACCGCCTCACCAGGCGTCGCTTTACGAGAATCTATGACTTTTCAACTACGTCACTTGAAACTTATGGAACACGTCTTAGTTACCAGGGTGGGAAATAACGATTATTTTAAAACTGGACACTGCACTGTAAAAAATAACCGTACTGTCTAGTACCATTATAGGTATTTTTCAATGCATCCCCAGACGTACCTATAAAGGTACTACAAAATACCGTTGTGTAAGGGTACCCTGAAATACCTCTTGAAAAAGGTACTTTTGAGGACTACAAGGTATTTTGTGATACCGTAATGGGTATCATTTAAACCTCAACAAAGGTCGGAATAAAACTTTCAAATTGTAAAAGGTACTCCTTATTACCGAAAAGGGTACCTGTTAACACTCAAAAAGGTTCGAAAATATACTTTTAAAGGTATTTTGTGCTACTAAATTAGGTGTCAAATAAAACCCAAAGATAGGTCTAAATTATACTTTCGCGCCATTTGAAACTGGTAAACGTTTCCATAATTGGAAGCATTTAGCTTTGAAAACTACATGACATAATTAGGTCTAAAAGCGCTCACGAATTCATGACTGGTTTGAAAATAATCAAATCGGTTTTAACACGATAGTTCCTTAAAGGGTATGCGAATTTACAATTTCATATCATATTTTACCATGCAAGTGGTATTATGTTACACTTTCAAGTATTCTTTCAAAATATCAAGTTTTTAATATAATTAAACCGAAGTTTCTATTTTTAAAATCCATTGGAAAATTACGATATATGAAAAATTTTGTCTTGTCGAGCTTGTTTGCCCGTTTTTTGACATCAATATGACGTTGGGGAAAAAAGAGCGGGAATCCTATACGCGTCTCGAGCTTCTCGCCAGTCTAAACTCTGGGTCTGATGGCGGAGAGAGTTTCACCATCTCGCGTGAAAAATATATCTGTGACGTCGCACTACGGGAAACGTTTTAGTCTTTCATAAAAAGTGGATTTCAAATAATTTCATACGAAGGACCTTCAAACGCATATTGCCAAATAACCAGAAATCGGAGAATTAAAAGCTTGATATTTTTGAATTCACAGAAATTAATTCTATCTTTTGATATATAAATCAGAGGTTTTTCAAAGAAAACTTCTCATTCCCTTTAAAGAAATAACAACCATATATATGCGTTTCGTTTATTTAATTACAATGAAAGCAATCTTTTCTAACATGTTCGTTCGTCGACAGGAAATGCAAGTGTTTTTTGATGTGTAGAATTTCTAAACGTGTTATATCTCTGAAAAATAAATGTAAGTTTGGCTTTTTGAGGTCGTTATGGTTTGAATACTTCCAAAATGGAATTGGCATCAAACGACTAAAGCACACTTGTACGGGAGTTGGTTGAGAACTAGTTTATAACACTCTTTATTGCTGGTTCGAAGCGATTCCAACAGCCTCGGTTCACATCAGCATGGGAAATAAGGCGGTGGCACAGGGCAAATGACCAGTTTTGCCTGGTCCAGTTTAAAAATCGGATGGGGTCAGTGGTACACAGGACCACTAAGAAAATTTAAAGAATTTTCCAAGAATTTTAGGAACTTGGCGTTTTGAAGTACAAATAACCTGACATTAACTCAAATATTTTAATTATCCACGACGTGCCCTGGTCAATTATCATACCAGTTTATTTATTCCTTCCAGACCAAGAAGGGGGGCGCTCGCCCAATGTCCAGTTTTAAAGAATCCTTATTTTTCACCCTGGTTCACACCTTAAGACGCTTCTGTTATTGCTGTGTGCTTATCTTTTCGTTGGTGTTGTCTGCTAAGGCCAGAGAAAATGCCTTTAAGACTAGTTTCATCCAATGTGAAATACCCCTGAAATATAGAAACAAGCTTCCAAAGCCACTTTAAGCTGATTCGCCAAGTAACTTGAAACCGCGTTTTTAATTAGCTTCTTCAGTGTTGGAGTTGCTCACACTTAACTTTGGAAGTGTTTTGAATCGGTTCGAACCAGTTTCCCATGAAAGTGTGAACGTGGCTTTAATAATTTCTATTATTAAACAGAACCACGAGTCAACAAAGAACCGTAATCCTCAACAAGAAAAATTAATAATCCACGCATTGTTAAGAACCGTAATCCTCAACAAGAAAAATTAATAATCCACGCATTGTTAATAAACGTTTAAAACTATATTAGACCACCGCAAGACTTCAATGTAAAACCAATATTAGTTTTATCATACACTGTAAAAAATAACAGTACTGTCCAGTACCTTTAAAGGTATTTTTCGATGCATCCCCAGACGTACCTTTAAAGGTACTACATAATACCGTTGTGTAAAGGTTTTCTAAAATGGTATGTTATCGATTGGGCGTGTTATCAAAACAGCATTGTCCAAAACGGCTTTTTCATAAACGCGTTTGCCATTATAGCCATTTCTCGTTTCAGCGCATTTTGATTACAGCGTTTATATCTTGAGCGTTGTTTAGTATTGTTGAAGGTAGAAGTATTAGAGCTCGACATTATCTATACATTATGCACGTTATTTTATCCATAATCCAGAATTATCAACAGAAGTTGTATATTAAATCGAATTATGTCCACAACATTTATCTATAAATAATCGATTATTCACTAATTTACGGATAACGGATGGATAATGCCGAGCTCTAATTAGTATTGATTTCAGCTTTAGGTTTGAATTTTAATGGTTGTCCAACAAACAGTTTCGTGGTCTAGTGTGTTAATGCGTTTTAATGTTTGGTTGGGATGGGGTTTTTGAACTCCTATAAATTACCTTCCACCTTATCCAAAATATCCTCCTATTACTTAGCTGCCACCTTTTCCAAAATATTCTGATATTGATTAGCTGCCACCTTTTCCAAAATATTCTCCTATTAGCTGCCACCTTTTCCAAAATATTCTCCTATTAGCTGCCACCTTTTCCAAAATATTCTCCTATTAATTAGCTGCCACCTTTTCCAAAATATTCTCCCATTAATTAGCTGCCACATTTTCCAAAATATTCTCCTATTAATTAGCTGCCACCTTTTCCAAAATATTCTCCTATTAATTACCTACCACCTTTTCCAAAATATTTTCCTATTAATTAGCTGCCACCTTTTCCAAAATATCCTCCTAATAATTAGCTGCCACCTTTTCCAAAATATTTTCCTATTAATTAGCTGCCAACTTTTCCAAAATATACTCTTATTAATTTGCTGCCACCGTTTCCAAAATATATTCCGCGAACAATTTCATAACCTGAGGATCACAAACGGTTATGATACGCTGTATGCTAGACCGCTGGTTGGGAAAATAGCGCTATGTTGAGAAACGCGGAAACAGCAACCGCGGCTTGCTTCCACGCGGTTTTGCAAACCGCTGTTTTGGGCACCGCTTTATTCCAAAACGCTCTTTTGAAAACCGCTCAACTACCCGTGAACCCTCTAAAATACCTCTTAAAGAAGGTACTTTTGAGGACTACAAGGTATTTTGTGATCCCGTAATGGGTATCCTTTAAACCTCAACAAAGGTCAGAATAAAACTTTAAAATTTAGAAAGGTACTCCTTATTACCGAAAGGGGTACCTGTTAACACCCAAAAAGGTTCGAAAATATACTTTTAAAGGTATTTTGTGCTACCGAATTAGGTGTCAAATAACACCCACAAAACAGGTCTAAATTATACTTTCGCGCCATCAAAAATATTTGCGGTACATTTGAAACTGATAACCTTTTCCTTAATTACCCCGGGCTTGAATCATTTTCAGTCAAGGAAAGCAATACAACACTTCGATGTAAAAGAGACGGAAAGACACGAGAGTAAAATTTTCCTTCCATCTCAACTTTTTGTGTCTGTGTTGTGGGCTTACGGGACGAGGGTAAAATTTTGCCTTCCATCCCGCCTTTTAGTGTCTGCGCTGTAGGCTTGCAGGATCCTGTGAGTTCGCATAGTAAGAAAGGGATCAACCACTCTAGATTTCCCGATACTAAAATTTGCTTCCTCTTGATAAGGAAGGTGTGATACTGTTATAGTGTAAAGGTAATTCAGGGTCACATATACATGGATATTTTCTGAGTGGTGACTGAAGGCGTAAGCTCGGATTCAAACCTTTATATTAATTATGTATGCCTTATATCAAGAACGGATTCATGCTCATAAGAACATAGGGCACGAGATATTCTGTCCCCGTCCTAGCATATTTGGTGTATAGGTTCGCGTCACTTCATTCCGCCATCTATGACGGTCTGCAGCATCTATATAGATTATAGAAATGTACGCTTTTAGATACGTGGCATAAATATTAGCAGACGAATCTTCTCAACCAAGTATGCGAGTGTGGTACCAGAGGATAAAGCTATTGCCCTATGTTCTCAGCGTGAAACCGTTCTTGCTTATATCATAATTGTATTACCTTTAAATGATGTAACGTATGCAAGTGTACATAACCGTCAAAGAAAATAATTAATATTAACTATATGTAATTAAATATTTAAGAAAAACCACTAGCTAGGAAACTTGAGATTGAAATTTAAATCTCGGGTAGAAAACCACTACCCAATTCTACACTACCGAACCTATTCTTTATGTTTATATATAGTATTCCAAAAGAGATTTCTTCTACGCTGTCGTTGCTGGTGCTAATGGTGAAGTAAACAGTCAGTGTTAGAGAATTTAAGCTAGAAGTATTATATCATGTATTTTACTTTAGTAGTGTTAGTTATAATCAGCACGCCGGAGCTGAAAAATCCCTGAAAAGGAATCTGATAAGTCCTTTTCTACTTCCAGGGTACGATAACATACCACCAGGAGAGCTGAAACTCTAAAAGATTTCATTATATACCTTATATTTCCAAAATACCTTTTTCGAAATCATTTTAACCCGCACTGTGAGAAAACTAATAGAATACGTTCATGGGTACTAAAAACGTCGAGGAGGTATTTTGTAGT
The DNA here is from genome assembly GCF_054372755.1 of Phalangium opilio. Lineage (NCBI taxonomy): Eukaryota > Metazoa > Arthropoda > Arachnida > Opiliones > Phalangiidae > Phalangium > Phalangium opilio. The sequence continues at coordinate 6,458,444 of NW_028324199.1, read as the reverse complement.
ACCTTCAAAATACCTTTTTATTTTGTCGCCATCTATGATGGGTCAAAATATTACGGATATCCATTTATGAGACATAAAAGGGCAGGGTTGGCAAGTTTTCAACAAATTGTTTTAAACTTTGGTTTAAAACTTGTTTTAAACAGCCATGAAAAAAAACATTAATTTCTTTAAAACGTTTTAAACAAACAGTTTAAAACATGTTTTTTATGGAGAGGTATTTCGAATATTTTTAACTCGTTTTATTTGAAAATGAGCGAAAATATTAAATAATAGAAATAATAAGCTTCAGTCAAAACCTTGCAATAATTTAACTGTTTCATATGAGTGTTTAATTGTTTGGAAACCCTTCCAGTGTATTTATCCGTTACCAATCTGTATTGAAGACTGATATTCAATAATTTGATTTGGAATAACTTATTTTGTCGTCTACCTAAGGTAAAGGAACAACGTTTTTCTACGCTGTTGGTACATTTTACTGTTCTAAAGTGAGTACGCGTAATATTTAAAGCCAGGCCCTTGACAGTTCTAAAATTAATACGCTTAATCCGTAAACGGAAAACATGAAGCACCTACAAAGTAGAAAGGGGTGGTGAAGTTTCAAATGTATGAGTTCTGACCAAGAAACTCTGCAGTATGGAAGCGAAAATTCCTTAATAGTGGCCAGAAAAGAAATCCAGCATTTGGACATTTGGGGTTAAATGAACAATTTTACCCATCACCCTCATTTTGTATGCGCTATTAAAAATTACATTTTCGTTTTGAAAAGATCTCTTGCTCTTTTTAAACAGTCAGTAGAACATTTCAAATATTCAAAATAGATCCCTCAACACGTACCCCTTTTAATAAACTAATTTCATGATAAAATGTTTTCGGAAAATCTAATTTTAAATCGTGTTTTAAACAATAAAAACGAAACTTTTTTTTACTACATTTTTGCCAACCCAGGCAAGGACCCTTTTTTACACCTTCAAATTCTAAACTTTAGGAGCTCTTGATTTCGTCTTTTCGTGTTTTTCTTCTCAATACGTTTTCGTGGTCCGTTGGTCAAGCTGTATGATACTCGCTTTGGGTCCAAGTGGTCCCTGGTTCTAATTCCACACGGACAATTTCTTACACCCTGAAATTCTAAATTTAAGGAGCTCTTGCTCTTTTTAAACAGTCAGTAGAATATTTCACATATTCTGTATTGATCGCTTAACACGCACTCCCTTCAAAATAATTAATATCATAAAATAATTTAGGAAAGTCTAATTTGTTCTTGAAAAAGCTCAAATATGTTATTTTTCAATTAATTTAGAGGGAATAAATCGATTAACAATTAAATAAGTTGATTGAATTAAATTGTGATAAAGGAATAAATTAATATAAATAAAGAAAAATCGCAATATCGGATCTCCAGTCAATTGATAAACGTCACTCTCATCGTTTGTTTTTTCTGTCTTGGTCCAAATCAAGACCATTTTGTTTAATCAAGCAGGCTGTGAAAATAAGCGCCTTGCGCTAGCAGGAGTAGTGGCTTAAATGGAGAGCCTCGATGTATAATATATAGGTTATTAGATCTGCAAGAGTGATTTTAAACATGTTTAAAACTAGGTTTTTTTTGTGTTTTTTTCTGTTTTTTTCTGTTTTTTCTACTTGTTTAAAAAACAGTTTAAAACAACAAATCGTGTTTTAAACAATAAAAATCACAACCTTTATTTTTTTTTTAAAAAATCAATTTTTGCCAACCCTGTAAAAGGGAAAATTAGCTCTGCCTTCGTCGTCGTCTCGCCTTCGCCCTCTTTAAACTACAGTCCCCTATCACAAGCGACTTCGTCGCCATCTATGATGGAGTCAAAATATTACGGAGCGGCGGTAGGTTGTAGTAAGTGTGTTCGAGTCTAACTGCGGGAGATTTTATTATTTTCTTAAAAAATAGTTATTAAATTATTTAAATATTTACATAATTTCACTCAGTAAAAAATTATTTGAATATTCATGTAAATTCACTCATTATTTTACAGAAGAAAAACTATTAAAACTAGCTACTCTCAAATCTTAATGCAATTTCAACATTGAGATAAGCGATAATTTTACTTCTTTTACCTATTTTCAAACAAAACTGATTTTTGTCTAGAACTGTAGAACACTTAAGCTCTAAGCGTTGGGGAAATATTAATTAGCAATGTTACTGTATAAAAGTAAGGCATTAATTATACAGTGCCTATATATAGTTTTTGTAATAATTATCGACTCGAGACTTAAAAATAAAAATTTTAGGACTTGAGAATAATTTCGAGTCCTCAAAAATCCTCACTACTGGACTCGAGGAGGAGGACTCGAAACGAAGCTAAACACCATATCAAGTCCAAAAATATTTACCATGGATAAAGAATTTATTCTTCTTCCGTCTCTTGTCAGCACGCACAAATCTACATTACATAGAGGTCTAGCTTTCCGGTGCTTACAACCGACGCTGCAACATATCGAATAAGCTGCCTTCGGAAATAGGGAGTTGCCTACCGTCTAGCGTGAAAACAAATTTCCTCACGCTCATCCTTTATCCATGTATATCCCCTGAACTCGGTGACCCGGAATTTTAAGTAGAGCGCGGCATCTAGTGGGGTTTTACTTACCGACTTAGATTTTAGAAAAGACAGGTGATTGGACAAACATTTGACGTCAGTTAGAACATATTTATTGACGTTTGTTACTTTTTATATCTAAGCTGTGATATTTGAACAAATGAAGAGTAAAAAATAAAAGATATGAAAATATTTAGCCTTGATTTTGGCATGAAATAATATATTAGGACTCGACTGGGACTTGATATACTTTATCAGGACTCGACACTGGGCTTAAGACGTAGTTTTGAATCTGATTTTAGGACTCGAGGACTCGATACCAGTTAAAAGACTCGACTCGAGATTCTATAAGAGCTTTTTTTAGGACTCGAGACTCGACTCGAGATTCTATAAGAGCTTTTTTTAGGACTCGAGACTCGACTCGATGCCTAAAAAACTGGACTCGCACAGGCCTAGTTTTATTACGATAAGAATAAATTTGTCAATACTAATTTTCTACTTTATATTAAAAAGGGGCGTCAGCTTGGGAAGAGTCATGTTACATAAAGCATTAAGAGGATATAGAGTGTCGTCCTTCTTCTATTATCCCCTTCTGATATAACAGACAAACATTCGGAAAGCACATAAGTGAATCCCAGCCAAGGTCCTTATGTTAGTACTCCTTACATTTCCTTGTTAGCCTCAGGCCTGGCATATTGACGAACCCTTGTAATGATAAACATTTCAAATATTCCTTCGATGCTTGTTCATTCCTTTCAAACACCCGAATTTTGTAAGAAATTTCGATACAAGCCGCAAGTAAATATTGTTCCAAGCTTTCAGTTGCTCAAACCATTAGATTGCGACAGGAAACGAGACAAAATAACAATTAATTTAATTATTCAGTCTTAATCTAAGATCAGGGTAAATGATACCTCTTTAATTTTGATTTTTTATGTAGGGGGTGCGAATGTACGATATCCCTACAAAAAATTGTTCTGATTGTCAACTCGATCGGGGGTATAATGATCGGGTCTCGCCCCAGCTATGTTTTGAAAACCAAATTCCCCGTATCGATTAAACTTAATTTCAAACTGCGATACATATAATAATTTCTAGGTCTTTTTGGGTTTGAAAAAGTGCCCTTTTTTCGCCAAAGAAAATATAGAACTATCGTACCCGTTTCGCCAAGGATTGTGTATGCAGTTTTTAAGGACTGCGAAGCAAAACTCGTTTTTGTATAATATCTGTCCCTTTTTGTGGAGAAACGTTATTTAGGAAGTAAATCAGTTCTGGTATTGTCAAATACAGCTGAATGGTCGGAAAATACAATGCACTGTATAAAAGCACACTTATACAGGGACTCGAAATTGGGAGGGCTTAAGCCCTCCCTAAAGTATTGCGTTTCCAATTATTTAAAACACATCACTTTTATCTTGACACCCTCTTGTCTAGAAGGCGAATATTAGACCAATGAAATAAGGAAAAGTAATTAAGGACTGAACGCATGTTTTATCACAAAAGCTTTCGCATCACACAAATGAATTTTATTACTGTTAAAATGTTTGAATATACATCGACATTGACTAGTAGGCGTGCTTAATTGGGGGGGGGAGGTAATGGCAAAATTTCAATTATTTGATTCGGAGAACCTCGGTACTTTAGTGGGTAGAGGACGGGGAGAAGTTATTTTTAGACCTAACTAGGCTAGCTTGCTTCGGAATGCGGGCGATTGAGGCGAAAAGGGGGAAGATGTTGCCCTCAGTGCTTGGGACGGTGTAGGGTTTAGCTATGCTAAAGAAAAATCATGATTTGAATTGAAAATTTTAATAAAATGCGTGCTGGTGCGTGAGCTTGCGCATGGTTTAAAAATATTTTTTAACACTACGAGAAATGAGATTCTATGTTTTTAGCCTTTGCTAGTGCTGTAAAGTTGGGTTCTTAAAAAAGGTATGTTATCGATTGGGCGTGTTATCAAAACAACATTGTCCAAAACGGCTTTTTCATAAACGCGTTTGCCATTATAGCCATTTCTCGTTTTAGCGCATTTTGATTACAGCGTTTATATCTTGAGCGTACGAAAGTACGCCTTTTCCAAAATATTGTTGTATATCTTCATTAACTTCCCAAAATAATATGCCTTTTCCAAAAAATTACATTTTATATTTACTTTCGATATAACACTACTCCTTTTTGCATAATATTGTTCTTTGTCCTATATACTTAATATAGTAGAGATTTCCCTCCCTATCAATCACAGTTTGGGCGGAAACAGCAACCGCTGTTTTGGGAAATAGTGCTGTATTGAGAAACGCGGAAACAGCAACCGCGGTTTTGCTAGTACGCGGTTTTGCAAACCGCTGTTTTGGGAGCCGCTTTATTCCAAAACGCTCTTTTGAAAACCGCTCAACTACCCGTGAACCCTTAAAAAAGTGTACCCCCTTCTTGGTGGTGAAATCTTGGGTCTAACTCTCAAAAAATATCCACCACGTAATATTAAGCTACATAGAGATTAACATTACGATTTCAAAAAAATTTCGATTATAAACACTTTCAACAAATCGGCTTTGATACAGCTGTCCATCAAATGAAACCTGAACTTGTGGGTTGCTACAATAAAACCAGATGAATTCTTTGACGACGCCAATGTTTTTCCTTTCCTTATACTTCCAAGAGCCTGAAGAGGATCTCTTCTTAAAAGGACAAACTTGTTTTTTGTTTATCAGAAGTCAGAGTAGCCAATATAAACTCGTATGATAGAACCAATGTATTGTATTTCGCAATTCCTTCAAATTACGACCTCCGAAGTGATACTGACCTTCGCTTAATCGGTTAAAAGAACATGGTATCTAAAACACTTAGTTACGGAGGTGTGGGTTTCCAAAACATTTGACTTTAAAATTGCGTTTTATTGCCTTGTTATATTATAATGACAAAAAAATGCAAAGAGGCAAAAATTCGAAACTAATTAAAGTGTTGATTAGAAAGGCGTATCGGTCAGGAATCTAGAATAATAAGAGTTTTGCACCTTTGTAAACATCACTTTCATGTTTCTTAACAGAACAAACACAATGCTTTTCCCAATTTTAAGTATAACAATGGACTAACACGTACAGATGGACATCTTTCTCTAGAATGAAAAATGCATTTTCCGTGTTGAAATGTCAGCCAAGCTTTCTACATCTCAAATTGGATCATTTTCCCAGGTTTCGAATGAATATTTCCATGTTAAATCTTTAGAATTTTAAACTCAAGTCAATATTATCTACTTAAATTTATCATTTTTGATGCATTACTTAAACGTGAAAAGAAAGAATTTCCAGGACTCCCTCAAGTATTACTTAGATATTTCAGAAAAAGATTTGTAGAGTTAAAGTCTTAGAACAAAGGATAATAAGAAAACTGGAAGTTCTGCAATATTTTAGGCAAATAAGAAGATGCTAAACACGTGAGACCAAACACTTTCAATTCTTCAGCATAAGGTCTACCTTTTATATTTACAATTAGTCTATGAAATGAAAGTCATTAGAGGAAAGGTCAAGCAATCAGAATACTGATGAGTTGATGATTATTAACATTTCATATAACACACTTCAGCCACGTTTACACTAGTCATTTTGAAATCGTTTTTAACCGCCTGAGAAAGGTCGAAATCGGTCGAAATGCAACAATATAGATTCTTCACAAAAAAATGTTCATTCCTTTTTATAAAAAAAAAACCCTTAAAAAAGAAAATGTAAAATTTTCTTGTGAAAGATCTATATGGTTAACACCGAAAGGTTAAATTTACACCTTTGTAAAACTGTTCAAAACGGTTTTTAAGTGTCGAGTGTAAACGCGGCCGCTATTTCCTTTTCAAAAATCCTCATTTAAAAAGATATATGTATTACGGTAAAATATACGGAATGACATATGCACATAAACGGTAATATAAATTCAAATTGACACGGGTCTCTGCATTCGAAAAATATACTTTGAAAGGATAAGGCAAGAACTCCATAGGAGTCCGGACAAAAATATTTCTATACAATATTAAGAGCCTATCTGCACTTTTCAACGATTTCTGAAGTCCCTTATACCAATTTAGTTGTTTAGCTTGTATCACTCTGAAATTCAGTTGTTGTTCAAAGCGTTGTTACATAATCGAGAGATGTATGAAGGAAATAATTCGCTAGGATTTAAGTTTGGAACATCATATGTAAGTATAAAAAATACCTCGCACGGGATTAAAGGTATCTTTTCTAATGTATTTAATTCTTAAAATGTTCATCCCTTAAATATATACAGAATTTGGATGAGATAGGACGACTTATTTTAAAAGGAGGTTGTACTCACGGTTATCCGTTTGTTTATTTTATGCCAGCTTACATTTTTAACAATATTCGAAACGTATCGTAAGTATCGAATTGATATTGTTTGGTAAAAATGATAAAATCAATAACTGTTTACGAATTCAACCTTTTTTTATAAGGTTAAAGTTTATACCATTTTTAAACATCTCGGAAACCCTTTTGACGGTCCACGGTTATCAAAGTAATGTTTTGGCTCATACGCTTTCTTTCGCAACACGGAAGGAGGTTAGCACATCAAATGTTTCTTATATTTTAGATCTTTCATTAATTCGCATCATATTAAAACACCTCGAGTGATGACGATTTAAGACAAAGTGTCCGTTCCAAATTAGGCTACAAAATAACATCACTTTACATTGATTAAAACATTGACCCCAAAAATCATACCTTGAAATAATTTTCATCGTAGGAGAATTTGATGTCTTTTTTTCTTTCTTACATAAGGGACTGTCCATAAACTGCATCACACAAAAAAAATATTTTGACTCCCCTAATAGACCCTTCACCAGTAAACTACCCTACACCAAAAATGCACTGTGATTTCTCATTTATAAAATATACTCAGGGTTGTCCAAATTACATGAACCTCAAATTACAAGTTACTAATTACAATTACAAATTGTGAATCATTCAATTACTAATTATAAATTACAATTACTTATTTGTGATAAACTCAATTACAAATTATAAATTTCAATTACAAATTATAAATTTCAATTACAAATTATAAATTTCAATTACAAATTACAAATTATAAATTACAATTACATATTTGTAATAAACTCAATTACAAATTACAAATTATAAATTACAATAACATATTTGTAGTAACTCAATTACAAATTATAAATTATAAATACATATTTGTAATTAAGTCAATTACAAATTTTAAATTACAATTTCATATTTGTAATTAACTCAATTACAAATTATAAATTGAATTATACTTGAAATTGAAATTACAAATTATAAATTGAATTATACTTGAAATTGAAATTACAAATTAATAAGTTGCATTTAATTTGTGAGTTTCTCGCGAATTATCAAAAATAAAAACAAATAAAATCTGTTGACTTTCAACAATGTATTTAATTCAAAATTTCTATTGGTGAGTCTTCTTTGTTGTGGTTTAAGGGCGATTTTTGAGTGATTGAAAAGCCGTTCCACCAGTGCGGACGATTGTAGTGGGGTGTTATACTTCACAAAGATTGCTTATCATGGGGAAAATTATGTACCATCAGTGGAGTCAGATCGAATGAATGCAAAATTTACTGAATTGGTCTTGGTATCAATTGCAGTTGAAAAATAAAATATAATCTTTGGAGAAAATTTTAGTTCAAAAGTTAACAGTGACTTGGACTCAGTGAGGAATGCCAATGCAATAGAAGTCACCCAGAGTGGAAAGTAGCAGGCTCGAGGGGTCGGTCACTAAACGATATGCCGTACGCTTCTCCCGAAATCACATTTTTGACAACTACCACTAGAAACTAGTTAACTACAAACTCATCCGAAATCATTGACAAAAATAAAAAATCACGAAATCCGTACCATAAACAAAAGATCCGTAAATAAATTCCGAAATCAGTCACATAACTGACCACAGAAATAGAAATCATGAAGGCAATTGAAAACCAAGGTTTTTTCAATATGGTAACTACCTCTCCTCGAACGCCAAGAGCTAAAGTGAGAAAAAAATTTACTGTTCATTGCGTTCAAATGTACCTTATACAGCAAAGAAGCTATTCAACCTAGCCTTATGCTGCACAAAATTAATACCCACTTAAGATGATACATTTCAGTCAGAGAATCTGATTCATACTACCGCAGCATTTGTTTGCATATTTGTAATTGTAATTGACTAATGTAATTGAATTACTTTTTCAACGTTGTAAAAACGTCAATTACAAAATACCAATTACAAATTACAATATTTGTTCATTACAATTACCAATCACAATTAAGTTGAGAAAAAATGTAATTTGTAATTTGTATTGGCCAATTAGTAATTTGGCCAACCCTAATTATACTTTAGCAATGGTTAGGTATATATAATGGCCATTCTATTAATATTTGAAAAGTAGTAGCGTTTCATTTCGACTACTGTGTGCTTTAGGCAGTTCAAATACTAGACAATGTGGAAATTAAACTTAATAAGTCAGAAAATAAAATACGTCATTTGTCTTACGACACAAAATGATCGCCTCCGGTTTTTGCTATAACCTACAACCTGGGAGGTGTTGAGACGCAGAGGAGTCAACCAACACTACCAACGACGGGAGAAGGAGGATTGCAGGTTTGAGTCTCAACAGATTTGCCAAAAAAATTGTACTACAAACTGTCCTCTAGTGAGCATCTTGATAAGAATCAAGCTGGTTGAGCAAGACCATAACATTTTTGCACACCTAATAAACTTATAGGACATTGGTCCAGTGAGGCAGTGACCCCTATAGGAGTCTCAAAGTTATCTTATTTCCGTCCTTGCTAAAAAGAAAACCGACATAATAGGTAGGGCTCATACAACTTTTGGAAAACAAATTTCCCTGAGATTTCCAGGTTTTTCCCCATATAGTTTCCTGAGTTTCCTAGATGGAGTATCATATGGAGCAAATGTTAACGAAGGAAGAGGGGTAAATAGGACTATTACATAATCAAAGGGCATCCCCGTATCTCTAATATAGCCAGAGTTGCGAGCCTCCAAAAAATAGTGTAATGTTCACGAACATTTTGCTTAATTACTCGGTCCCTGTTTGATGAAATCCCAAGTTTTTAGTATCGTTGGATAGGAAAAAAATAAGAATATAACATACTCGAAGGACATCCCCTTATCTCCAGTATAACCAGAGTTATGAGCCTCCAAATATAGTGTAATGTTAATCCTACGGAGGGGATGTTTATGAACATTTTGCTTAATTACTCAACCCCTGTTTGACGCAAAGTTATCTGATTTCCCTGAATTTTACTAAATATTCTAAATTTCCCGGAGTTTTCCCTAAGGTTTTTGACTACTATTTATTTTCCTGATTTTTCCAGGTTTTCCTTGTTTCCAGGTTGTATGAACCCTGACCTGGCCTGTTGTTGGCTTTGGTGATGATGGCGTCGTGTAAAAGAACCGTATTAAGTAGTATAAAATTTTTCCTTCGTCATTGAAGGGAGAGAATTGTGGTGAGGTGATATTTTTCGTTCGTGTATTTTAAAAGGATGGGGATTATAATACTAAGTTTAAGCATCGCATTTAATTGTACTAGTAAGGTTAAGCATTGTAAATTGTGTTTTACGTTTGCTCGATATGTTTAAAGCCTTAATTTAAATGGACGGATTAATACTCCCTTTAAAATTGCTGTCACCCGTCGATAATAAGGTTTCATGCTTTCAATACCGCTCCCCTATTTCAGAATTCAACGAAATCGAGGGTAATTTTTAAAAAGCAAAAGCTAGTAAATACTGACGTTATATACGTCTATTTCTCCATAAATCGAGAAGAGTTTTAAAAGAAAGTACTAGCTTGGGGCCCCGGATATTACAATTGTAACGCAAGTAAATTTATTGAAGTAAGGATTAAGGGTTATAATTTTTTGTTAGGGCATGTACGGGTATTTAGTTTTAGCACTGTTAAAGGATAAGCATCGTGGTGGTACTCACTCACGTTTTCCGTTCGTGACACACTATTATAATTATATCAGAAGTAATAAAGTTGAAGTAATAATTTATTTTAAATTTTAAAAGAGTTAAAGGTAAAGTTCTGTACGCCTGTTAAGTACGGTACGATGTGGCTAATATTACGAGCCAAGCCCTTGGGTCGTCTTGTTCTTATCAAGATTCTCACTGAAAGGTAATTCACAGTTCGATTTTGCGGGAGATTGCCGCTTGGCAATTAATAAGCGATAACCAATCATTGAACTTCTTCTTTTCCCTTTGAGATTCTTCTATTAACCATAGAACTTTTTCTCTTTCTCAAGTACTACTTCTCTGTATCATGATATCGTTGAACTTCTTCTCTGTATCACGATATCATTGAACTTCTTCTCTGTATCACGATATCATTGAACTTCTTCTCTGTATCATGATATCATTGAACTTCTTCTCCGTATCATATCAGACCGCGACTTCTTCTACGACAGCTTCAGTATTCCGGACCCTGCTCTGACCCTCCCATTACATCCACCGTCTGGCCCAGAATTTTTACTTGAAACGATAGATCAGTCAGACGTTCTTCGTGGAATCAACAGCCTGAAGATTGGTTCCGCATGTGGCCCAGATGGAGTGACTCTAAGACTACTCAAGCTCATGTCTCCAACTATCGTTCACCCATTGGTTCTCGTCTTCAACCGATCTTTGGCCTTTTTTAGACTGCCCGATAGTTGGAAGCTTGCCAATGTTGTTCCAGTTTTTAAAGGAACTGGCAGTAGAACCAATGTGAAAAATTATAGACCAATTGCAATCGTATCATGAGTGGGCTTCACATTTGGATGGACAATCACCACCATACGTCATTGTTGTCTCATTCGACTGGTCTAAAGCCTTCGACAGCGTTTGCCACAAACGCCTGGTTAATAAATTGGCAATTTCCGGTATCTCAAGTTCTTTTCTACTGTGGCTTGAAGACTTTCTGACGAAACGGTATCAGCGTGTCGTGTACCGAGGGGAGTTTTCTACGTACCGTCCGGTGCGTTCGGGGGTGCCCCAAGGTTCCATTCTCGGCCCCCTGCTCTTCAACATCTTCGTCGCCGATCTTCCATCTTCCCTAAGTGGCAACTCTTCGATATATCAATACGCTGATGATAGCTACGTTTCCCTCGCCATTCGATCTAGTGATGATGTCATCACACTCTAGAAGGACATTGACTCCCTTTTCCAGTGGGGTATCGAAAATAATATTCATCTGAACGTTACGAAGTGTAACTACATCATTTTGAGTCGTAGGTTTAGTCTTCCTGACGCTAGTTATACCATCAACGGCGTCCCGATAAATAGAGTTTCTTCCCTACGGCTTCTTGGTGTAATTACATCCCCTGATTTGAAATGGTCTAACCATGTGACCAACGTTTCCAATCGCGCCTGACGCCTTTCCGGTTTTATTAGACGCAACACTGGTCATACTGAGGCTTCTACAACCCTATTCCGAACCTTTTGTTTGCCAATCTTGGAATTTGCCTCCGCCGTCTGAAATCCCTTTCTAGCTAAAGATATTCGGGCTTTAGAATTAGTACAGCGGGGGTTCACGCGTTTCTCTCTAATGTGTCCTAGGGCCAATAGAGATGGCCATGTTCCCTACTCTGAGCGATTGAAAACGATTGGTCTTAGTCCCCTTGAGGTGCGTCGTGCAGTTTCCGATGTAGTTACGCTTTGGCGTCTCCGCGGTTTTTTGGATTTTAAACTTGAATCTTTTGTCCGGATAAACCCTAGACATTCAACTCTAACTTTTTCTTTACAATTTGCTAGGTGTTTATCGCTTCAAAATTATTATTTTTTTCGTGTTGTGAGGACCTGGAATTCTCTTCCTGATGATCTTCGCCGGGAAGAGTCTTTCCAGGCCTTTAAAACTGGGATTTCTAAATTTCTTTACACTAACTGGCTTAATTCTTTACTTTAATTTACTAAAAATTTTTATTCATTCATAGATTTGTATTTATAATGTTATAATTTAAGTTTAAGTTTTATTTGTCGTTTTTTGTGTATATGTCCCGGTAACTACACTTTACAGGCCTAGGCCTTCTGTGGTTGCTTGTAACTTCTGTTACTAAATGAAGTATTATTATTATTATTATTATTATCATTGAACTTCTTCTCTGTATCATGATATCATTGAACTTCTTCTCTGTATCATGATATCATTGAACTTCTTCTATTTACCATGGAATTTCTTCTCTTTCTCATGAACTTCTCTATATCATAGAGCTTGTTCTCTTTACAATGAACTTGTTCACTTTACAATGAACTTGTTCACTTTACAATGAACTTGTTCACTTTACAATGAACTTGTTCACTTTACAATGAACTTGTTCACTTTACAATTAACTTCTTCTCCTTACCATTGAACTTCTCTTTCTAATGAACATCTCTATATCATTGACCTTCTGTTTCTCATGAACATCTCTATATCATTCGGCGTTGTCTGTCAATGTCTTCACTGCAAACGCCAGTAAATATGCGTTGGGACAAATACTTGTCCCATTGCTACACCATAAACAATGTCTTCAGAAATGGACCATGACAACCGTTTTACTCAATCAGATGTTAAGGTGTTTGTTCCAGAAAGCAATTCAGTTATTAATTTCGTTAGATTTTGAGGAACTGTCAAGTAATCTGAGTTAAGTTCTTGAGGTTGAGGTGGCCAATGCTGCTCCGGAAGTGACGCTTTTATCTCATTTCGGAGAGAGAGGGCTATCTTTCGAAAATTTGACTTGGACATTTCTGTATTTATGCTGTCCTCGTATTTCATCTTAAGGCTAACAAAATATGGTAAAAGCTTTTCTAAAGATAGACTATCTTGTCTGACAAAGACCCTTCGATTTACAGTAAAAAATGTAAGGAGTCTCCAAATTCGGCTTCAATTTTTCTTCGCAAGTGTTTTTTGGTTGACTCTGATACTTCACAGTTTCTAATTCCGTTTTTTTCCATAAATGATAACATCCTGCTCGTAATATCTATCATTGAGCAAACTGGTTCATCCAAAAAAATTTCATATCTAAGGCAATGATACAATTGTACAAGAGATTCCTTTTCAGTTTTTTGGTAATCATCACTTTCTTCTGCTTCCTCCGATTTATCCACTGACGTACTGGCAGTTTTGCGCGTGTATTGTCTGTAACATGTTTTATGATAATGAGCTTCTGCAGCGACAATTTCTCTCGACGTAATGGCTAAAATTATTTCATCACATCTCTCGATGGCAATTGCTCGTACAGTTTCATCCGCTATTAAGTCTACAGATTGTACTAAACCTTCCCGAGAGTTTTGACTTTTCAAATACTTCGTTTTTTCACAAAATATGCAAATTCTTTGAAGAACTGTGGCTCCTGACGCACCTTGCCTTGAAGATCGGCTTGGCTTATAGTTCGCCGAAGACCTATCTTGAGAAGTTGAAGCTTTTTGTTTTTCAATTATTGTAAGGTTTGTTTTAGATGTGAAACTAGCCCTACATTTCCTATTGTAAAAAACAACAGGTATTGAAGTTGATGGGTCCCTTGAAAGAATAAGAATGGGTTCAAAATCTCTAATTCTTGCAGCGTCACAAAGAGTTTCCCATGATTTATAATCTTGAGGGCTACTTAGATGCTCACTAAGTGTTGAACTTTTGTTACAGATTATGCAAACGGTATTACTTTTTTCGCGAGATTTAGACCTGGTGACTCCACTGTGCAAAGAAATATCAACTATAACTCACCCGCGCACTCGCAAAGTGAAAAACAAAAACCGAATTTAAACACTGTTTGGTATTCGCTGATTCATTCCCTACAAACCTTACACCGAGGGGCTGACCACTCTTAGATTACGGTTAACTCTGTCAAAGGCAGGGACTTCATAAAACTATGCGAAATCCCATAATACAGTCAAAGGTACAGCGTTCACACTGATTACGCCGAGTTACCAGCCCCTCGTCTAACACCACACAGAGAATTATAGCTTGAGTTTTTATGAACCTTAGCCCGGGAACCAGGGAATTTAACAAAGCACGAACAAAATTTCAACATACACAGTAAGCTACTAGAATACAGCGTATAACACTAAAAATGGCTCGATAAAAAATTTAAAAATAAGCCCCCTTGAACGATTGTTTTTATAACTCTGCTCCAATTTGGGTCAGATAGCTCACACTTACATGAAAACGTAGATGAGAATGCCAGCTTTCGATTGAAGGTCGTTTTTATAATTACGTTTCATAAATTGTCCTTAAAGGACCTCAATATATAGATCTAAAAAAGCATAAATTCCTATTTTGGGAACATTTCCACTAGATTGCGCCACAAGTTAAAATTTTTCATAGAAAGTTAATAATATAACGTTTCATTGTCATTCTTTTGGTAAAGCCCGCATGGAAATCCGTCCAATAGCAGCGAAGATATGTGTCATTTAAGAACCCCTCTGGTGGCCATCTTGGAATGGCCGCCATTTTGAATAGCTGGGCGATAGAACCCCACACCAATTTTTCCCATACATCTAGGCACCCATCTTATCGAAAACAGCATTTAAATCTGGTGCCCGAGTTGGTACTCGAATTCCTCATTTTGGCCATCTGGCCGACGGACTATAAGGAATTAGCTATAAACACAACTACAGGTTTTAGGTGTTTACCTTTATTTGATGTTACTGGATACGAGAAACATTTAGCCTCCCAATGGCAGGGCTTCCACAAAAGGTTCACGCAATTGCGGGTTTTCTGACCGTTTAATGTGAATCAATCGCCTTATATACCCTAAATTTACAAAAATTGTTAAAGAGGCATACACTGGAATTGAATCGTCAACAATAGCTATATTTATAATGATTTTAGGAATAACCTTTCTTAAAACGACTTAACTAACATTAAGGTAAATTAACGACGATAAAAATAATTAATACCAATTATATTTGTTTTAATAATTAAAGAAAAACCTCTTTATTGCGTCTCGAAACGGAGAGGTTTAAATTGGTTTCCCCACTTGTTTATGTTTGTATTAACGTTTGCAGGTTATTGATGTGAGTATCATGGCTTATTCAGTAGATCCTGGAAACGTTTTTCTGTATCACATTTCTCCATCCGTCATAATGGGTGATAATCGCATTGCAACGTGCCTGAACACAGTAAATGAACACGACACGCGTTTATCCGTGAATGGTTTAGATCCGCCCACGTGGTGCTTAATCGCAACGGTATTGCTCATCATGTCTATGGTATCGTCGTTGGCAAAATCCTATTCTGTAGCGGAAAGTTTCAGAATTCGCAGAGGTATATAGGCGTGTTCAGAAGTTTATGACTTCTTATCCAGGGAAGTATTGGACTCTAAACATATTCGGAACCATCTCTGTTAGCCAACTTCTTATTAGGTCCGGTCACCGCGCCACCTACAGCGCTTCTCTCATTTTGAGATGGCAGGCTGATATGCGCGCCAGCAGCGGGCAAGTAACGAAACTTTAAGGTGTGTCCTGTGGTTTGAGGTAACGAATCAGAAACGGTGACAAGAACAACTGTTTGATAGAAATTCCGTTCAAACTAGCGTGGGGTCCTAGGCCCAAAGGATTATAATGGATTTTCAGAGAGTTCTAGACATACGGCTTTTCAACGATTGGCGGTGAAGAAGTTTTGAACACGCCCCACAGTTTGAGAGCCACAGCCTCTCGGTGTGGGATTTTTTCCAGGAGACTAGATCGTTTTTCTTGTGGGGAGGAAATTTTCGACCCTCTTTTACGATTGCCATAGGCAATTTTGACTAGCAGGGATGGATACTATATAAAGCCTTAGTGTCCAATACTTCCCAGGATAAGAAGTCATTAACTTCTGGCGTGTTTAAAAGGCGACATTTTATTTAAGAGCCAGCTATTTTTACGTGCCACGAACATAGTTATTTCACTTTTAATGCAACTATTTCTAGGGTGGATACCTCCTTTTACGACTAACTTCAATCAGTATGTTTGGCAATATTTATCGAATTTCCTAGAAAACAGTTTCGAGAACATAAATTGGAAATCACCGAGGTTCTTGCTGTGCGGATGGCTACTCGGGTGTACGGTGTTGTCCAGATGCTTTTCGGGTGCTTTGAAATCAGAACTGCTATTAACCAAAACAAAATACATAAATACCATTGACGATCTTTTTGAGCAGAAAGACATTACTTTAATGATAAAGGAGAATCATGCTATTCACTCGTCGCTGAAGGTAACACTACATTTTTACTAGGTGTTTACGTAATCGCACATAGCTTTGCGATGGTGTTTTTGGGTGGGTGTGGCCCCGGACAAACGAAAAACTAGCGGGGATAGAAACCGATTAATGCAAGATCCACGATAACCTTGGAGCTCGTAATCTGAAAGAAATTGCAAAAGAAAATGTATTAGCGCTATGGTAAGAGTTAACAGCAGTTTTACAACTTGGGATGGACGTAAAACAAGTTTGTTGGGCCGCTTGTTAGGAAAAGATCCTCTTTCGACTCTTGGAAGTATTGGGAAATAATCAACATTGGCATCGTGATACAATTCACCCGCTTAGAATGCGGCTACCTTGAAGTTTATGTTAATTTGATTGACGACAGAGAGTAAGCAGACAGTATACGGAATTAATTCGGTATACAGACTGCCTTTACGTAGCCCCATTTGTTGCCCCCCTTTTCTATTTATCTCTTTCCTCTTGAAGGTACCGTGCCTGAAGTGGGAAAATATATGGTTGGGGGGATTGATGACGTCACGTATCACGTGATGTCGTTGGCGGAAAATTTGAATTTATAGGGGATTTTTTCGTGTATTGGTATGACGTCACGTAATTTATTGGTGTTGAAGGTATTCAGTGTCACTTAACTCAAGGTGTATCTTTAGGATATCGTGTACATTTTGGGGATGATTTATTGGTAATTCTATAGGTTCAAGTAAACCCTTTCTACACCATCCTGTAATGCTATTCTCTGTATGATTTTGAGGTCTCCATGGATGCTTATGTTATTCTTATATTAAAGAACCAGTTTTAATTCAGATATGGTTTACATTGCAAAATACATTTACAAAATAAGCTACGACGCGGTTCTAGGTGTACTCAAGTTTTGTATTGTTATTATTAGGTGGATCTTTAGGATATTGTGTACATTTAGGATATGATTTATTGGTAATTCTATAGGTTCAAGTAAACCCTTTCTACACCATCCTGTAATGCTATTCTCTGTATGATTTTGAGGTCTCCATGTATGCTTATGTCATACTAAAGAACCAGTTTTAATTCAGATATGGTTTACATTGCAAAATACATTTACAAATTAAGCTACGACGCGGTTCTAGGTGTACTCATGTTTTGTATTGTTATTATTAGGTGGATCTTTAGGATATTGAGTACATTTAGGATATGATTTATTGGTAATTCTATAGGTTCAAGTAAACCCTTTCTACACACACCTTTCCCGTAATGCTATTCTCTGTATGATTTTAAGGTCTCCATGTATGCTTATGTCATACTAAAGAACAAGTTTTAATTGCGATAAAGTTTACGTAGTTTATTGAAAAGGGTTCTACTGTAGGGTGTACTCCTGTTGTGTATTGGTTATCAAGTTACTGGTAGGTTTATGCTATATTAGATCTTGAAAGATAGGTTTATGCTATTGCAGGCTTATTCTATGTTACTGGTAGGTTTATGCTATAGTAGATCTTGAAAGATAGGCTTATGCTAAGTTATTCTATGTTAGATCCTGAAACACACGCTTATGCTAGGTTATTCTAGTTGTATAGGCGGAAGAATCAGTGTTTGTATTAGGTTTAGAACATTTAATGAGCACGAAAATCTGAAATTTCATAGAAATAGTACTACCGGTTTTTCATACGAATACAACTAAAATACACCTGAGTATTGATTAAAATACGGACCTTTATATAATACTACCTAAAAATCACCAATTTTACCATGCACAAGTGGCTCATTATAAACTATTGATGAATTTCATACGAATAATACTAAACTACAAGGGATTTATATAAAATCCATGCAAAAGTTATGCTAACTACTACTAAAATACACATGACTAGATTTAAATACCAGCATTTATATAATTTTTTCTAAAAACAGCAATTTTACCATGCACAAGTTGCTTATTACAAACGAATAAACTAAAGCAGAGGTTGGTGATGAAGACATTTAGTGTCCTTTTACTTTAGTGCTATTATTTTTGTGTATCTTTAGGATATTGTGTACATTTAGGGTATGATTTTATGGTAATTCTATAGGTTATGTAGGCCCTTTCTACACCTACCCTTCCTTTGTTGTTATTATTTGTTTGGGTTTGAGGTCTCCCTATGTATGCTTATGTTTGCTCCATATCAAAAGGATTTATCCTCATCTGTTTAATTTGTACGTAAACACGTCCAGACGTGTCTAAATTTTTATGAGTTGGGGGGGGGGGCAGTGTCATTTGATTCCTTGCGTTGTTATCAATGGAATTTTTTTTTCCTATCTTTAATTGGACCACCCACCAAGTGGTTTAGGACCTTAAAAGGGGGCGTGGCTAAACCATTTGTATTATTATTAATGGAATTTATCCCCATCTGTTTTTTATTTATACTTAACCACGCTCAGACGCGATGGCTTTTGGGGGCGTGGTCAAACCATTTGTATTGCTATCAATGGAATTTATTTTAAAGTGAGTTATTGCTCAGACAAACGTGTTTTGTCCAAGTTTATGTCATTGAGGGGGGCTGTGACTCATCCTACTATGGGGGCAAACATTTAATTTATTCCTGGTGTTTGCTCCGAGGGCATTATCCTGACAAGTCTCAACAAGTTCAAGATGTTTTTGTTACATTAACCTAAATCATGAAATTATATGATTATTTTTCCAGAATTATAGAATTATATGGGAGACTAAACTATATTGTAATTAGTCAATATATATGCCAACCGAAGCATTAACCTAATACCTACTATATTGACTAAAATGATAGGCCGTGACGTCATACCAATACACGCAAAAATCCCTTATAAATTCAAATTTCCCGCCAACAACATCACGGGATACGTGACGTCATCAATCCCCCAACCATATATTTTCCCCCTTGGGCCCGGTACCATCCAGAGGAAAGAGATAGATAGAAAAGGGGGGGCAATAAATGAGGCTACGTGAAGGCAGTCTGTATACCGAATTAATTCCGTATACTGTCTGCTTACTGTCTGAAGACTGCGAAGCAGATTTCTTGGAACGCCTATTTATTTTTATAAATATAAATATTTTCTTTATAGACCGGTTTGTTGGGTTGGCGCGGACGGTTGGGGATTGCGGGTACGGTAGCTATAATGAGAGATTCACTTTCATACGGAAAGTCCCGGACCCCCTTCCCCGGGACAAGGGGTGGTATGAAAGAAGAGGCGGGTCATAGCGACAGAGGTAAAAAGGAATTACTTATTGTAACCACGCTTGCGATATTCGTAAACTCGCCCCACGTGGCCATAAAAGCCTTGGCTTCTACTAAGAATAACTGCACTGTTTCCTTAGGTTAATTCATACTTTATTAAACTAAATTAATTAATAAATGATAATTAAATACCGACTTGTATTTATTACAACTAAAGAATTAAATAATAATTACTAATTACGATGAAGTCCAATAATAGGGCAAAGCCCTTCGCTCGAGCGAACTACTACATCTTAGTAGTGAAGAAAGACTGACTTCATTATGATAAGCAGTCGATCCTTATATAGTACGGGAAAGGTCAGAGGTAACACTGGGTGTTAATCTTCTATGTAACCTTACACCCCTGGAGTTTTAACTCGGGAGGTCCCTTAATTAATACGGAAGGTTACATTATTTTTCGCCATCTCCGTCAGCAACGTCATCAAAACGTAATTTAATTGAGCCAATAGGATAATTTTAAATATTCGGTTCTTGTTGGAGGGAGGGGGCTCTATTCTGAGCTATGAGTCGGTCTGAAGTAAAAACTAACCTTTCTTCATTCCTGCTTCTAAAATTGTATCTATCCCTCATACTATCTAAGCAGAAAACTATTAAACTATTTTTCATCTCAACAGAGGAAGTCGTCTTTTAGCGCCAAACTCCAGAAGAGGATTGATCAAAACGGGTTTATTTACAATTTCACTACTACGCGTAATATATTTAAAGACATTTTCCCCCGTGGCGCCTCTGCGATTTTTGAAGATAAGGCATCCATTCTGACAGAGGCATTCGCACTTGCTAAACCCACCTTGGTGAAATCAAATAGAAAAATTTACATCGGAACAGAATCTTACGAACCACGACATTATTATTTTATTATAAACAAACGACTCCCTCGTGGAATACTTGAAAACATCAACTATTTGTAAGTACTGTACATAATGTAATCCATATACGAATAGAGGGTGTTTTTGAAAAGTCCATCAATAATGTAGGAGTGCGTTTATCGGGCCCAACTAAGTGGAAAGCTACAAAGAACATGGGATGTACATGTACAACATTCGATTACGGAGATATGGCCCCACAAACATTGGCCCCTAAAACAAGGAAATATCCAAGAATTAATTTAGAGTACGAATTTAAACCTAGTGGCCAGCTTGTTTAGAACTATTTGACAATTTAAATAGCTTTCAATCTAAAAACGTTTTGTACCTTTACTCAGCAGAAGGGTATGAAATGTGGACAAGTATGCGGCATACTACGACGGTAATGTCAACCCAATCCCAAGTTTCATGGTGTTTGAAGATCTCCAGCACCCATTACATTCGAAAACTTTTTGGATTCATTGTTGGATCCCTGACAAGTCTTAAACATCACAGACTGCTCTCTTTCACGCTAATGAATTAGATAAACACCATGAAACTTGGGATTGGGTTGACATTACCGTCGTAGTATGCCGCATACTTGTACACATTTCATACCCTTCTGCTGAGTAAAGGTACAAAACGTTTTTAGATTGAAAGGTATTGAAATTGTCAAATAGTTCTAAACAAGCTGGCTACTCGGTTTAAATTCGTACTCAACATTGTTGGATATATCCTTGTTTTAGGGGCCAATATTTGTGGGGCCATTTCTCCGTAACTGAATGTTATACACTTCATGTTCTTGATACTTGCCACTCAGTTGGGCCCAATAAACACGCTAAATTATTATTGCGGGACTTTTCAAAAACACCCTGTAGAGCTTTCCTAATCATATCCGACCGTATTGACGTTTCACATGGCATTATACAATCGATAAAGAGCCCGGAATTTCAAAATTCCAAAACCAAAGGATTTTTTCAAATTTAAATGCTAGAGACCGTTGTTTTAGCCCAAACGGACTTTTCTACAAAATTTTATTTAGACAGATAATGTATAATTTTTGTGTATATTGTGCGGGTGCGAAATCTGAATAAATAAAAATTCTGAAATTGCCTCGGTCACCGTCACCATCTGGTGATTCTGGCATGAAAAATGCAGTTCTTTGGTGAGGAAGTTTAGCATATTTGTTAATTCATCAAACTTGCATATAGGCCTATTTTTGATAAGAGTTGCAAAATAATTATGAAATCTCTTCCTGTATCTTGGCAGTATATTTCATTGTCCATAAATTGAAACCAATGTAATCTTCTCATTTGCGAATGACAATGAAAAACATTAAATAATTGGAAATTAATTGGTTCCCTGACCAAGGTTCGAATTATAAACCCACCCCAAAAACCCACGGTTTTAATGGGTTTTACTCACCATAAAAAATACTACAAATAACCAACTTAATAAAACCAGGGATAGATTTATTTTTTTAAGACGGAATGAACAACGTTTGGCCTTTACTTCAGTCCGACTCATAGCCGAGTATGGAGCCCTTTCCTTCAACAAGTAACCAAAAAATTAAATTACCTTATTGGCTCACTAAAACTACGTATTGGTGACGTTGATGACAAGGAGGACCAAAAACTACGTAATTCCTGTTTACCTCTGTCGCTATGACTACGACCCCTCTATTTTCTTCTGGTTGTACAGATAAGCGTCTTCACAGGGGTTCAAAATGGAACCGTCTAAAAGCGAGGGTCCGGAAATTATTCGGGAATTGTTTTTAATGGCAATTAAGAAAGGTAGTTAGTGAATTCGGTGCCGGTGTTTTGGATTTGGAGTAAATCCGTAAGGGTGAAAAGTGTTCGCTAATTCTTTCTTAAGCCAATCAATCATGTCTACTATTCACATGATTTTGTAAACGAATTTGATGAAGTTAACCAAGGCTTAGTGAATGACCAGGAGTTTTGTGAGCTTAGTGTTTGGTTAAAACCTGTTCGTGTTATAATATCTATGAAAACTTTTACTCAATTCTAACTCACTTTTAATTTTCTTGGGTCTTCCCCGTTTTTTTTTCAGTTACTTGTGTAACTTCCATTTTTAAACCATGTTCTTTCAAAAATTACAATCCGAGCCCATTCCACCTTGCCAGACGAAGGGGCAGACGACGTTTATTTGAACCGGATATACATACAACGCTATAACGAAAATAAGACCCGCCTCTTCTTTCATACCCCTCCGTCACGGGTAAGGGGGTCGTGGACTTGGACGCGCACCCGAATAACCCTGTTACCCATTCCGTCTTAAAAAAATAAATCTATCCCTGATAAAAACCATCACTAAGATCATCAATTTTGACGAATTTGAATGCTGAATAATTTAATTTTAAAGATATTTATTGTTTTAACTTCGAAAGTATTATTTAATAATTTTTATTCATTTTTATGAAATTTAATTTTATTAAGAAGTAACCCTTGAATGAAAATTTCTACATTTCACGAAACTGATAAAGCTAAAAAACCCTATACAACCTGGTAGGCTGGGTTTATTTAAAAAAACCCGGGCTTTTTCGAACCTTTAGACCAGGGATAGATGTAATTTTAGAAGCAGGAATGGAGAACAGAGTAATCATGGCGCGCGTCAAAGTCCCGGACCCCCTTCCTCGGGACGGAGGGGTATGAAAGAAGAGGCGGGTCATAGTGACAGAGGTAAAAAAACTACGTATTTTTCGCCGTCCCCGTCAGCAACGTCATTAAAACGTAGTTTAAGTGAGCCAATAAGATAATTTAAAATTTTCGGTTGGCCTAAGCAGCACTGGCATTCGTATGAAAGGGGCAGACTGAAATTCAATTATGGTCCTAGCTTCTTATATACTTTAGCGCAATTTATTTGAATGAAATTTAAAGGAATAGTGCCGTTCTTTAAAAATTATCTCAAATCTAAAGAAAACCTTACTTTTTTGACAGTTTAACTCTTCTGATTCCAAAAATATGCATGATAAATATTTAAATATGAGGGAAAACACAGAAAAACACTTCGAAAACTTGAAATTTGGGGAGCAAAAGCAAATTTGTGGAGAAGATTTTTGGCGGGTTTTTCTCCTTGATCGTCACCTACGGCATCTCGCGGAAAAGCCAAGCGCGAGCGCGCAGTCTACTACTGCCGCGCGAATTTGAATAAAATAGGCTTATCGCGGCGCTGGGACACTAACAGGCGTCACGTGAGCGACATCTAAAGAGAAAATATCTCCTTACTCCTCATCAAACGAAACAAAATTTTAACTTGCCCTTTTCCAAACACAAAACTTTGATTGCAATTTTATAAATTGCTACGAAACCAAATACAAAATAAACATATCTTAATAAACTAGATTTTCAAGGACTTTTTTCGCATTTTAAGTTTGTTTATGACGAAACTTATGGCACTAACACTTTAAGTCCATTGGGAGGATACCTTTTAGGTCAGCTCATTATTTATATTCTAAGAACGACTTTAAAGATTGTCACTCACAAATGAGTGGAGATGCGCAAAGGTATAAAATATTCAGATTCTAAAAGAGTTAGAACACTTTAGTTAAAGGCGATATTTAACGTGATTTTAATAATTTATTTAAAATCACGTTAAATATCTTCTTTAACTAAAGTGTTCTAACTGTTTTAATTCTTAAATATCGTGACAACAATAGCTATGATTAACCTGTATAAAAATATTCAGATCGTGTTAATTTGGATTCAAATAATCACGCATTTGTTCCATTATGAATTTGTTATATAATTGATAACATTTAAAGGTTTACTTTAACGGAAGCAATCAAAAATGTGATCTATTACTGTGCCATCACTTTTAAAGATTTGTTTATACCTGGAATGCATATATTAGAAAGTTTTAAGGCAGTTTGGTTGAGAAGCCTAGGCCAGGATGTCGC
Source organism: Phalangium opilio (assembly GCF_054372755.1). Lineage (NCBI taxonomy): Eukaryota > Metazoa > Arthropoda > Arachnida > Opiliones > Phalangiidae > Phalangium > Phalangium opilio. The sequence continues at coordinate 6,433,714 of NW_028324199.1, read as the reverse complement.
TGATTAGGTTTTGGGATGTGGGTTCGGCTCAACCCTCCGGAAGAAAAGAAGCAGTTAGCACCTATGCAGGGGCGATCCCTTGGAGTGGGGTACAGGGGGAGGCTCCCCCCGCCCTAAAATTTTGTCAAGTTGATTAGTGAACCCCCAGATTTCGATTTATTTTAGTAGTCAAGGCAATTTTTTTAACAGAGCCCTGTCGCCCTCTAACGGCGTGAATCACGACAAAAATGCCGTAAGTCCAATATAAAAAGTGAAGGCTATAATGCGTGTCTCTAACAGTGGTAAAACGCCGTAATTCTAATACCCAAAACAACGTAACTAGAAGTATGTGTTTATAATGATAAAAATCAATACTTAAACTTAATGGATCTTAATGAAACTAAAAAAGGCGCTACATTAAACTGTTCTCTTTCATATAAGATGGTTCTCAAACGTATCGAATGAATAGTTTTCCTTATATCCCTGCGGGGTTGACCCCCACTTTCTATAATATTCCCATTTTATGTCTACGGAAAAATATAGTATTTTTCACCAAATGTCGGATTAATTTTATGGATTCTAAAACCACCCTTAACAACTTAACTCATTATAGAATTAACTACTAGTTGGATCTCTTTCAAATTTTAACCACAAAATTAGGGCACATATGTTAGTTCACTGGCAAAATATCAAAGCAGCAAACACAATACGAAAAATGTTACTGCCAATCAAAGAACCCTCCTTTAGCATTAGAGGCGGTATCAAGTCTTACCTAAGAGAGCGACCGCTCTCCTAGAATTAGTCTGTACAGTACAAGCGTTCGTGCACGCCCTGGAAAAGTCATGGAAATTGAAAATGGACATAAAAGGTCGGGAAAATCTCAGTGAAAAATATTTTGCTATGAAATTTAAAGTCTAGATAACAGTATCCGAGTGACCGGAAAATGTGTTATCTAGGATATGACCAGAGTCCAGAAATTGCGGACCTCGCTCCGGATATAATTTACACCTTAATAAATTCAAACGAAATAGTTTGCTTATATTTATAACAATAGTAAATCTTGTCAAAATGATTGGAGTGAATTAAGCCATATTTATTGTACGAGGGAGCATTTGACCTCAATTATATCAAACCATAGAATTTGTTTCAGTCCGAGACACACTTTTATAACGTCCCTAATTAGAAACAGAAGACCGAATTACGGTAATCAGTGATTTGCTTTGAAAGAGTGTTAGCGGCATAGTAAAATTTTCCCGACCCAGATCTTTAATATATTCATTTTTTCATTTTAAGTTACTTTCGGTTCACTATTTTTAAAATAATTAGTCACTTTTTCACTTACTAGTTTATTATTATCAGGCATGCGTATTATCCTATAATTTCGATATATAAATTTTATATAATGACTAGTTTCAAAATTTATGTTCGCCATGTAAGTTATTGCAAATTGTCAGTGAAATTTGTGGAATTTAGACCTGGAAAAGTTACTTCATTACCACGTGTCACTTGGCAAATTTTGGTTTCTAGTTGGCAAAATTAAGTGGGCTCCCTCCAAAACCTACGGCCGTATTCTGCAGAAAAGTTAAGCTCCTCCTTCTGCCCTTGGCTCTCTGATTGGACCGTCAACCATTGCCCTTGGCCTTTTAATTGGCTACGTCTACCGATGACGTTCCTTGCCTTGGCTCAGTGATTGGAGGTTCAACCGGCAAAAATAAGCCTTTGAATTCAGTTCAGTTTGAGTTTCAAGTTGAACCAAATTTCGGTGTAAGGTCAGTGTACAGTGTAAATTTGTCGCCAAAGGTCAGTGCTGCAACCTTTCACCCGAAACGTTTAAGCTATTAACGCCACCTATCGTATGAATTGAATAGTAATTTCGTGCCGTCTGCTCTTTTTTAATTTTAAATGACGTCAACGTATTTGAGACAGCCGCTTGTTAAGGTAACATTGTTTAATGTTGAGTAAGTTATATATTTTCACGTAAATAATGTGCTTGACATATTTGTATAAAAAATTAAAAACCAATTGTAACGTCAAATCTTTCCCTGTTTCCATGTTTTTACTTTGATAACATCGAACCACAACTACCTAAGCGTAATGAAGGCATAACGTGAAGGGCACACAGATTTTTGTGTCAGTAGTTTTATTGGTAATGGAGAAACAGTTATTTTTTCATTCCTGTGTAATTTAACTTCAACTTTTGAAGTTGTAATTACATGTATAATTATATGATCTAACATTGGTAAGATTTATTTGTTGTTATTGTTAACCAGCATGCCAGCACCCAATCAGTCCTGATACGCTCTCAAACCCAAAAATTCAGCAATTTATTTTCCACGTGTATTAAACTTTACATATTTCTGACTGTCAAGAGTTCATTGCTCTTTTCTGTTGCATGATTGCAATTTACATCCTCCGAAGTCTTCATGACCACATACCTATTTTAAATATAACTAAACTATTCTATTGTCAGAGCCAATAGTGGCTTAGACTGATGAAGACCCTCGGGTCGAAAGCTTTCCGCTTGTTATATTTATTAGACAAATTTTACTTCTAATAAAGTATTAAATCATTACCATGAGTTTTTCTTCGCAAAATTAGTCTTTCTCTATTCTATTGTCATTCATTAGACCTACTTCAGATTTACCATGTTCATATTTAGAGAAACAAAGGGGTGATTTTACCAATTGCTGCATACTGAAATGCTTACTATTCAAGTAACTGTTCATTGGTGTAAATATGGTTACTGGTTATGTTTTATAAGTTATGTCGATTTGCAGTTGTATAGCGCTAAGCGGGTGATCCGCGATTTCCAGTGTTAGTTGCGAGGCGCAAATGGCTTGACACTCAGTGTCTGGATAAGCTTGTTCGTCAGCAGTTGGAAGATATACCTCGTCTGAGAGAGGAAAGGATAAATATTGATTAAAGGGTAAGGGTGTATCTCGCTCATCAACAGACCATTCCACGAGAATATGATAAGTGCGAAATTGTTAGTGCCACAAGAGCATGAACGAATCATGGAGTTGCTCTTGCGATTTTGGTCATGCTAAGTGCTCAAATAAGGCTTTAACCATTCAGTTACCACGGGCGATCAGCCTTCTCACTTTTTTACTGAAGTGACTTCTATACTGCGATTCACAGTTGCCACACAATCTGAACAAGTAATAAATCATAAAAGAAATAAATTAAATGGTGTGTTTTTATTTAAATCGGATTTTTAAGGGGGAAAATTAAAGAGTTTAGTTGAATACTTCATAAATTAATTAATCCTTCATAAATTACACTCACCACTTTACTCGACACGTTGATCAACGTCGGGACTCGGGAGGTTGATTAAAGGGTTGAAATGCCGTCTGCTGTAAAGTGCGTTCAGCACATAGTGTTACCGAAGCAACCATTAAAACCGGTGTTTAACCGGTAACTCATTTGTCAGTTTTTGGAAAAACATTTTGAATTTGGTGTATAATTTGATAGTTTACATCTGAGTCTGCGCGGAATTTGCACCAATCACTGAGCCAAGGCAAGGAACGTCATCGGTAGACGTAGCCAATTAAAAGGCCAAGGGCAATGGTTGACGGTCCAATCAGAGAGCCAAGGGCAGAAGGAGGAGCTTAACGTTTCTGCAGAATACGGCCGCTAGTCCCTTCGGAACGCCCCTGCAACTATGTCCTATTCCTTCAAGCTTAGTTGCCCGGAACCTGGACTTACGGGAGTGCCCAAACCTCATAAAGTACATGAACTAAAGAAATACTTCAAAAAACGTGTATTCCTTTTTTTACATGCAAACGTTTCTATTGATTTCAAATATATTTTGATGACGTTGCTGACAGCGGCGAAAATACGTAGGTTCCTTTTACCTCTGTCGCTATGACCCACCTCTTCTTTCACACCTCCCCGGTTCCGGGGAAGGGGGTTCGGGACTTTGACGCGCGACCAGATTAATCTGTTCTCCATCCCTTCTTCTAAAATTACATCTATCCCTGTAATAATATAAGCTTTGTCTTTGAATGCGTGTCTACACTAAGCACGAACACTTGTTTTTATTCTATATGATTAATTATTTTTTTTAATTTAGAACACTAAGGTTTTTGGAGACTCGTCAAGGAACTTATAGAGAAACGTACGACATCTTTTTCAACCGGAAATTTCTTTTGACGGACTTCAATCAATTGCAAGAGACGACTCCGTTGTCTTTTGGATTTCTAAGTCCCATTTTCACCATATACTTATACGGAATTTCAATCGCCACCGTGGTTGCCATTTGTGAGATTTTATCCATTTTGAAGAAATTAAAATTGACTCGTTAAATGTCGATTACGCACCAAAGTCAATTTCGTCGATAAATTAATGATTCACAATAAAATTACCATTGTACTTTAGTTGATTTACCATGAAATTTGATTGAACAACCGGCTTCTCTATTGGTATTATTAGACAAACCATTATTCAATATGTTATAACGAAAAGCTTTTTAAAATGCTTATATATATAAATAAGATGGCCCAAGGGCTGGTGTTTTATATTAGCTACATCGTTATCTATTTAATTAGCACATACATAAAAAGAAAAGAATTATAAAGACCAAAAGACACAAATTCAGAAGTATCCGACCCCAAAAATAGAGAAATATTCGACCCCACAAATAAATAGGGCCTTCTCTCATTCCCGACCCTTCCATCTAGAAACAGAGAGAAAATATAATAGGGAGCGGAAACTGAGGAATATTATGTAGCTCAAAAATTACGTGATCAACAAAACTGGCCAGGTCTATTTCCGGTATATTTTTTGTGGCCCCTCCCTCTAGGGTGGTTCTAAAATGTTGTGGGAGGGTGTCTAGAGGAGATGGACACTACCTTTTCAGGGAAAGGGAAACGTCTGACTTAAAATAACTCCAAATGACGCCAGCCGCCCTCGAAATCGCAAACCCTTATTGGGTAATTGTACAATCCCAGTGATTGAGGTCAAACTTTAAAATTAAAGGAGTGTCTTGTGACCGGAAATTTACCTGACCAATTTTAGCGTCGCAGCCTACTTGTTTGAGCTACATTGTATTTAGCACTGTCAAGGGCAAGAGCTTCCACTCCCTATTATAAATTCTTTCTGCAAGGAATAAACAAATTTTGAAATATTAAAGCATAGCGCGGCTCCAGTGGATCCCCTACAAGTTGACTTTCCTTACTAACAAAAGTTTTGGCTTGGCAAAGCAAGAGGCATTTGTGGGCCGGATTTATACGTGCATGTATAAATCCCGCCCTCTATAGCCTTTGCCAAGCCAAGCCCGGAGTTCAGAAGGAAAATCGCCTTGTATGGAATCCACTGGAGCCGATTAAGATTAATCGAAACGCATGTGCAGGCTATTTCTCATACTCACATTACCTTGTACGTTTAATAAATTTAGCAATATATACTGTAGTGTCGAAATTGCTAAGCCTTCTGAAAAGAAATGGTCAATCTCGTCCTTTGGACACTTATGAGATGTATGTTGCAAAAAATTTAAAAGTTCACCAATTAACATTCAAAATTATTTATAAATGGTAACTCACTGCAATTTTAAAATCGTATTTTTCTAGCGAAGTCATTTTAATCTATTGAGTTTTAGGTACTTGTATGTCGAAGTTCGTCTTATATTTCCTCAACACAGAGATTTAATTTCCTTCGTTTCTTTACTCATATGTCGATTAGGTGCAAATAGCATAAAATTTGATTTCCATCCGTTTATAATGAGTCCCTTGGATCTAAGATTATACTTTAAGTTCATTAGGTCGTTTTTCATTTCTATTTTTAATTGCTGCCCCAAGTATATTCGTTAGATTGCGCAAAACCTTAAGTTACTGTAAATTTTTGATGTATACACGTTGAACAACAATGACGCTGTCCTGACCGACCCCCTGTCGTCTCTTTTTCCCCCAATTATGACTGTTGTGGTATAAAATTTCTTCCCTGTTGAGCAGATAGGTTTAAATTAAATGCAAAATAATTGCCTCTGGAAATTCTCATTACTACGTTCTGCTTTCCATTGTAGTTTGAGTATTACTTATACCTCTTATATAACCATTCGACTACCAGCCTAAGTTAATGTTAAAGAATTCAAAGTTCAGACTATACTTTCACAATTTTACTTTTTCAAATGTGAATTAAAATAACTACATAACCATGCAACCACTAAGAAACACACAATCGAAATAAAAGATTTATCACGTCATATAATTTAAACAAAAGTAATTGTAAAGTACAGTTTTATATTTCTAAGTACGGCTACTTTATAGACTTGAATTATGTTTAAATAAAAACTAACCTGTAATAATTTCGGCTGCTTTCGGACAAGGGACCTTCCTCTGCCGTTATAACCTAAAATGATCCAATTTGTTTATTTTCTAAAAATTACATTTCAACATTTTCGTTTAAAACACTATCTCTGGGACCTTGCTGTCATTTATTAAAATTGGAATCCCCAACCATTCCGTGGTCTAATTTTAAAGCTCGCCTATCTCGAATACATATTCCACTTTCTTAAAACCAATGTCGTTACCCAATCTAATTCGTGGTTCATACGTGTACAGTTGATCAAAATTGTTTAGAAACGCTTAAAAATGTTAATTTAATAACCATAACTTATAGATAATAGAAAATACCCGCACGTAACGAATTCAAAATATATACTTAGACTTGGAAACCTTAGAATGTTTGAGGTCCTTTAACTAGAATCATAAAAAAATAATATATAGCTCACTATAGGTATGAAACGTCGTACATTTTCATACTACAGCATTTGCTCCCAAGTTTGGCGCACAAGTAAAAGGGGGGCGAAACCGCCGCCGCCACATAAGGTGTCCACGAAAGGCACGATGGGCCGGGGTTACTCCTTACCTCGTACAAGTGTAGGCTCTGCCTCGTTCGTCAAAATCTCGCGCCATCTATACAATATGATAATTTTGACATTTACTTAATCAGTTATAATTACCATAATAATAACATCTATACCTTTAACTATTTACTTTTCTGAACACATATTTCATCTTTTTAACGCCAAAAACTTTAATAGGTGGCATTAGAAACTTTTTACAAATTTCAATGGAAGAAAATGCTGTTTACATGGCTTAAATGGAGAGTTTCCTACTTATAGGGAGCTATATATTATTTTCTTATGCTAAAATGTAATGCACTAGATGAAATCAGGGAGTAAGGAACATGATGTAATAAAATATTGCCTTCATGAACTTATTTTATTAAAAAAAACTGACTTGGCATTGGACTGAAAACTCTATATGACTTACCAAATAGGCCATTAAATTAAATTCTTGAGAGGAAACCAACACACAGGTGCGGGGCCGTCATTTCCCTCGTGCCTAAGGCCACACCAGATGGAACCCGCGTTCACTACCCGTTGAAGCGAAAACGGATTTATGTACTAAGGACGTCGGATCATAGCTTTAGCCTCTGGTACGATCCTTGCATACTTTATTAAGATACATCGTCTGCTTATAATTTGACTCCATCCACAAATTTTGTATATAGTGACTTCTAGCGGTCGAAAATGCCATTCTTATCTCTAGTTTCGTGATTAAATATTTTTTTTAAATTGGGCCAGTGGTAAAAAAGCAAAGTGGACAACAATGCGATATAACTCCCGATTTAGTGGAAAGAAGTTTTAAAGTTAAGAATATATTTAATTGTAGTTTCTATAATTATGTGGTATTTCTTTCTTTATACCAAAATTATTATTGTAGTACAATTGTAAGTTATTATTATTATTTACTTGCCTTAAGCAATATCTAAATTCAGTGCCCAAAATATATTAGAATAAGGCCGATAGATGGCGAGCGCGAGTTTTGAAATTATAAGCCACTTCCATCAAAACCTACAAAGTAGTCGAGGATGGGTACGGAATTTGCTACGTTCGACGTTCTTAGTTCATAAATCCATTTTTGGTTGAAGGCTAACTGACTAACACTGCTTCTTGCAGTGCCTTTAGACGGAATATATATGGCCTCCGATGACTGTCCCACTCCTGGGCTTTTCCTATACGTATCTCGAGTAGCCAACTCAAACTCTGAGTTATTTTGGCTTAAGATAATTATACGAGATTATATCAGCTAATGTGTAAATTATCTGTCTGTATTCCTTTTTATATTAATATAGTAATCCTAATCGCTCATATTTTCAAAACAAATGTAAAATATCACGGAACCCTGAGGTGAAAATTTCTTTTTACCCCAGAGTGGATTTCAAGAAATTTTCACCTTAGGGTTTCGTGGTAAGCTGCTAATGGAGCTTATCCGTGTTAAATAACTCTTGACTTGAAATGTAAAATATAAAAATTAAAGGAAAATAACCCGTTTTTCATTATTTCTACCGTTCTTAAAACCACAGAAGGACCGAGCAACCTCATCGAACGTTAAAATTAAATTATCAAAGTTTCATACTGTTTGTCAAGAAAATCCGCGGTCAGTATAAGCTGTCTACTGTACAAGTAACTTGAACGTGAAGAAATATTTAAGGGATTGGGTCTGTGATTGGAATTGGAAGTTAACTAATTTAGATAGTTAATTATAGCGGGAACACTTGTTCTCACGCGATTGGTCAGACCAACAGAGACTCAACCTGTAATTATTGACGAAATCTGAACATATTGTGATATATTTCCCGGCTGTTTCGCTACGTCTCATACTTTTTTAAATAGGTGGTGAAACAAAATCAATTTATTAACAACACTGTCTTTTGCATGAAGGGTTCGATTTAGAAACGGGATCGAAACCATCCCCATCAGTTTTCCCAAGGAGTAGTATATCGGGCCCACACCACACCCCATCGCCTAAGGAGACCTAACTTAGCCTTTGATAGCGCCTAGCTACTTTCCGAGACAATTGTTATTGGTCAAAGCCAAACTTGGTCTCTGATTCGCCAAAAAATCAGTCTGCTCTAAAAGTTTCTTTTGAGGCGCTGAATCCCCTTACAATCCCGGTTCCCAACATTCTTCCTAGTGTTTTTCTATTTTATAGGTACTAATTGTTAACATTTTAATCATAATTTAATTGGATTTCGTTCGTAATTAAATTTTACTTAATTTTATGTATATATTGGGGGTTATTATAGAAACCTTCACCGAGTTCCTCACTTAAGCCTTGGTAAGTGAATTTTTATTTATTGACGGCGACGCACGCCGCACGCACGCGGCACAAGTGTTAAAATAACAAAATTAGGTATAATTTTTAGCAAATATGGTTGCTACAAGACACTGTTTATACCCTGGTTGCCATAATGACTGTCGCCACAATACCTGATTAATTTCCAATGTTCTCTGCTTCACGAGAACTAGGTTCTACACGAGGTGACCGTAATTTCAAAAACGGATTTGTTTTGTCGTCTGCTTATATCGTCAAAAATTCTCTTAACACTATTGGCTTAAGAGTCTCGCGCAGTGAGCCAATCGTATTTGTCTCACTTAGTAGCTAGGGGAAATGGCTAAGTTAGGTCTCCTTAGGGGACGGGGTGTGGTGTGGGCCCGATATACTACTCCTTGATTTTCCTATAAAATTTAAATTAATAAACTAGTCCCGAGGACCAATAACCCGTAGTTCTTGAGTTTAACAAGTCACGTAAATTAGGATTTGCGTATTAGCTACGTGTGGTTGGGGAGGGCTTGTTAGTTTCGTTTCATCGTATCCCCAGTAGCACTGCCGACGTAGGGCCTACATGGTCGGCTTTGTGTGTTACCGAAGAGTTGGTAAAAAGTCACTAATAAGTCGGGAGAGTAATGGTTTGAAAGTCGAAATGTCCGCCTGGAGGGACGATGGCCCGCCGGTTTTCCTACTGTTTTGAGGCTACTATAAAACGACTGTTGGCCGACTATATGTCGGCGTCATTATGCCTACCTAAAGCCGCGCTCAATCCGACGATTTCGCGGCTTTTTAGTATAGGAACGGTAAATCGTCGGTAAAGGGCTGGTAGAGTAAGGGTTTGAGAATCGAAATGTCCGCCCGGTGGGACGACGGCCCACTAGTTTACCGACTGTTAGGACACGAATGAAATAGGACCCTCATCCAACACGTTTGAGAGTCGACTTAACCGCCTGTCAGCAAGAGGTCCGACGCTTTTGCGACGATCAAACTTTAACTCGAGGCCCGACGGTTTTGCGACAATCAAGCCTTAACTCGAGGCTTCATTCGCTTATAGTAAAGGATACTGATACCAAGTATTGAAATTTCTTTAATACATTTTCAATGAAAATCACTTTAGAATTTGTACTTTGAATATTTCAAGTAACATACAGGTTGAGCATCAATTATAACAATTTCAAATATTAAACAATGTATTCGATATTACACGACTAGTCGAATGGAAATATTAGCTGCCTAGCTAATTGGTTTTAACCAAAAGTAAAATTTTTCAGGGCGAGTATAATATTTACGTCAATTAAAGCATTTATTAATATTCATTGTTAATATCTTCGATGTGGCCAGTTACTATCTCTTAAATTACAAAAATCTTAATGAAAAATATACAGGGTTGCTACGGAATTTTCAGAACAAAATTCCCGGACTTTTCCAGGTTTTCCCTGAACTTTTTCTCAGATTTTCCCAGACCTTTTAGGGCGGTAGGGTAAATTTTTACAGCACGTTTTAAGTGCTTATAATTATATAACTCTCTACATTAAGTTTTCCAATGTATTTGTTGCACCAAAATGAATAAGAATCATTTTAACTATAAATAACAGTCTTAAGAGCTTTTTTGAAGGCATTTATTTATAAAAACAATTCTAGACATTTTTAAGCATTGCTCATGGAGTTTTCTGTGTTAAGAGAGGATAAGGAGAAACTTTCATTACTCTTTCAATAAATACTTTTACCCACTAAAATCAAGTTCCCAGAATTTGCTAAAATTTTTAAAATTTCCCGACTTTTCCCTGACCTTTTGGCCCATTTTTAAATTCCCTGACTTTCCAGGATATCCAGGTACTGTGGCAACCCTGATATACACTTACAGATTTTTTTAATGAAAAAGAAAAACATACAATTCTAAAGGGTATTATTTCACACATTTTTCTCTTAAAAAGTTTGAAACCGCAAAAAAATTCTGTAACTAAAACAAATTGAGATCTATTTTGGAATTCAGTATTATTTTCACAACCAAAAATCTTTAATGTATAAGGTTTTTGATTTCTAAGCGCCCCAAAACACTTGCTTCTTTTATATTCAAACAAAGAAACTGAAGGTATACATAAACGTTCAAGTTTTGGTTTCATTTTATAGGGGTGTGGTTCCCAGCAGATGAGAAGCTAGGTAAAAAAGCAAAGGCTATACATAAACTGCGGAATGGTAAAAGTCAAAAAACCGCCCTACGGAAAAAGAAGGCCTATACAACAACTTCGTCTTTCATTTTACTCTTTTATAACGTGACCATACCGACTAGCGGGAAGGAGTTAGTAATCAATTGGCAAAAGTGGGTTACATGTTTAGGACGGTAGGCAAGCCTACTTCAAACCACCACAGTTCCAACAGCCGGATAAATGTCGGTTACTAAACGGCCTAAGAATAGCTTTGCTTTTAATTTTACTCGTCTTAAACGTCACAACAACGACTAGCGCGAGGGAGTTGGTAATCAATTGGCAAAAAATGTGTTGGAATTCTTTAGACGGTAGGCAAGCCTACTTTAAACCATCTCAGTTCCAACTGTCGGATAAATGTCGGTTACTAAACGGCCTAAGCATAACTTTGCTTTTAATTTTACTCTTCTTAAACGTCACAATACCGACTAGCGCGAGAGAGTCGGTAATCAATTGGCCAAAAATAAGTTGAAATTTTCTAGACGGTAGGCAAGCCTACTTTAAACCATCTCTGTTCCAACTGTCAGATAGATGTCGGCATTGCCAACTAAAAGAAGTAGTCGGCTTCATGAGTCGGAAAAGTATCGAAATAAGCATAGTACAGCTGACTGGACCGTAAACCGACTATTCGACCCTTAACCGACTGTTATGTGGAAGGCTTGTGCTACTGGGGATGTGCTAATAGAGTATTCATGTTTTTTAACTCGGTAAGGTAATATTCGAGATAGATCATCGGTTGAGGTATGTTAAGTTCTTACAACACTTAGCTGAAACGGTATCTTCATCTGTCCAGCCTCCACACCCAAACCACAAACATACTCACAGATAATAACAAAAGCGTATTATGCTTCACACACATGTGTAAAGCGATAAGTTTATAATGCCTCTAAGTAGAGTAATGGCTGCTACTCCTATGGCAATAGTGTTTGTCTGGCTCCCTTTAATGAAACCCTATACTCTCTCCGTATCGTTTATCATCTCAACTTCAATAAAAAATTGTACCGCCTAGCCTAGCGTTTCTTTTATCCCTTTTAGAATGTTTCAGGACTGAAACCGCCTCTATCTCACGAGAGAGAGGGATTTTGGGGTTGCTTAAGTAAAATTCGTACCTCCCCAATGCCTGCCTATACGAAACGTAAAAATTTCCTTTATTCCATTGGATGATTTTTTTCATGATTCCAATATAGTAATCGTCTCGACCACTTGGTGGCTGCACCGCGACAGAAATTTCAAAATTTTCTCTCTTCGGATCTTAGCGCTATACGAGTTCTGACGTCACAGTAGCCTGCAGAAGAGGCCCAGTTGTAACCCATATACGTGTATTTAGAGGCATCATAAACTTATGGTAAAGCCTCATCGGCTTCTGATAATAATCCTAAAAGCCAGTATGTCTTTCACACTAGTAGTTAAAACCAATTCAATGGTCAGGAAAAGTGTTCAACGACAACTATAATTAAATAGTAGTAACACAAACTTTATAAACAATGTCCTTTCCAACTGAAAAAGAATCTCTCATTCTAGCTAATGCGCGTGCATTTCCAATCCCTCCCGCGCTAAGCCCGAAAACCGGAGTTTAGAGAGGAAAATAAATCGATCATAAACACTTTCAAAAAATCAGCTTTACTACAGCTGGGTCCATAAAATGAAACCTGAACTTGAGGGTTGCTACAATATAACAGGGCGAATTCTTTGACGATGTTAATGTTTCTTTCCCAATATTTCCAAGAGTCTCTTCTTAAAAGGGCAAACTTGTTTTAACATTTTTGTCTATCAGAAGTCAGAGTAGCCAATGTAAACTAGTATGATAGGAATAGAGGCAATGTATTTTATTTAGCAATTTTTTTAAAATTACGAAGTCAAAGGTGAAAGCTGATCTAACTTTAAACGGTTTTTATCCACGTTTGTTTTTTGCGTACCCGGGGCCACAAACCAACAATAGAAATCGTCTATTTCAATCAACAACAAAATGCCTTCACTATTATACCTTTTGTTCATAAGAAAGTTTCCCCAAAATTTCCGCTCTTCGACACTCTAAGAAAATGGAGTGTGCTTTAACACATTTAAAAGAAGTTTATTTGGGTCCAAATTTGACACCATTTCAGGTGTACATTTACGCCCCTGAAAGGATTTAATAACACTTATTTGAGCAATAGACCCTTAAAGAAAATCGTTCAAATTTCCAAACCGTCTTTTGAGGATTGACAGAGCATTCTGGGTAATCAATATATAAATCTGATTGGTTTAGACGGCTATGGGCCGATTTTGCGCAGTAGTGGCAAGGAAGTGTATTTTAAAAATTTAATGGCGGAACTTGGGAACTGAAGTTTCGGGTGAAAGTGATTTAGGAACTGTTTTAGAGCAGATTTCGCTTTACCACAAGCTCATAACGTAATTATTAATAATTATTATTAATTAATAATTTGTATAATTTTTATGTTACTTCCAACTTTATAACCACTTCTAACATACTAACAGTTCACTAAGCCTTGAACTTATATGAAATTGAAAGAGCAGACAAATTAATTTATTTATTCAACGAAACCTTTCGCCACTAGATGACGTTGGTACTCTCTATTCGAAAAATTCCGACTCGGCGATATAAGGTGCCGAGATTGTTTATTTTCTTTAAGGGTCTATTGGCGTCAAAGATAAGAATAAAAATTGTGCAACAAATGTGCAGTTTAACTCCTTTTTAACTCTTATGTAAGCAAACACAAAAAAATTAAAAGAATATCATAGGGGCGTGTCATCAGTTTCAATGATGAGAGAACCTTAGGAGGTCGCGCGGTTTGACACATAGAGGTTAGTTCGGCGAAAACATCCGTGATGAATAGCAGTATTAATTCTTAGTTGCGTACGAAGTTATAGAAACCATTTTTACCTCTCCGAGTGACGTATGTCACGGAAGGGTTCTAATTTCCATGTGTCAGTCTGTGTGTGTGTGTATGTGAGTGTCAGCCCGTAATTCACACACACCCGTATTTGCCTCTGCCTTTTTTGTTGTGTCAATCTAGTGTCATTCGTATTTTACCCAGCAATTTAAGGTTTTCTGGCGTAACTTATTGCGAAATTGTAATTCTTTAAACGCAGGAAAGCTCTTCTCCTATATATGTCAAAATGCAAGATCAAGTGGAATATATTGAGCATATTGATGATATTAAAATAGATTTTTATGCTGGCGAAGTTCCCCTGATTCAAAGTGCGGAAATCGAGTATAATTTCTCGACTGGTTGAGTGATGATAGAGTTGTTTACATTGGAACCGAAACGTATGCCTTTGGAAGCATTCATTTCTTATCTAACAGAAGACTGCCTCACCACATGAAGGAGCACTTTGACTATCTGTACGTGAATCATTAAGGCTATTAAATTATTCATGATAGCTGCGGTAAAACAAGGGCCTTAACTGTATTGCGCGGTATTTGAGCCCTTGTGCCTGCCTCTAAGTATTTTCTAAAACCAGGGATAGATTTAATTTTAGAAGTAGGGATGGTTAGTATTTACTTCAGTCCGACTTATAGCCCAGTATAGAGCCCCTCCATCCAACACGTAACGAAAAGTTTAAATTATTTTATTGGCCCTGTTAAACTATGTTTTGATGGCGTTGCTGACGGGGACGGTCAAAAATACGTAAACCTTTTTCACCTCTGTCGCTATAACCCGCCTCTTCTTTCATACTCCCCCCCCTTCCCTGGGCAGTGGATCCGGGATTTTGACGCGGGCCAAGATTACTCGGTTCTCCATTCCTGCTTCTTAAAATAAATCTAGCTCTGCTAAAACCCACCATTGCTGAAGACCCAAGCGTGCTAAAAATCGTTCGAAAAGAAAACAGCATACTTTCAATAGCAGACAGAAATAACTTCAAGACTGAGGCAGTAAGAATGGCGCATGCAACTTGTGATTCACGTTTGCACTGAGCTAACAAAATACAATCATGTATACTCCACTATGGAATCTATATTTATCACGAACAAGAAGCAAAAATATTCTAATTCGCCAAATGCCTGAGAAGCCGAATTATATTCGTCGGCGAGGAAAAAGATTACGTCATAAATTAGAGCGGTGATTGATTTAACAAAGAATCTAAATAGAATGCGAGACTTGGTGTCGCAATTATATGGGGAACTATCATCTACCGCATGCAGTTATTTCTAGAGCTCGGCATTTTCTATCCATAATCCACAAGTTGGTTGATAACCGATTACTTATAAACAAAGTTGTGGATATAATACGATTTAAAATCATTTAACATGTTAATTCTGTGGATAGTGTTCGAGTATGGATAAAGATAAAATAACGTGAATAATGGATACATAATGCCAAGCTCTAGTTATTTCTATTTGTTTTTGTTTTTTGCAAGAACTAAATCAATCGATTGATGTTCTCCTCTAGGTCTCTTGCATTTGAAGAATACGTTCATTAGTAAAAAATTTTTGGGCTGTTTTTGTTTCTTTTAAAAAGGAATTATCATATTGATTGTACATTCTTTGACTCTAGTTCAACAAGGTTCGTCGAGACTGATCAGATAGCTCAAACTAAAAGACACAGAAATTTTTACAGAAGAAAACCTATGACCTTCGAAAAACCTCGATTAAATGAGATCACTGTCTTGAACATCGGATTTTTGTTGCCTGTCTTTGCTCTGTGGTTTTACGGAATCGTTATTTCAATCGTCGTCAAGATTCTATAAGTTTCTCTATTTTTCATTTTTATTCGTAATCGTAAAATGTAAAACTTTGGGCAAATATGACTTTTTTTATTCTTTGTGTAATCGAGAACTAATGGGTTCCTACTTTTTTGAACAGCGAGTGTTAGAAGTAAAACAATTGAACAGTAAATGTGAATCCTTAGAGCACTTTTTGTCTGCTTCTTATTAGATATTGTTTTGAATTTATTTATAAATAATAGCACTAAATCGCAATGACATTACTGCTACAAATGAAATACTGTTCACCACTTTGAATGGAGTTTTTGAACGTTGCAACATGGAAGGGAACCACGAGTATTAAATCCTTAATGTAAAAATAAATTTTTCGTTATATAATATGTACGAAATGTTGTGAAATTAATGCCACCTAATTCAAACGTACGAAATAACACTTTTAAATATTAAATGCAACTAGAAATATGAATTATATATATACATATATCATGAAATGTACAATATTATATTGACATCATAAGCAACCTAAAAATTTCCATTAATAGCGATTTCAACTGACTGCTCCAAAGAATGCTCTCAGGGTTAGGATGACGTAACTGCCCTCAGCGAGTTTTGGAGAGAATAGTTTCGTCAGTGGAACACAATCGAGAGGTACGAGCGCGCTCTGAATAATCAAAATTGGCGCCGGAGACGAAATTGTAATAAAAAGTGTATATCTTGACGCAAATAGGCTGAAACCAGTTAATAGACTTAACATTTCAATTAATTTACATAAAATCAATTTTGAATAATGATCGACAACGTCTCTGATATAATTATTGGTTTTAGGATGAGGTGGAATATCTTTAAAGTAATGATAAAACCTCGTATTCTTCATCTTCAGAACTTTCAGAAGATGATTCCAGAAATAAATAAGCGTAAGTGAGAGCCTGTCTTCTATGAGTTACCGCGCGATCCGCCATTTTAATTTTATTACGTCATACTCGAGCAGAGTCGCTCCGTCGAATTTTTCAGAGCTCGAAAGAGCAATTCTCGGGCAGTTTTTGGGGTCAGTGGAAAACGCGATTCTGGGCGATGTTTCACTCGTGTTCCCAGTGGGGGACGAAAACGCGCCGAAAGTGCACCTAGAGTGCTCTAGTGCAGTCAGTGGAAATCGTTATTAGTCAGGAAAATATAGCCCTGGAAGTTTAAAGCTTCAAGCGGGAGTTTTGGCAAAGTCATAATAAAGAGTATTTAAAAGATCAATATTTCTCCCAATGACCTAAACACCAACTCATTTGTTGACTATATACCGTATAATGTTGAATGTCATATAATGAAATTTAGCTTATGATAATGACGTCAGATTCGAAAAACGGCTTGAAAATTATGTAATTAAAGGGATAGAATCAGATTTATCTGAGTTGGTCAAACTAACATTGGTTTTCTATATATTAACCACCCCTAAAAACATGGGGGTCAGTAGAAATCGCGAGAAAAATTTATTATTTAAAATAAACGTGAATAAAAATTTAAATTTTGAACGCCAGATTTAAAACCGGTCGCCATTTTCAACCCATTACCTACGTAGGTAAAGTTCGGCCTCTGATTGGTTGCTAGTAGTTGGAATGAAAACTGTCGTTTTAGGAGTAAAAAGTAGTAGGAACGAGAATTAGCCTTTTCACACTTATGGCCGCGCTTGAGCAGTTGTAATGTTTGGCGCCTTGAGATTTACGCTTCTATGGAGTTAACGTGTAAAATGAATTACGATTTAACGAGTTTTAGAATAGATTTATTATTAAAATAAAATGCCAAATATTTAAACCGAGAGAGTAAAATTAAAACCACGTTAAGAAATAAACAGTGTTGAAGTTCTAACGGAAACGGTGCAATGATAATAATTGGTTTAAACTCACTAAGCCTCGGCGAACGTATGGGATCGCCGATGCCGTGCCGAAAGTCGGCAGCGTTGCCCCGCGTAGTGACAGAACTCCCGTCAATCTGTATCTTACGGCGCTCACAGAATGAATCCCCCTACCAGTAGGAAAAACACTACGGAGCCTAAGAGACTTATGACGTCGAAATTTTTAGAGACGAACTAGTAACGTTTTTCGGTTGTTCGACTCTGTATCACCAGGTGTCCTCATGATCGCAAAACAATAGCATTTTTTATCTTTTAATCGTAATTTAAAAATCATTAATTAAACTTAAATATAAAAACATATATATTTTCAGAATCCTTATTTGTCTATCTATCGAAATAATTTAACCTTATAGGGATTTATTGCAATGAAATTAAAAGAAAGTATCACTTTAAGCATTATTACGGCAAATTTAAATAATAATTGTGAATAGCCTTGTAGATTCAACTTTAGCTCATATTTTTTGTCGTTTTCGAGCTTTCAAATGTAATCAGTAAATGATAAAATAAAAACTTTTCTAACGAACTAGTTACGTCAAATTAGGAACAATTGCATTTAATTCGTATATATGGGTTGTTAAACTGGAACAGGTTGCTTTATAAGCGGAACACAGGCTTTCAATAAGGTTAAAAAGTTTAGCATCTCTATTTTTTAAAAAACAGGCAATAATAATGCTTGAAAAAACAAAGTTACCTACCTATTTCATCCGTATCAATCTTTTGAGGGGATCAATTTGAAACTCATAAGATGTTCGCTGTTTGAATCTCGCGGCTTAATATTTTTGGTTGAAGTGTGAAAAGATTGTTCTTATATACACGGCTTATGTTTAAAACATTGAGTATAGACTCAATCTAGTGAGTTTAATATCGTGTGGCAGCATATTATATTATTTTTTTTTGATTATATTAATCGGAACAAGACATTTGGACGCCGACATTTTGGCAACGCCATTTAGGCTCCGCGAAAATTTGGCACCGAGACATTGTTGTAAATTAGAGATAATGCCGGTTGTGTTTTTTATCTATATCCAGATTCTATTTTCTATACTTGTGTTTTTTGTGCATCGCGGTCATTCTTGTAATCTTTATTTTTTATCGCGATGCCTTAACTATATAACCGGATAACATTCCGATAACGTTTGTCAGTTCCCAGTTATCTGTTCTCAGATATCAGTTCATTGTATTGTTCCCGGATATTAATACTAATGTTCTAAATTAAATTAATAAAGAATTTATAACCAGTTACACCCAGAGTCGTTCTTGCGTCAAACAACAACAGGTTATGGGCCCAGCATGCTTCCACTGCGCAGAGGTTTAGAAGTCATACGAAGTTCAACGCCGGGAAGATTAACCTTAAGGTGCGGAGTCAGACGGAGAATGGCCGGAAATCACCTGGGACGAATCGAGACGTTAACTAAGGATAATTATGATACCTGGAAAATGCAAGTGGAAGCCCTGCTTCAAAAGAACGATCTCTGGGAGTACGTAGATGGAACTTCAACGAGGCCAACTCTGGTACGGGGAACGGAAGGCAACGCCCAGGTGGTCGCTACCTGGGACAGTAATGATCGGAAGGCAAGAGCGGACCTAATCTTGTCGATCAGTCCGTCGGAGTTGAAGCAAGTAAAGAATTGCACGACCTCACGGGAAGTATGGCAGAAGCTCGAATCCATCTACCAGTCCAGTGGACCTGCCCGGAAAGCCACGCTGCTGAAGAAACTGACCGTCAAGAAAATGAAGGAGGGAGAAGATGTCCGGGATCACCTCCGAGAATTTTTCGATGCAGTAGACAAGTTGGCTGACATGGGAGTGGCTGTAAACGACGACCTACTGGCCATTATGTTGTTATACAGTCTACCAGAATCGTACGAGAACTTCCGGTGCGCAATAGAGTCCAGGGATACGTTACCTGTTCCAGAAGCCTTGAAAATAAAGATCCTGGAGGAATCGGACGCCAAGCAATCTAAAGAAGACGAACCCGTGCAGAATGCGATGATGGGCAGTAGGGGTAGGGGAAGAGGTTCACGTGGACGAGGAAGCACGACCTTCAAGTTCAAGTGTCATGGATGCAGGAAACCCGGCCACAAGGTAGCCGATTGCCCCGACAGAAACCATGGTTCAGGCATAAGAACCAGAAAGAAAGAAAACGCCCATCATGTACTGGCAGAAAATTTGGCCGAGGAAGAATTCGCATTGCACCTGAAGGCTTATCACGATTCCTGGTGCCTGGACAGCGGAGCCACCTCCCATATGACTTCCAGCAGAGACTGCTTCAATGAATACGAAGAGACCACGAAATCTTTAAACCTGGCCACTGCAGAGTCTACGAAGATACGAGGTGTTGGCGA
Organism: Phalangium opilio; assembly: GCF_054372755.1. Taxonomy (NCBI): domain Eukaryota; kingdom Metazoa; phylum Arthropoda; class Arachnida; order Opiliones; family Phalangiidae; genus Phalangium; species Phalangium opilio. Next base: position 6,413,505 of record NW_028324199.1, on the reverse strand, counting down.
AGTAAAAGTACACGCAACGAATGGCAGCGACAATCGAATTCTTCGCCTGGAACGAGCCCTTCATGTCCCGGATTTAAGAACAAATCTCCTATCCATTGCCAAGATGACAGACAAAAGACATGAGGTCACATTCAAGAAGTCACAAGCCTGCATTAAAACGGCAACCGGGGAAGTGATTGCAGTTGCTGAAAGAGTTGGAGACCTTTATTTCCTGAGAAAGGCTGAAGAAACGGTCCATGAAGTGCAAGCGGAAATAAAGCCTAGAAGCAACCTGGAGAACTGGCATTTCCTACTCGGTCACTTGAACGAGAGAAGTTTAAAGGAAATGGCCCGGAAGAATTTGGCTACGGGACTCAACATTGAAAAAGATGGGAGCCTGGGAATCTGCCAAATCTGTATCAAAGGAAAGCAATCGAAGGAGCCGTTCCCGAAAACCGAAGATAGTCGCACCTCGCATATCCTGGAAATTGTACACTCTGACGTATGCGGGCCGATGAGAGTAACGTCGATGAGCGGAGCCAAGTACATCGTCGTTTTCACTGATGATTATTCCCGGTGGAGTGAAGTCAGCTTTTTAAAACACAAGAGCGAAGTGTTGAAAGCCTTCAAAGAATTCAAGCAACGAGCTGAAGTGGAAACCGGGAGAAAAATCAAGACCTTGAAGTCCGACAACGGAACCGAATACTGCAACAATGAATTCGACAGATTCCTGAAAGACTCTGGGATAAAAAGAAGGCTCACCGTACCATACACCCCGGAACAGAATGGCATTGCCGAAAGAAAGAACAGAACACTCCTAGATATGGCCCGATGTATGATGATACAAGCGCAACTTCCACCATCATTCTGGGCAGAAGCCAAGGCCACGGCTAATTACATTCGAAACCGTTGTCCTCCCGGAGCATAAATGGAGAAGTACCATTTACCAGATGGACCGGAAAGAAGCCATCCCTGCAACATTTGAAGATTTTCGGCGACAAAGCTTTGCTGTTGGACGAAGATAAAAGGAAGGGGAAGTTTGCAGCCAGGAGCAAAGAATGCGTTTTCATCGGCTATTCTCAAGTCTCGAAGGCCTATCGACTATGGGTTCCGTCCGAGAAGCAAATTTACCGAAGTCGAAATGTCAAGTTCCTGGGAGAATTTAATAAACAAGGCGGATATGATGATTTCGTCACTCCAGAAGTCAACCTAAAATACGGAAGCAAAGCTAAAGGCGAAATCGAAGTCCCGGCCACTACACACGCTGCAAAACCGCCAGGCGGAGAAGAACTCAAAGAAGTCAAAAAGGAGTTCAAAGATGAAATCCCGGAAGAATCTAATTCCCAGGAAAACGACGACGTCTTTGAAGAACCGTCAGAAACCCTCGTTCTGAAGAAAGGTCCCGGAAGACCGAAGAAAATAAGAACTGGAGAACCCGGACGACCGAAGAAATCGTTCAACATGATTCCGAGCGTCTCAGAAGAGTCTACTGAAGAGGCTACTGACGAGCAAGAAACCCTGTCCGATGAGTCAGCAAACCTAGCCATCTTGTCAGAACCTTCGTCCATGAAGCAAGCCCTGGCTTCTCCGTACGCAAACGACTGGAGGAAAGCAGTAACGGAAGAGTTCGTTTCGCTTATCAAGTGCGAAACCTGGGACATCGTTGATTGTCCGGAAAACCAAAAGGTCCTTGGAAATTGTCTCGTCTTCCGAACGAAATACTTACCCAGCGGAGAAGTAGAGAAAAGGAAAGATAGGCTCGTAGCGAAAGATTTTGCCCAGAGACCAGGGATCGACTACCAAGAGACGTTCGCACCCGTCATTAGATCCAGCTCAATAAGACTGCTTATGGCCCTTGCTGTGGAAATCGGTTTGGAAGTCCACCAGATGGATGTCGTCACGGCCTATCTTAATGGCGAACTCGAGGAGGAAATATATATGGTCGTCCCGGAAGGATTAACAGAATCTCTCGAAAAAATCATCAAGTCAACCCGGTTCGACAAGTCAATCATTGCCAGAGCAAAGAAATGGACCAGGGACCTGGAAGAAGAGGGACATAAAGTCTGTCGTATCAAGAAATCCCTCTACGGCTTAAAACAATCGGGCCACCAATGGTACAAGAATTACATCAAAGACTTTCGGAAATTGGAATTATACCATTGAATAGCGACCCCTGCTTATACGTTTTAAGAGTCGCGGAAGATATTATGATCATTGGAGTCTATGTCGACGATCTGATCCTTGCAAGCAACAACCCGGATTGGATGACTGAAGTAAAGATTGAACTTGGGAGAAAATTCGATATGAAGGACCTGGGGCCAATCCATCACTGTCTCGGAATGGAATTTCACCAAGATCTAAAACAAAATACCATCCGGATCTCCCAAGCGAAATATGCAGAAACGGTCCTGGAACGTTTCAACATGCAAGATTCCAAAACAATAGCGACTCCAATGGATGCCAACAACAAGTTGCAAAATCCAGAACACCCAGTAGCAGAAGACATCAGTCGTATTCCGTATCAATCTCTGGTCGGCTCTCTCATGTACCTGGTAGTATCATCACGACCGGATATGGCGTATTCAGTCAGCGCATTGAGCCAGTTCAACACAAGTTATGACGAAACTCATTGGATTGCCGGGAAAAGAGTTCTGAGATACCTGAAGAGAACTCTTCATCATGGGTTGCTTTATCGGAAGACCGGATTGCCAATCCAAGGTTTCGTTGATGCAGACTATGGAGGCTGTCCGAAAGATAGGAAGTCATATACTGGATATGTCTTCAAACTAGCCGGCGCTGCAGTATCCTGGGAAGCCCGGAAACAGCGAACTGTTGCCTTTTCCAGTACAGAAGCAGAATATATGGCAATGTCCGACGCAACCAAAGAAGCCATATATCTCAAGGGACTTCTCAACGAACTTGGAGTGTCAGTCCAGGCGATTGAGCTGTACAACGACAACCAGGGTGCCCAGAAACTCGTTCAGAATCCTGTTTTCCATGCCAGAACGAAGCACATTGATATCCGGCACCACTTCATTCGAGACACCTACGACCAGTTACATATAGCCTTGCGGTATCTACCAACAGAGGAAATGCCAGCTGACATCTGTACAAAGAGCCTGTTCCGTCCGAAGCACCTCTTCTGCGTCAAAGCCCTTGGACTGGAAATAATTGAATGACCACCCCCTGGATAGAAGATTGAAACCACCGATATTAAGAGGGACTCTTTGTAAATTAGAGATAATACCGGTTGTGTTTTTTTATCTATATCCAGATTCTATTTTCTATACTTGTGTTTTTTATGCATCGCGGTCAATCTTGTAATCTTTATTTTTTATCGCGATGCCTTAACTATATATACGGATAACATTCCGATAACGTTTGTCAGTTCCCAGTTATCTGTTCTCAGATATCAGTTCATTGTATTGTTCCCGGATATTAATACTAATGTTCTAAATTAAGTTAATAAAGAATTTATAACCAGTTAAACCCAGAGTCGTTCTTGCGTCAAACAACAACAGACATTTAGGCGCCGAGACAATTAGGCCCCGCGACATTGCAGTTTAATTTTCGAGAGAGATTTGAGATATTTAATAAATCCAAAAGACAAGTACTTTAATGCGTATATTCTTTTTATTCAACTGATGTTGTTGTTTATCTTCTTTGACTTCCCAAAATAAAATGCCTTTTCCAAAGCATTGTTGTTTAACTTCATTGACTACCCAACTTAAGTTAGGTTTTTTTATTATTTTAGGATATGTTTTGTAAAAACAGGTAAGATTTCGTGTCCTTTAATGGAGATTGCGAACATAGCCATGAAGTGACGCACAAGGGCCAATACACGGGTTGCCTAATTCAGAGGTCATTGCGGATTTTTAGAAGAAATAGAGGAAACATTATCGGCACGTAAATGTCTTGACGCTTAAATGTCGCGGAGCCTAAATGTCACGGCGCCTAATTGTCTTGGCGTCTAATTGTCTTGGCGCCTACATGTCATTGCGCATAATTGTTTCGGCGCGTAAATATCACGGCGCCTAATTGTCTTGGCGGCTTCATGTCACGGCGCCTAAATAACCACCGCCTAAGTGGCGGCGCCTAAATGTCACGGACCGAATATTAATAGTTCAGCTTGACAATATGTACAAATTCACATGATTTTTGCTATTTTGAAAACTTAACTCGAATGTCACCAGAGTATTTTGACAATCATTAGAAAATTGGCTTAAAAGGTTCCCTTTATCAAGAGAGCTACTTTCACCAGCACACAGGCTGACAATTACTTTGAGTTCATTATGAAGGCCGCGGTATTGACTTAATTTGACAATTTGTTCATTATTGATGTCCATTTTTAGAGCTCGGCATTATCTATCCATTATCCACAAATTGGTGGATAACCAATTATTTATAAACAAAGGATTTAACACGTAAGTTCTGTGGATAATTTTGGAGTATGGATAAAGATAAAATGACGTGTATAATGGATAGATAATGCCGAGTTCTATCCATTTTAAGATTTCTGGCAACGGTCGATAGTATAATGAGCATAACATATGGCTTTGAATTGGAAAGTCAACAGCCCATGTGATTGTGAAGGAAGCCTGTGATATTTTAAGGGATATTTTACTGCCACTGTTTCTTAACGTAATATTAATGGAAACTAAAGCGTGGAGTACACGTAAATGTTTTATAATCTCCAACAGAATCAATTTGGAGAGTTGCCGCTTATGAATGTGGGCGTCATTGGCAATTTCCTAACTGCTGCGGTGACGTTGACGGGAAGCATATAGTAAAAATTATTTATTTTATAGAGCAAGGTCATTTGGATAGAATGGTTCCAGGGCTATTTATGCATGGTGATTTGATCCTTTGCATTGTCATCTAATATCCCAATGAAAGCATTTCCACAAAAGGTTATGGGGTATCCATATCTCGAAAAAACTATAATAGGCCGGAAATGGATGTTTTGTCAACGTCCAGGTTCCAATACAGTTTTGAAACATTGACACGAAAACAAGTAAGCGAATTTAGTTTTATATTAATTGTCATGGAATATGATTTTAAATGGAAAATATATTAACAAGTAGAATTTTATTTTGCGATTAATTACTTTCTTAGTAGCCTTTAAGGCACTAACAGCTTATATTTTCACGCATATTAACGTCCTTTTCATAATATAGAACTTAAGCCTCGGTTAATGAGAGCTGCTTCCTTTGATTATTTCAAGGCTGCAGCTAAGACTTAAGGGAAGTAAAAAGACCGGTTGGCTGGTTGGGAAAAGTTATTAAAAGTACGATACATCAGGGAACACAGATAGGTTAAATGATGTCAATTAGGAAGATTGTTGGTTGGAAGAGATCAAGAAGATATTGAGCATCTTGAAAGGCGATATATGAAAGAAGACTGCTTCGACAATGGAGAGCGGTAAAACTGGAGGCCGAACCAGCTACTTCCATGAATTCCTAAAATGTACCCTTATTCCCAGTTTTGAACTTGACATTTGTCAGTATGCCGTAAATTGTTAGGTATCTTATACTCGAATTCGGATATTCTCCACCAATGTATGTAAATATGTAGTTTGTAAATGTCCAACTTTTGTGGAACTGTTGGAGAAATAATAATGAAACAAGAATATGTTGACTTCCTATTTCCTACCCATTCAAATGTTACAGTTTTATTGTCTTAATTCATTTTTGCGTGGCTTCTTCCCTTAACTACATAGGGGTGATCGAAACATTAAAGACGGATCACTTAGATAAAAAAATACCAATGTGAGATTAGAATAAGTGACTAATTAATTTAAAAATAGTAAACAAAAAGTAACTAAATAAGGGCAAACTGAGCTATTTAAAGGGCCACTTGAAATGACATGTTTTGAGAGATCACTGATTTTCATAATTATTTTCTACAATTAAAGATATTTTAAAGGTCGGTTTGTCGTAATTAGATATTTCCAGTCAAAGGAAAGGTCACCTCATAAAAGGTCTACGGCGATATTCAATTAAAGCATTTTGGAGCACAGCCGAGAATGCAAAGTAATTGATATAGTTTTAAATCAAAAACAAAACATTCATTGGAATTGGATTGATTTTAAGTATTAAGTTAAACATTCGCAGAGCCAGCTCCTTGATTTTGGGGTTTGATCAACTATGATCCCGCTATTTTAGCCTTTAAACCGTCTAACAGCTGGGCGATTGAAATATATAACGTTTAACGTTGTGGTCGAGAAGATAATAACATCGAAAGGCTCAAAAATCCAAAAAAAGTGACAAATTGTAACTAATTTTTGGAAAGTGACTTAGTATACCACCGTGTGTCGAAAGAAGAAACCATCAATAACTAACCCATTGATTGATATCTTTGTAGGTTTGCGAATTACACGTTGTAGGATACAAATTTTCAGTTTTAAATAACGCTTTTTGTCATCCATAATGGCCTGAAAACGGCCAACTCATTCCATAAAGAAAAGGATACCGATCAAGAAAAGAACCGTATCTTATTTCGACAGTTCAAAACTGAACTAAAGGAAAAATATCCAGACTCCTCCAGGAGGTGCTACTGATCTCGAAGCTTCCATTTACATGAAAAATATAAAACTTACAAAAAAGAAGTAATTTATCAGGTTAGTTTTAAAGAGTAAGTAAAAAGAAAATCAAATCTACCTTCCATTGTGTATAAAAACAATGGTCCCGGAAGCTTTGGAACAGATTTTGGCTGTTATGAAAAAACTGTCTCCATTGAGGAACTCTATTTAGATAATATATGAGTTAAATGGTGTATATTCGTACAAGTTATTCTTATAATTAATGTAATTGCGTGATTTAATGTAAAGATTTGTATTTTAAAATAGGGATGTTGCTCATAAACATGCATTGGCTTTGATAATTAATCCAAATGTACCTTTTCATACTTTGGACCTATCAAATAACCTAATAGAAGATAAAGGTAATATATTCACTAACGAAAAAAGAAAAATCAAAGACAAATAAATAACAACAATAGCTCTTCATTGTATTTCTTAATGAAATATCTCTTGTCAATTAATTGTAAAGAAAAACCGAAAATAAATGTTACCAATAAACATTGTGGTGAACTTTTTATGAGGATATTATTTCTGCATTTTTCATAATAACGCTGAACTGCCTATCTGTACGAGGTTGAATTCAGGGTTCGTACAAACCTGGGAAACTGGGAAAACTAAGACAAATAAATAACTTTTAAAAAATTCAGTGTTTTTTCTTCTTGAAATATATATGGCGGTCTATTTGTTAACATGTTTTACTGTAGTTAAGTGTGTTTTGTGGTAATTTTTTTGTGGTTTAGTGTAGTTTAAGAGTGTTTTATTGTACTTTTAGTGTATTTTATTGTGTTTTACTGTGCTTTGGTGCGTTTTATTGTAGTTTTATTGTCCTTAGTGTATTTTATTGTGGCAAAGTGTAGTTTTAGAGTGTTTTATAGTACTTTTAGTGTATTTTATAGTACTTTTAGTGTATTTTATAGTACTTTTAGTGTATTTTATTGTGTTAAAGTTAGTTTTAGAGTGTTTTATTAAGGTTTATTGTAGTTTTATTGTATTTCAGTGTGTTTTACTGTAACTTTATTGTATTTTGTTGTAATTTAAGTTTTTCATCATAACTTTCTATTGTACCTTAGTGTACTTTATTGTGGTATAGTGTAGTTTTAGAGTGTTTTATTGTGTTTTTAGTGTATTTTATTGTGGTATAGTGAAGTTTTAGAGTGTTTTATTGTGTTTTAATGTGTTTTATTGTAGTTTTATTGTACCTTAGTGTAGTTTTAGAGTGTTTTATTGTACTTTTAGTGTGGTTTTTTGTACTTTTAGTGTATTTTATTATGGTATAGTGTAGTTTTAAAGTGTTTTATTGTCCTTTTAGTGTATTTTATTGTGTTTTACTGTACAAACAACAGACCTAGAATCGTAAATTCATACACAAAGATAAATTACATATCACTATGCAGACAAAGGTAGAAAAAAACCTAGTTGAAGAGGTTTATATTGAACTAACATTGGGAGAAAAACGTTCAAAAAAAATTAATTCATACACCTACTGTTTTGTCGTGACAGATGTTCGTATAAATGTTATGGTAAGTTGATTCAAACGAAAATATCATAATAATATTGGATTGATATTGGGAATGTAGGTAAGGAAAATGTATTTCGTTTTACTTTAATGTTATAAATACACAATATATAAATGAAATAATAATAAACTAAATAAACTAATAATAATAAACTAAATAAAAAACTTTGTTTCACGTGTTATTATGTTCGATATGATATTGAGTCTTACAGAAACTTTGTGAAAATACACATGTACACTACGTATTACGTGATATAGGGAATATTTACAAAAAAAAAGATTTTTAAATTACACGGGAAATTTGGGGTAAAGTTTAAATATATACATTAAAAGTAATATTACAAGCGAGGGTATTTTAAGATTTTGAATTCAAGGTCTGTTTCATCGAATATTAGGGGACGTTTAACGGCGTGGTAAATATTTTTAAATGTTTCTTTACAAATGTTTTCCGTAAAAATAGTGAATAAGGGGGTAGTGTAACAATTGTTACACCAATTGTTACCCTTATCCAGAACGATGTTGTCGTAAATATCGTCCCTGTCTATAATTGAATGATATTTTACACGGGCCACTTGATCAAAGTCTTTCTCAATATTCATATCGATATCATAAACACGTATATAACAAAGTTTTAATATACGTTTTGAATCGTTTTCGTGATACCTTAAACATTGCGGGTTTTTGTTGGGGCACGCAAAAACATTTTCGAATTTAAAATAGTCTTACAACGTGATTACCGTTACACCAATCGGGAATTGAGAGGGGCGCGTCATAACATAATTAGAGAATAGTAAGCCTCGAGACCCGCGGGCAGCGCAGGGGGGGTGCATTTTTTCCCCCATCCTCGATACCCGCGAAGGGTGGGTCAAATTTTTTTGGCCCCCCGGTACTTTTTGCCCCCTCCAATTCCGCCCCCAGAGGGGGTGGTACCTTTTGTTCCCCCTCACTGACTTTCACCGTCTCTTTATTTCGGTGACTTTCACCATCTCTTTATTTCGCCGTCTCTTTACCTCCGCTCCATTCCCGTCTGTCTCTTTACCCCCTCTCCTTTCCCGCCACTGTATTTTTTTACGCCGCCTCTCTCTCTCACTTTCTCTTTCGCCCCGAGCTCCATACCGGCGAAAGCACTGTCAATGCGGGGGATCTTTTACCATATCTCTCTCTCTAGCTACAAGCCGCGCGCAATCTGGCCTCTCCCTCGTAGTACTGAATTCCTCCTCTCTAGCTAGGTTCCCATGTACGAGCCTGCGCGCGATCTCTCGCCTTTGGTCAACTCCGTATAGTTTAATTCCTCATGTTTTAAACTTTCCCTCTCTAGTAAACTAAATCTATCTCTCTCCGTATTTCTCTCCCGAATTTTTACTTTTGCGCTATGTATGTTATCAAGCAAGAAACATTGAATATTTTTACCATGTTTTTATTTATATATTTACACAAATATTTTTTCAAGTAAAGTATTAATATATATTTACAAATATTAAAGGCCGGTCTGTAAATGAACATCATCGACTACAGCTCTAAAAAAACGTTTTTGCCTCTGCCGGTCTTGGGCTCTCTCGTGGTCATTTACCTGTCTGTATTGGAAATACTCTGTGATAACGATAATGAGACTAAAAATAGAAAGAAAAGATATTAGAGATCCGTCTTTAAAAAACTAATGCTAATTAATTTACGAGCACGAGCGAGATGTGTTAACGTAAACCGGCATTTCGTTTCTGGGAACGGGTGTTATGTCAACGAATGGTATGAGCCGAGAACTCAATTCCCGGAAGACGACATCTTCCTCGCGGAGATCAAAGCCATGATTGAGATTCTCCGCGCGAATCCTCACTAAAGTCCTATGGACATCAGCAAGGATCCTATAAAAACGTTTAGGGGGAATATAGACATTAAAGTTTTAAAAAAATATAGAGACCTTACCTGAAGAGACTGCAATCATTTGGCGGGTGTTCATTTACTCTCGGCGGGTTTTCCTGGGGTTGAGGAGGCGGCGGTGATTGAGGAGGCGGTGGTGATTGAGGAGGCGGGGGCGGTTGATTCTCAACCAGATATCGTTCGTGAAACTGTTGCCTCGGGTCGCCGTTGTCCGAATATAGAAGTACATCGTCGATGTGACTGTACGCCCTATTAAGTTCAAAAGTTAGTCTCTCCATGATTTCAGAAAAAAACAGTATGCTCACATGATAATGGTGGATGATGTTCTGTTCGAAGCTAAAGAGAGAATGATTTTAGTATTGGGAAACTTTCCGTATTTATAGTATAGAGAGGGAACCGTTTAAACCTAGACTCTCATTACCCCCCCCCTTACAATATACAAAAACTGTTTCTTACCTTTGGGGGCTAGGGGCGGGAAATTTAATAGCCCTCCGAGGCGCGGATATGTAGGTTAACGGAAAAGCCCTAGGTCTACCATCTGTTGGGCCAGTACCCCGTAGGCGACTTTGTCGAGGAACAGTTTCATTCTCGGTATGTCGAGCATGATTGCCATCCTAATGGACGTTTCATCAATCACGCCAACGCCATCATCCGACCCTTCGGCCTCTCTGTATATCCTGGCTCTCCTTTTTAAAAATTTCACGATGGCCGTATTGAGACTGTAAAGAAAAAAGATATTAGAGATGGTCTTAAAAATGAAAAACTAAATAACTTACGAGCCAGGATAACAATTTGCTATGTTTAAGGGCTGTTCCTCTCCAATAGGTTCTACGGGGAATACCATAAACTCCAGCAGTGCCTGACCTAGGGCTTCGTTAACATAATTAGTTTCAACCCTAATCTCTTCGTCGGTGGTCGTAGTATCTTCATCGGTTGAAGAGTGGATCTGGGCTAAGATCCTGTTCAAATTTTACGGGAGAAATATAGCTACTAAAAATAGGAGAAAACATGGAATGTTTACCGCTGGATATTACAATCCAAAGAGGCTACAACTTCATCATCCTCCTCAGGAAGGGCTTCCCCATCCTCCCCCTCTTCCCCATCCTCCCCCTCTTCCCCATCCTCTAGTTCCGCTAAGGGAAATGGTTCTTCTTCTAGAGGTTCAACTGGTGCTGGTGGATTGAGAAAGTCGAACACCTCATCACCAGGAAGTATAGGATTGGGTACCCTAAAAACCAAAAAAACTTAGTCTATGATTTCAGGAGAAAAAACATTATACTCACATGTCGAAAGTTTGGTATCGTCAGGTTTAAAGTTATTCGTCAGTGTTTAGGTTGAGAGTGATTTTTGTATTGGGTAAATTTTCGTATTTATAGTATAAAGAATCCGGGTTGTAATGACGCTAAATCACGGACCCTCTAGATTATTATGTCCTTATTAATATACAAAACCTAAGATTACACGTAATAGATGTAGGATGTAAAGTTTTTATATAATCATGTCTAGACTTGCTAGAAAAATTAGGCCTCTATGGTTCTTAACTAAAAAATGATTTTATTGTTCAGCATATATCACAGTTAAATTTATCCCAAGCTACAAAAATAAACGTGCCCAGACTTGGCGCCCCTTGCTAGAAAAAATGGGCCTCTACGCTTTAAATTAGAAAATGAATTTATTGTTCAACATATTACCGTTAAGTTTCGCACGAAACTGGCCTAGGATGTTTTCCCTAACCTACATCGTGTCTAGACTCGAATGTCTATTCAACAATACCATGAAAGAGGTCATATGGTAACTATAACTAAAATGCTTTAAGTGTGCCAAGGTTACATCATTTCGGTTTAATTAGAAATGGGGCCCAATCGTCTCTGTTCCTTAACAACAAACCCTAACTAACGGATCCTTGCGAAACATGTTCAAACACGTTCGCTCTCTTTGCTAGAAAAAAATAGGCCTCTTCGCTTTTAACTAAAAATGATTTTATTGTCCATCATATTACAGTTAAGGTCACACGAAACTGACCTTTTCCCAACCTACATCGTGCCTAGACTTACCTCTCTCTCTCTCTTGGCTAGAAAAAAATAGGCCTCTGGTTTAGCGTATACCGTTATAATCAAATATCCTGATAAAAGGACAAAAATTACGTTTTAAAAATATTTATTTCATTAAAAATTTACACCAGGCCAAAAAGACTAACGACATTTAAACGCTTCTTTAAATAAGAAGTTTGAGACAATAATATATTAATCAAAAATGTCTTGATTAGAATCAAGACCTAAAAAGTATCGATAAGACTGAGGTTATCACTTGTCTGAATGATCAGATATTAATTTTTCTTTTTAATTGAAACTTAAATGCATGCTTAAGAAAAAACAACGTTCCATTACCGTTTCCCGTTGAAATAAATTATTTTACTGGTAATCAATTTCAAAAATTTACTTATCTCGGCTTTTCGACCACAATTCCATTCCCCGAAAACATTTTATCATTACATTAATTACTTTTGGGAGAGTACGTGTATGGTTTTGCGTTTTAAAAGGTTCCTAAAGACGTTACATCCCCATTTGTGACCGGCACGCTTCGCAGTGGAACATTTTAATTATTCTAAAACCAATGGCGCCAAATTGAATAGGGACAGTAAGATTTTTACTCGCGGTTTTGCAAAATGATGTAATATCAAGTGTACTTTAGTCAACCGTCGTATTGTTCTTTCTCATAGTTCAGGGCATGATCAGTGTTACTGCCCAATTTCTATCTCTAGTTTCTAACAATGGTCAGAGACTATTTGATATGGCACGGCACAACATTATATACATTTGAAAATTCTAAGTAGCACAAAAGGAAAAAGAATCCATTTTTTTTAATATTTTGGTTTGAAATAAATAAATTCATGATAGTAGTTATAACGAACAGAAAGTCAAGGGAATGGCACCGGTAATGAGCTGCAGAAAGAGAGGAAAGTTTGCTTCAAGTTAGCAGAGGGACATAGTAGTGAAAATAGTAATCTAGAATTTTGTTCATTCAAACCTTATTATATCATGAAAAATTCAAGTGAGCAGGCGGCACTATCTAGAAAGATTGATTTTGGCAGATAACAGCGAAAAAATTATGTTCTACACACATTGGGACTATGGGAGAGTTTCAGGGCCGCAGGTCGCACATGATGAAATTTCAACTCCAGATTACATCAATTCTCTCTGGTCGTACTAGTAGCAGGTTAAGCTATAGTTTGCTCAGGTCCAGTTAGTCTCGAAAGGGTTATATAGTGCTTGCAACTTTTAAAAGGTTGTTATCATGGCCAAACAGACCGCTATTACAGTTTTTTCTTCTTTTATAGGCTATTTTGACACGTTATCTCCCAAAAGTAATTAATGTAATGATAAAATGTTTTCGGGGAATGGAATTGTGGTCGAAAAGCCGAGATAAGTAAATTTTTGAAATTGATTACCAGTAAAATAATTTATTTCAACGGAAAACGGTAATGGAACGTTGTTTTTTCTTAAGCATGCATTTAAGTTTCAATTAAAAAGAAAAATTAATATCTGATCATTCAGACAAGTGATAACCTCAGTCTTATCGATACTTTTTAGGTCTTGATTCTAATCAAGACATTTTTGATTAATATCTGTTCCTTCAGTCTTCATTTTAATTAAGAATGTTAAGAAACTGTTTTACATTTTCAAAATCTGCACTAAGCAGAAACATATATATATAACTTTAGCTCAATCAGACATTTATTTATAATGATACTTCAAAAATAAAACGTAAATCATTAAAAGTTTGTATTCCTATTGTAATTAGAATAATACATTTTTTACAATCATTTATTGAAACGCGAGGCGCCCCCCTAAAAATTCCACCTACCCACAAGCACCTACAAGCACCCGGGCAAAGCATCTACCCAAAAGTACCCACAAGCACCCACAAGTACCCACAAGTACCTACAAGCACCCACAAGTACCTTCTAGTACCCACAAGTACCTACAGGCACCCACAAGTACCCAGAAGTACCTACAAGCACCCACAAGTACCCAGAAGTACCTACAAGCACCCACAAGTACCTACAAGCACCCACAAGTACCCACAAGTACCTACAAGCACCCACAAGTACCCGCAAGCACCCACACGCACCTACAAGCACCCACAAGTACCTACAAGTACTCGGGGCAAGCACCCACAAGTACCCGGGGCAAGCCCCCACAAGTACCCGGGGCAAGCACCCACAAGTACCCGGAGCAAGCACCCACAAGTACTCGGGGCAAGAACCCACAAGTACCTACAAGCACCCACAAGTACTTACGAGTACCTACAAGTACTTACAAACACCCACAAGTACCTACATGAACCCACAAGTACCTACAAGCACCCACAAGTACCTACAAGTACCTACAAGCACTCACAAGTACCTACAAACACCCACAAGCACCTACAAGCACTCACAAGTACCTACAAACACCCACAAGCACCTACAAACACCCACAAGCACCTACAAACACCCACAAGCACCTACAAACACCCACAAGCACCTACAAGCACCCACAAGCACCTACAAGCACCCACAAGTACCTACAAGCACCCACAAGTACCTACAAGTACCTACAAGCACTCACAAGTACCTACAAACACCCACAAGCACCTACAAGCACTCACAAGTACCTACAAACACCCACAAGCACCTACAAACACCCACAAGCACCTACAAACACCCACAAGCACCTACAAACACCCACAAGCACCTACAAGCACCCACAAGCACCTACAAGCACCCACAAGTACCTACAAGCACCCACAAGTACCTACAAGCACCCACAAGTACCTACAAGCACCCACAAGTACCTACAAGCACTCAAAAGTGCCCACAAGTACCTACAAGTACCCACAAGTACCTACAAGCACTCACAAGTACCCACAAGTACCTACATGAACCCACAAGTACCTACATGCACCCACAAGTACCTACAAGCACCCACAAGTACCCACAAGCACTCACAAGTACCCACAAGTACCAACAAGCACCCACAAGTACCTACAAGCACCCACAAGTACCCACAAGCACTCACAAGTACCCACAAATACCTACAAGCACTCACAAGTACCTACAAGCACTCACAATTACCCAAAAGTACCTACAAGTACCCACAAGTACCTACTAGTATCCATAAGTACCTACAGGCACCCACAAGTACCCAGAAGTACCTACAAGCACCCACAAGTACCCAGAAGTACCTACGAGCACCCACAAGTACCTACAAGCACCCACAAGTACCCACAAGTACCTACAAGCACCCACAAGTACCCGCAAGCACCCACAAGCACCTACAAGCACCCACAAGTACCTACAAGTACCCGGGGCAAGCACCCACAAGTACCCGGAGCAAGCACCCACAAGTACTCGGGGCAAGAACCCACAAGTACCTACAAGCACCCACAAGTACTTACGAGTACCTACAAGTACTTACAAACACCCACAAGTACCTACATGAACCCACAAGTACCTACAAGCACCCACAAGTACCTACAAGTACCTACAAGCACTCACAAGTACCTACAAACACCCACAAGCACCTACAAGCACTCACAAGTACCTACAAGCACTCACAAGTACCTACAAACACCCACAAGCACCTACAAACACCCACAAGCACCTACAAACACCCACAAGCACCTACAAACACCCACAAGCACCTACAAGCACCCACAAGCACCTACAAGCACCCACAAGTACCTACAAGCACCCACAAGTACCTACAAGCACCCACAAGTACCTACAAGCACCCACAAGTACCTACAAGCACTCACAAGTGCCCACAAGTACCTACAAGTACCCACAAGTACCTACAAGCACTCACAAGTACCCACAAGTACCTACATGAACCCACAAGTACCTACATGCACCCACAAGTACCTACATGCACCCACAAGTACCTACAAGCACCCACAAGTACCCACAAGCACTCACAAGTACCCACAAGTACCAACAAGCACCCACAAGTACCTACAAGCACCCACAAGTACCCACAAGCACTCACAAGTACCCACAAATACCTACAAGCACTCACAAGTACCTACAAGCACTCACAAGTACCCAAAAGTACCTACAAGTACCCACAAGTACCTACTAGTACCCACAAGTACCTACAGGCACCCACAGTACCCAGAAGTACCTACAAGCACCCACAAGTACCCAGAAGTACCTACAAGCACCCACAAGTACCTACAAGCACCCACAAGTACCCACAAGTACCTACAAGCACCCACAAGTACCCGCAAGCACCCACAAGCACCTACAAGCACCCACAAGTACCTACAAGTACTCGGGGCAAGCACCCACAAGTACCCGGGGCAAGCCCCCACAAGTACCCGGGGCAAGCACCCACAAGTACCCGGGGCAAGCCCCCACAAGTACCCGGGGCAAGCACCCACAAGTACCCGGAGCAAGCACCCACAAGTACTCGGGGCAAGAACCCACAAGTACCTACAAGCACCCACAAGTACTTACGAGTACCTACAAGTACTTACAAACACCCACAAGTACCTACATGAACCCACAAGTACCTACAAGCACCCACAAGTACCTACAAGCACTCACAAGTACCTACAAACACCCACAAGCACCTACAAGCACTCACAAGTACCTACAAGCACTCACAAGTACCTACAAACACCCACAAGCACCTACAAACACCCACAAGCACCTACAAACACCCACAAGCACCTAGAAACACCCACAAGCACCTACAAGCACCCACAAGCACCTACAAGCACCCACAAGTACCTACAGCACCCACAAGTACCTACAAGCACCCACAAGTACCTACAAGCACCCACAAGTACCTACAAGCACTCACAAGTGCCCACAAGTACCTACAAGTACCCACAAGTACCTACATGAACCCACAAGTACCTACATGCACCCACAAGTACCTACAAGCACTCACAAGTACCCACAAGTACCAACAAGCACCCACAAGTACCTACAAGCACCCACAAGTACCCACAAGCACTCACAAGTACCCACAAGTACCTACAAGCACTCACAAGTACCTACAAGCACTCACAAGTACCCAAAAGTACCTACAAGTACCCACAAGTACCTACATGCACCCACAAGTACCTACATGCACCCACAAGTACCTACATGCACCCACAAGTACCTACATGCACCCACAAGAACCCACAAGTACCTACAAGTACCCACAAGCACCCACAAGCACCTACAAGTACCCACAAGTACCCATAAGCACCAACAAGTACCGACAAGCACCCACAAGCACCCACAAGTACCCACAAGTACCTACATGCACCCACAAGTACCCACAAGTACCCACAAGGTAATCAAGTTTAAATAGCTTTAACCTAAACAGAGAAAAGATAAAATGTCCATTAAGCTAGCTATTTGTTCTAAGAATTTGACTATAACCGCGGTAAAACGACCAAACTCGCTTCATACACTACATTACTCATGCTAAAATGTCGCAGGTTCCATAGTTTCAGGGTAAACCACGTAAGTCGGAGCATGTAATTAAAACTATGAAAAACAGTACTTAAACTTAATTTTTCTTGATGAAAAAAAATAGGCGCCAACTATGGATATGGGGCTTTCATTTAAGACCGTTTTCAAATCTATCTGACGTATAGTTATTTTTGTAAGGGTATGGACAAAATTTGTAACTTTGGAAAATTTCCCATGTTATTTCTATGGGAAATTTCCAGTTTTTCGTCAAAATCTGTGATTAATTTTATGGAAATGAAAACCACCCTTAGCAACTTTATTTTTTATAAAATAAACTAATTAATGGATCTCTTTGAAATTTTAACCACATATTAAGGGTCCGAATTGTAGTTCAGTGGATTTTTTTTTGAACCAATTAGTACAATACAAAAAAAACTACATCCAAACAAAAAACCCTCCTTATACATTAAGAGCAGTATGAAGTCTTATCTAAGAGAGCTACCGCTCTCATAGAATTGAATATATTATACGATTGAAAATCAAAACTTATTGCGCGTTCCTTTAGTCTACCTTCGAAATCCATTAATATTTTATACGGCGAAACGTACAAGCTAAAATATGAAAGTACACGGTCAAAATTAATATGATCTTCGATTTCGTCAAAAGAAAAGAACTCTCCATAATCTATTTCTAGTATTTTATATATGGTAATAAGCTCAGTGCAAATCAAATCGCATAGCAATAAATAAACCTATTCATTCACAACAAGTTTTTTCATGTGGTCATTGATATATGGCATTAGTCGATTTAACTCGCTAGCTTCTGAGGCGTTCAACGTGAATTCATGAGTCTTTCCGCCCGTGATATTGGTTTCCAGCTTTAGACTGTTGAAGGTGGCGTGAGCGGACGTCGAAGATACTGGAGTATTGGCTAAAATAGCGTCGTATGACGTGTGTTCTTCGCAGCTAGTCATACCGCTAAGCGGACCAATTTTGGATGCAAAAGCTTGCCAAGTGTCCACATCAAAACGAAACGTAGAAAAATCTGGTTCTTTCATGCATATTCTAATCTCTATATTGAGATCAGGTGTGAATCCGAAAGATAGAAATACTTGTCCTAAATGAAATCTCGAGTTGATTTTACGAGGTTTCGATGGGAGTTTCCGTTTACGAAAATTATCAACTTCCATTTTTATCTAAAGAAAGCATCCGGTGTTATTACCAAACGAACGCCCAAAACTGTTACGTAAATTTAACTTACATTTTAAGCGACTTTCTCACTCGAAGGTCTAGCTCAAAGTGAATTTCTACCCTTGGTTTACAAGCCTTCATTCTTTAAGGAGGGGGAGGGGGTGGTTAGTTCCAGTTAAAATCTGGCCTCTTTCAGTAGACTAGAAGGTGAACGTGCCTGGGCAAAGACGGACGAAGAGGAGTTTAGTTTTTGGTGTGAGGGGTGAGATGGGTGGGGGCTGGTTCTAGTTTAGTTCCAGTTAAAGTTTAGTTTTTGGGGTGGGGGTGGAATGGGTATGGGGGGGCTGGTTATAGTTTGGTTCCAGTTTGAGTAAAATCGGGCCTCTTTCAACGTGTCTGGGCAAAGACGGGCGAAGATGAGTTTTTTGTTCTACTTAGAGTATGGCCTCTATCGGAGGGAGGGCGGGGAGTGTATCTAAAACCTTACGTTCTCGCCGGAACTTTTTCTTTACGTACAACATGGGGGAGGGTAAAGAGAGGGCTAAGGCCTATATAAGACAATATGTCGAGCATGCAAAACTCATTCTCTACTTCAGAGTTATAAAGTCAAGACGGAAAGCATTTATTACTAGTCTCGCTTTTAAGATAAGGTTTTAGAAAGCTTGCCCGGACGCGTCTCTTCTACGATTTGAAAGGTAACGTATTTTTTTTCTTTTTTCTTTTTCACGGGGACAGCATTTAACGTAAGTTTTTTTTTACTATAAAAACGCGTCAAGATGGACCAAGAATCTATTTTATTCGAGGTCGAGGAGCTGGCTGTCTTACGACCATGGCCCCTTAAGAAGATTTACGCTTTTTTCTTTAATTTATGTACATTACTCAAACTTAACCGTACTAAACTTAACCTAGCTACAGTCGGGGAAATTTTACCGGCTTTTTTGTCTAATAGAGGATACGCTATTCTCGAAACATTTACCGACATATTTAAATATATGTTAAGCGTACCGCGCGAGCCTGAACAATGCCGCGACATTAAAGAGTTGGAAACATTCTATAATAATTTGCCTTTAGCGTGTAGTGAGCTATATATGGCTCGTTTCGAACAAAGGGCATTTGAAATAGGTCAACGCGATATAGACGATATACGGGCTGAAAATCTACTCATTGACGGACATGATGAAAGTATGATTAAGGCTTTAAACAATTTTCAAGATTCGCTTGTTCGGGAATTTGAATCTTCCAGAAATGATCGTATAGTTTCAGACTTTTTCAATTTTGAAGCGGAAGATTCACTAGTGCGGGAATTGGAATCGTCACAGAATGACCGTCTAGTTGCCGACTTTTTAAACGCTAATCCCGAGCTGGGTTTCGCCTCTCAAAACGATTTCGCCTCTATAGATTTTTCAGGTCTTAGTAATTTCCCTGATCAATCAGGTGGCGGGGCGAGGGAAGCAGTTATGACTCCAATAGATTCTCTACCCCACTGTGAAATTACGGGTCAAAGGGTACAAATGTACCCTAGATTTAACCTAACTGGTCTCGAAATCACTGTAAGAATAACTAATAATTTGGTTGAGGGCTTAGCCAATATTGTCCAAGCCGTTCTTAATAGGCTAGCTCCATCTGATATGATACAGATAACGGCCGAGAGTTTAAGCTTGCCAAACCGGGGCGAGATATCTCTCTCGTTTCGTAGAGCCGATCAATTGGACTCTAAATCTGTTTTAGATGAGATAGAGTCAGTTTTATACGACGATGAGTTTGAAAGATTCTTTTTGGGACCCATCGTCTTAAAATTTCACGTGGTGAGAATCCCGGTTGAAGGTTTTGGCCGAGCTGCTCTCAAAGGAGTGCGGTCCTTTGATATCTTTTCTCGCGACTCCCGAGGAATTATCAGGATAGTGAACAATGATAATCTGTGTTTGCCACGCGCGCTTTCCGTGGCAATTGCGCATTCGGAACATAAGAGAAATCCGACTAATATCGCGCTTAAAAACCAATTTAAATCGATTTCGTACACGCGAGCGGATCGGGGCGATACGGCTTCTCAACGAGATGCCGCTATAGAGCTTTGCCGTAAAGCAAAAGTTAATTCAAAAGACTGCGGCAAAGTAGAATCTATACAAAAATTTAAAGCCGAATTAGCGCAATATAGTATATTAATATATATTTTTAAAAATAATTTGCCCGAGTTGATTTTGGGGGAAATCAACATTGACGACAATAGACCTCGTTTGATATTAATTAGTCAAAACAGGCATTACAACGTCGTCACGTCCTTAAGACCTTTATTCGGGATGGACCATTACTGTGAAAATTGTCTGGTACGATTTAGAAACAAGAGAGATCATAGTTGCAATCTTTATTGTTACAATTGCTTACGAGATCAAACTTGTACGGGTGCTGACCGAGCGTGTGATAAATGTCTCAAGGTTTTCAAAGCAGATGAATGCTTTAATTATCATAAACAAGATGGTGTAGACGGGAAGAGTATCTGCGCGCAACTATTTCATTGCAAACAATGTTTCACGCAAATAAATTTATTTAAGCGTAAAAATCAACTCCATACGTGCGGTGAAATTTATTGTTCTATCTGCAGTAGATACACGCCCAGTCCGCACTATTGTTACGTTCAGGTAATTAAAGAAGAACCTCCTAAAGTTCGCCAAGCTAAGAAACAGAAAGTTGCCCCTGATATGCTTTACATTTTCTATGACTTTGAAGCGATTCAGATATTAGAATCCGAGGAAAAAAAAGGGGCGATAGTCCACCAGGCCATTCTCTGTGTGTCAGAGATGGTCTGCGAAAGTTGTATTGACGTGCCCGAGGCAGCTTTCGTCTGAGCGAAATGTGGGTCACTCGGACCAAGACAGAGAGTTTTTGAAGGGGCAAAGCCGGTGTCGAATTTTTTAGCTTTTCTAAGAACATTAGCCTCTGTCAAGAAGGTGATTCTATTGGCACTAATGCTAGCGGCTACGATAATCAGTTTCTATTACGAGAGATTATGGCTCTAGGCGAAGAATTTAAACCTAACTGTATAATTAACGGCACTAAAATTATAAATTTAACTGTCTTTAATTTAAATTTCCTTGACTCTTTCAATTTTATCTCCGTACCACTCTCTAAATTCGCCGACACTTTCGGGTTACAAGACGCTACAAAGGGTTATTTCCCTCATTTTTTATTTAACGTTGTGAAGGATCACGTCTTCGATTTAATAATCAATTAGCAACAAATTATGTCTTAGAAGACCAAATGCCACCACCCGAGGCTTACGGGTCGGAAAATTTAACCTCCAAAAATCTCAAAGAGTTTATGGCGTGGTACGATAAGCAAATTGAGGAGAAAAAAGGCTTTAATTTTCTGGAGGAATTAAGGTTTTATAGCGTCAAGGATGTTGTGATATTAAAGTTAGGTTGTCTAGCTTTTAGAAAAATTTTCTTGGATATTGCCCAGGTTCAGCCTTTCCAGGTCGCGTGTACTATAGCCGGTTTGTGTAGCTGGGTATACAGGAGGCACTTTATGGATAAAGATTCTATAGGCATTATTCCGCATAACCTCTATAGGATGACTGATAATCAGTCGCTAGTGGCTATAGAATGGTTATCCTGCTATGCTCACGAAAACGGCGTAAATGTACAGTCTGCGTTTAATGGCTCAGAAGCCAAAGTTTTGAAAATGAAAGTGGACGGCTTGTATGAAAAAGATGTTCTAGAGTTTAACGGGTGTTAAATTTATGGTTGCCCCAAATGCTACAAAGTCAACCGCAACCAATCTTTACAAAGTGATCCGGGTCAAACCTTGAACACCTTGTACGTCAGAACTTTAAAAAAGAAGGAACGAATCGAGAAAGCTGGCTTTAAAGTAATAACGAAGTGGGAATGTGATTGGGCTAAAGATAAAACCGATAATCCGGCTATCGGTGTTTTTCTGGAGGCAGAAAACATTAAAGGTAAAGTCCGCGAGCCTTTAAATCCTCGCGATGCCTTTTTTGGTGGAAGAACATCGGTACTTAAACTATACCATAAAGTATCCGGCAGCGAAAAAATGCATTACGTTGACGTAACTAGTCTCTATCCTTTCGTCAACAAGAGAAAGAAGCTGCCAGTCGGACACCCAGAAATTTTACTGGATAATATTCCCGACATTTTCGCATTCGACGGTTTTCTGAAATGCGAAGTTCTCCCACCGATTAGCCTCTTTCACCCTGTTTTACCAACGAGGTTAAACAATAAATTAGTGTTCACTCTTTGCCGGGAGTGCGCCTTGAAACGTTTCCAAGGAGACTGCCACCATTCCGACGAAGAGCGAAAACTAGTCGGCACTTGGGTGATTGACGAACTTCGTGCCGCTGTAAATCGGGGTTATGTTATCTTAAAAAAGATAGAGGCCTGGAAATACAAGGTGAGACAATATAACCCCGAAACTGGCGAGGTCGGCTTGTTTCAAAAATACGTTGATTCGTTCCTTCTTCATAAGCAGACGGCTAGTGGGTACCCATCCGATTGCGTTACCCCCGAGGAACGTGACAATTATATTGAAAATTTTAAAATTAGAGAGGGCGTACTTTTAAACCCAGCCAAGATTAAAAGAAACGAAGGGTTGCGTAGCGTAGCAAAACTTGCCCTGAATAGTCTTTGGGGTAAATTCGGGGAAAGAGTCAAACCAACCAAAACGGAAATTATCAAAGAACCCCGTAGACTTTACGAACTCTTAAGTAACCCGGATGTTGAAGTAAAAAGCGTTTTAACCATCAATCAAGAAACGTTGCTAGTCAAATGGGTTCCTACGACTGAGGCCGACGTTGTTTTGAAGCATACCAACGTCTCCATAGCTTGCTATACAACGGCTATGGCGCGACTTGGTTTATTAGAATATCTGGAAATGGTTGGGGATAAATGCTATTATTACGATACAGATTCTCTTGTGTACATGTCCCCCCCTGGGAATACCGCTAATAGAAACTGGTAACTTTCTGGGTGAAATGAACAACGAATTGGAAGGTTATGGTAAAAACGCCTACATTGATACCTTTGTCAGTGGCGGATGCAAAAACTACAGTTATTGGGTAACAGATCCCGACTCTGGCAAATGGTTCAATACAACCAAAGTCAAAGGGTTTCGTATTAATGTCTCTAACGAGAAACTAGTCAATCACGAAACTTTAAAAGGACTACTAGGCGTCGATTTAGATAAACCCCTTTTACCCATAACTGTTCCAATTCCGAGTCATATTACTAGGCTTCCCAATCACACGCTTGTCTCTATAGATACCCACAAAGTTTATAGAGCCACGGTCGATAAAATCCGCATACTAGACAATTTCAAAACAGTCCCCTATGGTTACCAACGTCCAACTTAATTTATTGACTAGTTTAAAACTAATTTATTTATTTATTTACCAATTTAAAAGTTTTTTAAAAATAATTTATTTAAAAGTTTATTGACTAATTTATTGACTAATTTAAAAGTTTATTTACAAATTGCCTAATTTATTAATTGACTAATTTAAAAGTTTAATTACAAATTGCCTAATTTATTAATTGACTAATTTAAAACAAATTTATTGATTTAAAACTAATTTATTGATTTAAAACTAATTTATTTATTTAAAACTAATTTATTGACTAATTTATTTATTTATTTAAAAGTGTATATTGTATATTTAAAAGTTTTTAAAATAATAAAAAATTTTAAACTGATTTTGTTCTTTTTTTGCTTTCCTGTCATACGTGTTTATACGCGGCGCGTTCTTTCCCGCGATGCACGGCGCGTTTTCCCGCACGACGCGTTATTTCCCGCGAGAAGAAGATGCGCGCGACCCCCTATATTAACGCTAGACTACTTAAAGATTAATTTATTTAAGCTCGAGAACTCGGAGAACAATGATTCCTTTTTATCATCCGTGTACCATAACGGTAAATGGACCGAGTGGGGCTGGAAAGACGTTTCTTTGCGAAAGAATCATTAAAAATCATCGGGAAATGTTTGAACCCAATATCGTTGAAATTATTTTCTATTATTCAGAATATGAACCATTTTACGACAGGTTGAAAGGTTTGGTTGTCTTTAAGGAAGGTTTGCCGGATATGAACGAGTACTACGGCTCTCGAAATTGTCTTCTAGTAATAGACGATTTAATGGATCAGAACAAATCAGGTTTGATCGGTTCAATTTTTACCAAGTTTAGTCATCATCGTAATTTAAGCGTGTTATATTTAACTCAAAATCTTTATCATAAATCCAGCGACGCTAGGGACATAAGTTTAAACACAAATTATTTGATACTGTTCAAGCAGGTTAGAGATAAATTACAAATAAATTATCTAGCTAGACAAATGTACCCGCGTAACCCGAAATTTTTAATGGAAAGTTACTTGGACGCTACAGAACAACCTCATTCGTATTTGCTACTGGACTTTAAACAAAACTGTCCCGAAGATTATAGGGTTAGAACAAAAATATTTCCCGATGAGACAATGGTAGTGTACGTGCCCAAAAAGAGATAAATAAGACTCGTATCATACAAGAGCATTCATATGAATTATGAAACGCCGAGCGATTACATCACAGCAAGACGTTCTCGCACTCTTGAGTAAACTTAAAAAAGGACCTAGACACGCTTTTATAAGATACGCGGATAAAGGTTTAATAGACGCTATATCAGAATTAGTTTTAAATACGCTACACGGAAACGTGAAATTGAATTTGGCCCAAAGAAGTAGGCTATACAGGTATAAGAATAATCTGCGTAAAATAGCTAGTAAAAGAATAGCTTGGAAAAAGAAAAGGGCTATTTTATCGAACCAAAAAGACGAAGGTCCTTTTTCTTTGCTCGTACCCCTTCTTTCATCGGTTATCGGAGCCTTTAGTTCGTAATGTACCATAAAATGACGTTGGTACCCTTGAATGAACGGAAAATACCGTCTCAACCCGATATTCAACCCGTTGATACTCTAAAGACAGATGTTATGCAAGAATTGAATAGGGAGATGCAAACGGTTTTAAACAACAATTCGTTAGACGATCGCTCCAAATGGATTATGTACCAACAGCTAGTCCAAAGGTACAATAACGTTTCTCGAGAAATCGTGCCGGATCCTACCGAAAAATGGATTGCCATGTTCCCCCTTAAATATAAGGGGAGAGCAAAGAAGGTTTTTACTCAGTTGCAATCGCTTGGCGAAACCTTAAGGTGGTCGAAAGAAGGAAGAGTTTTTGTAAACGGACGAGAGATCAAAAATTCTGATATAGCGCAGTTAGTATACCATTACATTTCCCCCCTTAAAGAAATACCCGAGGGCTGGAGCGATTTTCATAACATTGTAAAAGAAATTGAAGGGCCAAAAGCCACCGTCTCTCCCGAAACAGCCCCCCTCCTTCCCCCTCCTCTCCTTCATTTCACTTCCCCGCCAAAACGAACTCCGTTAAAGCGGAGGCTAAGAAATTACAGTAAAGAAAATTCAAGCGCGCCACGTTACGTTACGAAAAGGAAATCTTCTTCTATAATACCAAAATGGCTGAGCTTCAACCCGACAACACCGAAAAATTAAAAGCCATATACTATGATCCTTCTAACCCCGCCTCGTTTTCAGGAATAGACGCTTTACATCGAGCTGTTAAAGATGATGGTATATCGAAAGCGGAAGTAATTTCGTTTTTGGAAAGTTCCACCCCGTATACTTTGCATAAAACGGCTCGTAAAAAGTTTAAGAGGCGCCAAATTATAGTTCACAATATCGGTGATTTGTACCAAATAGACTTGGTTGACATGCGATCCTTGGCCAAAGATAATGATAACTACACGTTTCTATTGACGTGTATAGATTGTTTTAGTAGAAAACTATGGGTCGTGCCTTTACTACGTAAGACGGGAAAAGAAGTTGTTAGAGCCTTAGCTCTTATATTCAAAAATCAAATACCGATTAGAATTGAAACGGATAAAGGGAAGGAATTTTTGAATTCCTCGGTCAGAAAATTTCTCAAAGAAAAGGGGGTTAATTTCTTTACAACCGAGAATGACGTCCACCACGCCCCCATTGTAGAAAGAGTGAATAGAACGCTAAAGTCTCGTATGTTTAAACTGTTTACCCATCTCCAAACTAGAAGGTATATCGACCACCTGCGAGATATAGTGACGGCGTATAACGGCGCTTGGCATAGTACTATTAAGATGACACCAAATAATGTTAAGCCAACCAATATATTAGAAGTGTATAGAAATATTTACGGGACTGAAAGCAAAGGACAGAAAAAACGCCCTCCCCCCCGAATAAAAGGGGGTGATTACGTCAGGGTTAGCAAAGTAAAAATGGTTTTTGAAAAGGGTTACGAAGCCAATTACTCCACCGAAGTTTTCCAAGTTGATTTTATCGGAACTGCCCGTGATCCAGTGATTTACAAGTTAAAGGATCTAGAAGGAAACCCTATAAGTGGCGTGTTCTATCGCGAAGAGGTTCAGAAAACGGTTAAACCCCAACGGTTCAACATTGAAAAAATCATAAAGCGGCGAAAAAGGCGTGGTAAATTGGAGTTATTAGTATCTTGGGAAGGTTACCCGAAAACCCAAACCTCTTGGGTTCGTGGAGAAGATGTCGAATCAATCGTTTTACCTAACCCTACCAAGTAACGTCAACGGCTCGTTATTTCCCGATAATACCAGGGCGCATTACACTACCAAATTGCCTAATCCTATTCATTTAAATGGAAAATGGGAAGTGGCTCTAGTAGATATAATGTATACGTCTACTTTTTACCGGAACAGGAAAATTTGGTCTCGCCGAATTGGTCTCGCCATTTTGGTCTTGCCGATTTGGTCGCAGGACTAATTGGTCTCACCGATTTGGTCTCGGTACTATTTGGTCTCGGGACTATTTGGTCTCGGGACTATTTGGTCTCGGGACTCTTTGGTCTCGGGACTATTTGGTATCGTGATTATTTGGTCTCGGGACTATTTGGTATCGTGATTATTTGGTCTCGGGACTATTTGGTATCGTGATTATTTGGTCTCGGGACTATTTGGTATCGTGATTATTTGGTCTCGGAACTATTTGGTATCGTGATTATTTGGTCTCGGGACTATTTGGTATCGTGATTATTTGGTCTCGGAATTATTTGGTATCGTGATTATTTGGTCTCGTGATTATTTGGTTACCTAATTAGTTACCTCCTTTTCCAAAGCAATGGTCCAAATAATTCGTTGCTACCTTTTCCAAAGCAATGGTCCAAATAATTCGTTGCTACCTTTTCCAAAGCAATGGTCCAAATAATTCGTTGCTACCTTTTCCAAAGCAATGGTCCAAATAATTCGTTGCTACCTTTTCCAAAGCAATGGTCCAAATAATTCGTTGCTACCTTTTCCAAAGCAATGGTCCAAATAATTCGTTGCTACCTTTTCCAAAACAATGGTTCCAATAATTCGTTGCCACCTTTTCCAAAACAATGGTTCCAATAATTCGTTGCCACCTTTTCCAAAACATTCTCCTACCAATTAGCTGCCACCTTTTCCAAAATATTCTCCTATTAATTAGCTGCCACCTTTTCCAAAATATTCTCCTATTAATTAGCTGCCACCTTTTCCAAAATATTCTCCAATTAATTAGCTGCCACCTTTTCCAAAATATTCTCCAATTAATTAGCTGCCACCTTTTCCAAAACATTCTCCTACAAATTAGCTACCACCTTTTCCAAAATATTCTCCAATTAATTAGCTGCCACCTTTTCCAAAACATTCTCCTACTAATTAGCTACCACCTTTTCCAAAATATTCTCCTATTAATTAGCTGCCACCTTTTCCAAAATACTCTCCAATTAATTAGCTGCCACCTTTTCCAAAATATTATCTTTTTGATTATCGGACACCTTTTCCAAAACATTCTCCTACTAATTAGTTGCCACCTTTTCCAAATTATTCTCCTAATAGTTAGCTGCCACCTTTTCCAAAATATTCTATAATTAATTGGCTGCCACCATTTCCAAAATATTCTCCTATTAATTATCTGACACCTTTTCCAAAACATTCTCCTATTAATTATCTGACACCTTTTCCAAAACATTCTCCTACTAATTAGCTGCCACCTTTTCCAAAATGTTCTCCTAATAGTTAGCTGCCACCTTTTCCAAAACATTCTCCAATTAATTAGCTGCCACCTCTTCCAAAATATTCTCCAGATAATTAGGTGCCACCTTTTCCAAAATATTCTCCTATTAATTGTCTGACACCTTCCAAAATATTTCTATTATTGCTAATAAATTGTTCGTTGTAAGAGGCGGGCTTTTAATACTCATATAAATAATCTTCTTACCTTCAAAGAAGGTTGGGTTGGGTTAGGTCCCGAGACCCATTTGTCCCGAGACCCATTTGTCCCGAGACCCAATTGTCCCGAGACCCAATTGTCCCGAGACCCAATTGTCCCGAGACCCAATTGTCCCGAGACCCAATTGTCCCGAGACCCATTTGTCCCGAGACCCAATTGTCCCGAGACCCAATTGTCCCGAGACCCAATTGTCCCGAGACCCAATTGTCCCGATACCCAATTGTCCCGAGACCCATTTGTCCCGAGACCCAATAGTCCCGAGACCGAATAGTCCCGAGACCCAATAGTCCCGAGACCCATTTGTCCCGAGACCAAAACGGCGAGACCAAAACAGCGAGACCAAATCGGCAAGACCATAACGGCGAGACCAAATTGTCGCGTACCGACTTTTTACAACTTGCCAAGGCGTAAGGAAGAACGTGATGTTAGTTTTCATAACGTTTCCAGATACGGGAGCAAATATACAGTTGGGGATGTAGTCGAAGGAAAGAAAAGAGAGAAAAAAAGTAAAGACGCTAGGAGGGAGACCCTAGTTATGCCCGACGTTCCCCCGGGGTTTTACAAGTCTATAGAACATGTAATAAATGTCATAAATAATTCGTTCGACAAAAATGGCCCAACATTGCGGTTGATTTACGATAACGTAACCGGACACATTACTATAGCCCAATCTGAAAAATTATTGAAACCTTATTTAAAATTCGAAAAAACAGTTGCCGAAATTCTTGGATACGAAGAAGCTAGCGAATGTATCGGTCGTAGCCAAAGGCCCTCTAATTTTAATTGCCACGTTCCGGACCAGTTATTCATCTATTTAAATATCGCTAGCGATCAGATTGTAGGCGATCATTCGGTTCCTTTACTACGGATCGTTTCGGTCGACGCCAAGAAACCTTACGGGTCTCAATTATTTCAAACCTTTACCCATCCTCATTACGTACCCGTTGGTAAAAATTACTTTGATATCATCGAAGTTAATATAAGGAATAGTTTAGGGGAACCGGCGCCATTTGAATACGGGAGCTTAACGGTTAAACTACACTTGCGATGCCTAAGCCCGACGTCTTAGAAAGGCGAGAATGTTGCTACAAGCGATATTACAATAATCAAGCGGGGGCCGGAGGGTATTATATAAGAAATAACCCTAATTTGAAATGTCACGGATTTGGGAGTTTTTTTTCCGGATTGGTAAGGTTTGTTAGGCCTTTGCTTACAAGCGGTGCCAAATTTCTCGGCAGAAAAGCTGTTAGTACAGGGAACAAAATTTTCAGTGACGTAGTATCGGGCAAGAATATTAAAGAGGCTGCAAAGAAAAGAGTAACGGAAACTTTATATGATATTAGAACACAGCATGGGGGAGGGGGGAAACGTCGCAGACGTAAAAAACCCTTGAAACGAAAACGGGCTCAAAGTAAAAAAGGTATAAAACGAGCGGCTACCAGGAAAATAAAGCCAGTTCGCCGTCGTATACCCTACAGGTCAAGACGACACGATATATTCTCCTAAACATGTTTCAAGCGACAATATCTGAGCTGGACTTTTTCGAATCTGTCCCGATTCAAACATCGGTAGAATCGGCCAAATATGTTTGCTATCGACCTATTTCGGTTTTGGATGGAGAGTCTCAGATGGAATTTTACGTTCCTGGAAACGGTGAAGAATATATTGACGCCTCTCTAACTATGCTTTATGTTCGAGCTAAAATAGTACATACGGATGGTACCGATCTTGTTGAAGCCGATAACGTAGCGCCCGTCAACAATTTTTTACACTCACTC
The DNA here is from genome assembly GCF_054372755.1 of Phalangium opilio. Classification (NCBI taxonomy): domain Eukaryota; kingdom Metazoa; phylum Arthropoda; class Arachnida; order Opiliones; family Phalangiidae; genus Phalangium; species Phalangium opilio. The sequence continues at coordinate 6,382,818 of NW_028324199.1, read as the reverse complement.
TGGGATACGGTAGAAGTAACCGCCCATGATACGCCTATTTCATCTTCAACAGGAAACTATGCCTTCAAAGCCTACCTAGAAACATTGCTAAACTATGGCGGAGACGCTAAAAAATCTCATTTAACTTCTTCTTTATGGCATAAAGATACGGCTGGGAAAATGGTTTCTGTAACTGAAAACCAGGGGCATATTGTCAGGAAAGAGTTAGCAAAGGATTCGAAAGAGATTGAAATGTACGGAGCCCTACACGCTGATATGTTTAACGTTTCAAAATTCATACCCAATGGCGTCAGTCTTAGAGTCAGGATGACCCGAAATAAACCGGGTTTTGTTTTGCTCGGAGCTCCTCCCCCCGGTGGCGTGTGGTACAAGCACGAAATACTCGAAGTAGGTTTATATATTGGCAAAGTGCGAGTAGCCCCTCGAGTAATGCTAGCTTTAGAATCGGCTTGGACTAAAGCCACGGCAAAATATCCATTCACTAATTGCCGCGTAGTTGGATCGTCAGCAATAGCATGCAAAATGCGCTCCTCTCTCACAACTCGAGCCCGATGCGGTTCCCGTCCTCGGTCAATCCCGAGAAGAGCGAACTGTCCTGTTTCACGAAGTCTTCTTTCAGCCCCAAGTATAAAGGCTCGTTTACACAAGCGCGAGGTTCTCTAGCTGAAGCGGAAAGTAGGTTCCGAAGTATGAAGTCTTATCTCGCGCTAAAAATCGGATTCAGCGTAGGCTTGTTCTCCACGCGAGGCCTATCGTTCACATAGGCGCTTCAAGTTAGCGCGCTTTTGGGTACTCTTGCGAGAAGCCAAGAAGGTAAACATACAAAATGGTGGCGGGACTAGTAACGACGTTATCATTTAATATAACATTAATTACCTGTAATTTTCATTTCCCTGGAAAAGGCCTACCATTTTAAGTTTTGCAAGTCCCTATCTCGATAATTAATTTTGGACTTGTCCCAAATCTCCGAGTAATCGCGAATTATATTTATTAAAAGTTCCTTTCTTTCCTTGTACTTTTTTCTATTGTTGGCTTTTAAAAAAATTTCTTGTAATTTTTTTCTTTCCAAGACATCGTTCTTTCTATCCTGTCAAATTTAATCTCTAAATCAAGCGTGAATGACTAGCAGACGAAGACAAATTAACCACCGACCATGCGCCGACTAAACAAATGCTTGTCATTGGAAGGCAAAAGTCACATGACATTCCGATTAAGCTGAACCCGAGAAAATCTACCTTGGCAGATCGCGAGCTTATTCGGAAAATCAGCTTCATCTCTAGGCAAAAGCTCGTTCAAGTGATATTCTTGCGTTCATGTGAACGGTCACGCGAGAAACAGAAACACGGGTCAGCTTCATCTCTCACCTTTAAGCTTCATATTCTGGCGCTTGTGTAAACGAGCCTTAATGCGGTAGTGCGGTAGTGCGGTTGGCGCAATTTGTTTGGAAAGCGTTCGGCGTACACACGGACGGCTTCTGCTGCATTACCTTGGACAAATCCTAGTACTAACAACATAATCTTTATACTCACTCATAGTATACCTAGCCATAGTAAAACAAATTAAATACGGATGATTGAACAAGAAACTGTGAGAGAAATGTTTGAAGTATCGTAGCATGCGAACGTTTTATAGAGATTTGCAGACCACCCTAAAACTTTAGACTAATGACGTTTACTAAAGGCGCATTCACTTTACCCAACTTTTGTCAGCTGACAACGTCTCGAGAAGGCCGCCTGACTTGTACGTCCGACGAATCAGGTCAGTTGAGGTATTCACACTACGCGACCGTAATTACCGATTTGTCAGACACGTTTTAGTACTATGTTTTGACGTAAGTGGTAGTTATCCATTATAAAACAATCAACGTCAACGATATCTTGTTTTAAATACGTGTGCAATAGTTTCCACATTTAGGGTTAACGCCATAGGATCAGTTTACGCTTGAAGGTGCTTTGAAGAAACAATATTCGCGATGAATGCAGAAGAATTGCAGCTAAAAAAGAGAATAGTTGCTCTCATTGGAATAGCTATTCTTGTAAATAACGACTTAAAAAGAAAAAAGGCGAAAAAAAGTCGATTTGGGTTAAGAAATGGATTGCCAAAAGAAATAAATATCAATTTATGGTTTATAGACTTGTATGGCACGCCAAACAGGACATAATTCAACTTTTATGTTTAAATATAATTCATTATTTATAAAAATATTTCGGGATAGTTGAAAATAAATTAGGATTTGTAAAAATAAAGATTTTTAACAATAATTCAGGATTTTTAAACAGAAATTAAGGATTTATAAAAATAATTCAGGAATTATAATTCAAGATTTATAAAAATAAATAAATTATAAATCCCGATTTATTTTTATAAATTCTCATTTTATTTATTTCTTATTATGGAACATACAGTTGTCTTTCAGCATTGTAAATAATTTCAATACTATGAATGTTTTGAGGTTATAAACAATCAAACGTAGGTAACTCAAGGGTTAAATTGTACTGGAAGGTATCCAGAAGCCTTGACACACAAACCTAACCTAAAAGGTAAAGGAATATATGTCGTTTAGTTTCGGATACCTCAAAGAAAAACAAACATTTTGGGCTCGGATACCTTAAAGGAAAAATTGGTAATCAAATCAAGATTAAACATTAAACTCTTGATGTTTTTTTTTTTTCAAAAAATCATTTGCATGATTTGACATCGCAGTATGTCGGCATCTTTTGGTTCCAAAGTCTCATTTGGCTTGCCACAAAAGTTCCAAAAATTTCATGCTCGTCATTAACCTTTGCCTTTTCAATAGGCTGCGGCGGTGTTTTAAGGCACGACAGTGCTTCTCCCAAAAATTCATCAGTAATTTGTTTCCTTTTCTTTCGTTCAAAAGTGGCGTACTCAGAATGCGAACTGGAACTTGGTCGTGAACTTTCTCCATCAATTGGTACTGAGCAAGGTACTCTTGTGGTGCTTTCGTTATCAGGTTCATTATTATCAGAATCTATTTCAAGGGGCTCAATAATTTCATCACTAAAAAATGTTGGCCCGTTGTTATCTTCCGTTTGAACTGGTTTCACACCCTTCGGAAAAAGTACGTCGAGACTAGAACGAGCTTTTCTGGGTTGCAAAGACGATTTTAAAAACAACAAGTCCGAAAAGAACTCTCACTTCGGCTCGTATATATCGTCTGTGCCTGCACCACTTTTTTTGGAGGATTCAACCTTCGCCAACTCACGAGAGAAATAGGTTCTCAGGCCTTCCCAACGAGATTTAACATCAGACACTACAACAAGATCATAAAATATCCATAACGCCAACAATATACACGTTTTAACAAACAAATGTACAAATACGGAATGAAATATACCACAACAGCCAAATAAAGTAGAAGCCTCTTCAAAAACTTTATCTCTCAGGCCCGTTTTCTTATAGTTCACATGTTTCGGATTGTAAATAAACTCTTGCGATTGAATAACTTCTATCAAACGTCGGCTATCGGAGCTCCCCCAAAGTAAACTTCTACAAATAATTAAAATAAAATGCATGCACAACAAATAAATATCGTAACATTACCGTTTTATTCTTCTTAGCCATCATCACACTTGTTAAGCCTAAGTCTAAACTCGAGGAGTGTCATCTGCGAGCCAAAAGCTCGTTAGTCACGTGATTCTGACGACATAATCTGTCGCGCTGTGATTCGTTGTTAAGCTACCCGATTTTGTCAGCCCGACTTTAATCGGGTCCCCAGGCGATTAAAAACGGGTCCCCGACATGACTAAAATCAGGTCATACGGTATATTCACACCACCTGATTTGTCCGACCGACTAGTCGGAGCACAATTGTCAGCTGACAAAAGTTGGGTAATGTGAATGCGCCTTAACTGGTAGCAATCTGCCAGCGTTGAGAACGACAGGAGACCTACGTGGAATGCGAGATGCAATGTAATGTACCCATAAGGAAATGTTCATTCTTACTGCTTAGAAATATTCTATGAAAATTGCCAATAAAAACGTTAAAAAAGGTTCTTCTTTTAAAGGTTAAAATGTATTAAAGCATGTAAAAAATAATTTGCTAATTTAATGGAAACAAGACTTCGCCGGATATGTAGTCTTGTACACAAACCAAAATGAACGCTTTTGCAACCTTTCGATTGTTTGAGGAATGAAGCAAAATGTCGGTGTTCCTTATTAGTTTCCGCTGCTTATAGCTTTCAGTTTCCCGTTAGTATCGGTCAGTTGTTTTAACAAACTAATCGTAACATGTTGTTTTACAGTGATGTTCGTTATGAGTCACCAACTGTACAATTTTCTACTCCTTAAAAATTGACTCTATGGCAATGAGGCTTTTTTGTTTTAGCTGGCAACCACTAATTTGCAATAATCATCCTATCTTGAACATAATTCCTACTGTTTTAGAAGAAGTCAACCAGCTGTGATTTATGCAAATTAGCAAGAGTTAGGTTCAAGTAACTTCCAAATGGGTTGGCGTACGACAAAATGTCATACCACAGTTTTGCCTTATATTGGCCCCAGGAACCCAAATACTTTCGCTCCTACGTCCATTTCAGATACACCCTGTATATTTAGTTTTAATAGTTTTTCTTCGTAAAATAATGAGTGAATTTACTTGAATATTCAAATAATTTTTTACTGAGAGAAATTATGTAAATATTTAAATAATTTTATAACAATTTTTAAAGAAAATAATAAAATGTCCCGCAGTTGGGCTCGAACCCACCCGCCGCTCCGTAATATTTTGACTCCATCATAGAGTCGCTTGTGATAGGGGTGTAGTTTAAAGAGACGACGACGAAAAAATGCGACGACGAAGGCGGAGCTAATTTTCCGTTTTATGTCTCATAAATGTGATGTCCGTAATATTTTGACCCATCATAGATGGCGACAAAATAAAAAGACGAGTGAAATTATTTCATCCACAATTGTCTCATAGTCAATAACTAGGTTCGTAACTCTTTATCAATAAAAGTTTGTATAAGAGTTTTTGAATTATTTTGATGAAAAAGACCGAAATAGTAAAAGAGCCATTAGTTTATCGAGATTTCCGAGCAACTCGATTAGAGTCACCGCGTAAAAGACTAGAAAAAGCATTTCGCAGATTCGGCCCAAATTTAAGTCTACTGCCGGCCATTTGGATTTAAAATTAACTAGGGAGAAAGGGATGAAAAAATGTTTTGGCCAAAAATGTTTTCCTAAATATATCAAATTGTGTATTTTCCAGCGCCGACTGTCAAAGCGGAGAAAGCATTCTAAAACAACCGAGTGGACTCTTCGAATTCCACCGCTGTACACACCGTTTCAACGAATTGGAATTGATTATTTTGCCCCGTTCGTGGTATCAGAAGGTGGAAACCGGTATATTATTGTTATGACAGATTATTATAGTAAATGGGTGCGATGCCTCGCAACACCAGACGCCACTGCCCTGTCGGCAGCTTAAGCCCTAGTACACGAGGTAGTTTTTCGACTCGAGTCCTATTGGACACTGAAATAGAACAAATGCGTCCCAATGAACAGCAATTTACTGCCATTGAACTGAACTGTAAAAATGGCATTCCCCAGTATAAACTAGCAGAATGTTATCGAAGGAGTACGTAATTATAGGATTACATTTTGCTAGTTTTTCACAACCTTCATGCACTCGTGACGATTGCGACAGATTTTATATATATAACTTAGGTGAATAATAATAGGTAATTGAAAAGGTTCGTTTTGTCTTGGGGGATTAAATTAAAATTAGCATAATGTAACCGTAAAGTTGGAATGTCGGAAGGGGGCCTAATTGCACGATTCACAAAGAATTTAAATTAAAAAGAAAACTAAGAAAATCCCAGGTTCCCGTTTAAAGGACTTATTGTCCATTCCATGACTTAGATAAAAATCCATAATTACCAAATGATTCATGATTTATAACAAAAGGTTTAATTTTATCAAAAATGTAGCGCGACTTTACACCGCCGAGAAAAGGAGATCGACTCTGACGCTTTACAATTTGCGGGGTGTTTTTATTTCTAATTTTGTTAATTTTAATAAATACCGCTACTTCATGGAATTTTAAAATTTTTACGTTTAAAAATTATTACTATGGGAGCTTTCGGACCGCGGGCCTTCCTCAGCCAAGTTTTAAATCTAATCCTTTTCTATCCCGCTGGAAAAATATTTTTTTCTACTTTTTAAACTCCGGCGCCACTTCTGTAAAAATGGTATTTACAAAAAATATACGTAGATAAAACATATGGAAGGCTGACGACGGGAAAAGAGATGAGTCAGAACGGTTACAACATTAATATTTATTTAGTAGGTTCATTAAAAAGTAATACGGTTTAAAATAACGAATTAAAATTCATGATAAAAAGTACTTAATTTAAAAAAGTTGGTGGGCTGGTTATTCCCTTATTCACGCCCAATATAACGCGAGAGTTCTTTGTAAATATTATGGTTTTTACGGTACCGTGGTTCTTCATCGTGGGCGCGGATCCGAGGCGGGAAATAGTCCGGGCGGTTAAGTTACGGTCCTCCAAGGGTCCATGCTAGTTAAGGCCCGGTATCGTACGTGGTTCGCGCTGGACCTCGTGTCGTCGATCATGGGACAAGTCGGGCAGAGTCCGGCCTCGCATATAGGTAACGAGAGAGAGAGGGAGAGAATCGTAGGTGCCGTCTTTCTATACTTTCTCTCGTGAAGCTACGGGGTCTTGAAAGTTCATTTTAGAGTTCACGAACGCACACGCGAAGAGAGAGTTTTAGGGAAGTGCTTTTCCCGATGACGCGCATTTGTTGGGAACATAACCAGCCTCAACGCGGGCAACTATCAGATATATAAAAATATTTGAAAATTGAAAAACCCTTTAGAGTGAAGGGAATAAAGTCACGCTTTGCATGTAATTGTTACACGATGTATCCCAGTCAATTCTGAATCGAACCAAAACACTATTTGCAATGCCAAATATTGCTTCATAAATTTAAAAAATCGTGGTAGAAGGCAATGACTTCTTTAAAAGTCTGTCGAAAACGCGGACTACATAACCATCCAAGTAACAACACGTCTCGTTTTGCAGCAATCTTAGATTTTTCGTGATCCAATGTTCAGTGAGCTTTTACGTATTTTGCTTTCAAAGTTCGACCGTCACTCCTCATTCGCTAGGTCCGTGTCAGTCGAGGAACTTGGGAGCTCACCATGAACGAGTCCCTGAGAATTGTGGTGGACCCAGTGAGTATCGCATATGGCTTGATTCGATTTAGGCAAAAACGATAGATTAAGCTTGTTGGCGTGTTGCTGTAAAGCTTTTTGGGAATCATCTCTTCATTTTAAAACTAAACCAGTCTTTTAAAGTTGTACTTATTGGTTCGAACAATATTAGTTGAGTCGTGCCGTGGAAATCGGTGGAAATACATCAGTATAGGACGGAGAGTTTGTCCTTGAAGGAGAGAGGGATGGAGTGGGAACCCCAATACCTATTACCTTGCCTCTGTGCCACACCTACGGTACCTTAGTACTCCCAGCATCCTCAGCGGTTAGGTATATGGTCGTACGGTATGAATTCGTAAAGGACGCTCCCTCTCCAAAAATAGAATCTATTTCTCATAGAAACACAATGGCGCTACGCGGAAGCACTTAAAAATCGTCTAACGACGGTAGGGGTGTTCGCAATTACATTGGGTGAATTACGATGCCGCGGGCCGCCCATCATCATTTCCAAGCCATTTCACCTCACTTATCTCTGGTTTATGTTAATTAGAAAAGAGCTCGCGTCCAAGGAATTCTGGGGGACTGGGGCGGATTGATCTCCTATAACTCAGTACGGTGACAGACAAAGGTTTTGGGGATATTGGAACGATCTTGTTGGAGAATATAGAATATAAATTGGAGTTTATATTAGACCATTCACAATCCAGTTTATTATAATATAAATTGAAGCAATTAGGCCTGGTGATAAAATATTTCGTTAGTTGAAATCAGATATCGCGTTGTTTCTCGTGCTTCGATAAGATCTAGTCGTGACGACCTCATTAACTTTCTTGGCGACATGAGTTCCAAAATAAATTGAAAGTCTCATTTTAGAGCAAGTATGACTTTAGGAAGAGAACTATGGACCTGAGAAATTACCATGAGGGAAATAGGCTCATTCAGGAATTCGTAGGATATCCGAATGGCCGGTAAATTTTGAATACGTTAACGGTTTACGTTTCGATTAATTTTTTGAATATTTTTGGCAGTACTAACGTAACGTTCATTCCCAGCGATATTATGCATAAGACGGTAAGTCTTAAATTCGGACTAGAACGGTTTTAGTCGAGCAGGGGGAACGGAGAAAAGAAGAATACAATTTAATTTGCTTCGTATCCTGTTTTAGGAAGGAGATGCTTTTTTGTTTCGACAGGTGTGAATCCTGCGGCGTTAGCTGTAATGGAAAGGCTTAATAAAACTTTGAGCCACCCCTTTGAGTTCCTCGAACATAAAATGTTGTCTTATTTCCAAAAACCCGGCTACCAAATATCACTGAGTGGAATCATTGAAGTCTATCTGCCGAAGGTGCGTAAATATTTCATCATTAGGAGACTTCTTATACCAAATAACTACTGTCTTTCGAAGGTGTGGACGATTATCATTCTCTTTCTCTTCTTGTTCAATTTCTTGACGATTGCCAAGCGATTGGTACCGAGAGTACACCGTTTCCTTGTCGGGATCTCCGAAAACTTGTAGGCTAGAGAATAATGACGATTTAACCGAAGTCACTCAAATGCGAGAAACTTTGCACAGGGTGTTTCTAATTAATTTAAAGGGTCTCTAAAGAAGTCGGTGTACCGTTGGAATTTTTTTTGAAAACGTCGTTATTGACGTCACAATCCCGGGGGGGGGGTGAGCAAGTCTTTCCTTCTATAGTCTGTCAAACGAAAGAAGAGCCCTGAGAAATTTGTCCAAATTGGTGTCGCCACCATCGACCCTATAGTACTTTATCAACTTGTTTTGTTTTGTCAATAGTCGTCTGTAATATAGTCTGCTATAAACAGATAGGCTTAATCGCAATAGAACCAATACATTTTGCAATATATATTTAATATGTTTATGTTTCATGGTTTTTTACGATCATCGAGTATTAAAGAATATAAAACAAAATTAACGACAAAACACCAGTTTTTTTCTTTGTTGAACTAGCATTGCAATATATTTCAATGACATAAGTTAAAGTACTTGTCCAAAAGTCTAAGTAGTTCAGCATCAAAGCGTCTTCAGTCCACATCTTCATCAGAGTCTTCGCTGTCTTCTTGCATATTAATTTTAAGAGGTTCAATTGTGGTTTCGATGATGGGATCTTTTTCCCAGTACTCATGAATTATATTCTCGACGTGAACTTTATTATGAAATAATAAAGCGTCACAAGTCCAGAACCCTGAAGTACGATATTGACGAGGTTGCCAAAAGTAGAGGTCACACGGTAGTGAGGATTCCACCGTACTATTGCCAGTTTAACCCGATTGAACTAATATGGGCACAAGTGAAGAACGACGTTGCGAAACTGAATTCTGGTTTCAAACTCTCGACGGTCAAAGATGCAACATTGAGGGCCATTGAACGTGTGACACCAGAGAATTGGCGTAAGGCAATAGAGCACGTCGAGAATATAATGCATGAGTATTGGGAAAAAGATCCCATCATCGAAACCACAATTGAACCTCTTAAAATTAATATGCAAGAAGACAGGGAAGACTCTGATGAAGACGTGGACTGAAGACGCTTTGATGCTGAACTACTTAGACTTTTGGACAAGTACTTTAACTTATGTCATTGAAATATATTGCAATGCTAGTTCAACAAAGAAAAAACTGGTGTCTTGTCGTTAATTTTGTGTTATATTCTTTAATACTCGATGATCGTAAAAAGCCATGAAACATAAACATATTAAATATATATTGCAAAATGTATTGGTTCTATTGCGATTAAGCCTATCTGTTTATAGCAGACTATATTACAGACGACTATTGACAAAACAAAACAACTTGATAAAGTACTATAGGGTCGATGGTGGCGACACCAATTTGGACAAATTTCTCAGGGCTCTTCTTTCGTTTGACAGACTTTAGTGGAAATCGGCATTACTTTCTGTCAAATTTCAATGTTTTGAGTGATATATAACAAAACCAAAAGTGAGAGCGCACAAAATATCTACAATTTTGAAAAATAGGAAAATATAGGTATATTATCGAAATTATAGGAACTAATAGGAAGACATCCGAAAATAGGAAAAATTATAAAATTTAGGAAATGTGGACTGTGGTCACCCAGAACAGGTCTACGGAATATGTTTGCGCACAGGTCTACGTAATAATTTTTAAGCCTAGGTCTTCGGAATCTATTTGTATTATTGCATCCACTGTGCTTTGCACGTGAAAACGGCGGGAAGGCAATTTGAGTTGGACTGGGCGTGAAAGCAATCAGGATTAATATTTTTATAATAGATGGTTAGGGCCTTGTTAGTTCAAACGCGGTATCTAATAAACGCACAACACCACAAGACTTAAATGGGGCACCTGCTTTACAGAATAAGTTTTAAAATACTAGTTTCTAAACAGATTTAATTCATATTAACAGAAGCGGATAAATGATATTAATAAAAAACTGTCTTTGTAGACAAAGACGCGAAAAAGTATGAGATAAGTGTAGAAAATTAATTGTTTGAAGTGACAGATATTCAAATTTTCATTTTTGAAGACGTGATTATGAAACATCAATTATTTGAAAAAAATTCTTATCTTAGTTTTTTCACAAAAATTCCAGAGAAACTACCTTGATACTACTGTTTATTTTCTAGAAACATTTGCTTCGAGGAAGTTCAAATACTCGGATATCTGAAAAATAGAGCTAGATGAATTTATTTTTATATTTTAAAATGGAAAATATTGCGAACCGAAAATTACATTCGCCCTTTGACTGTGATGTAGTTATTAGATTCAAAAGGATCCGTAGCTTGATCGTGATCTTTTGAGAGAGATACAACACGTCAATATTTGTAACTTAACGTAACGAACACGTTTGATTAAGTTTTCTTGCTTATTTTATTTTGTCTGCTATCAACGATTCTCTGTCCGTTTTATTCTCCTTATAGGCCCGAATACTCAAACTAACTCTAAATTTTAAAAAGAAAATAAAATGCATACGTGTTCTATTTTTAAAATGATGAACAATGTTTAAGGATAAAATATTTTACTCAAGGAATTTTGGTGAAAAAAAATAAGATAAGAAATTTTTTCAAATAATTGATGTTTTATAATCACGTCTTCAAAAATGAAAATTTGAATATCTGTTACTTCAAACAATTAATTTTTTACACTTATCTCTTATTTTTTCGCGTCTTTGTCTACAAAGACAGTTTTTATTAATAGGTATTATAGGTCTGAAACGCCAAAATTATAGGATATTTATAGGTCCAAAATGATCAATTGATGGGTTCAAACACATGTTATGTAAATTTTATAACGTTTAAAATTACGAATTATTGGAGTTTAACAGGAAGTATATTATATTCGAGAGTTGACTAGAACTTTCAAAAATATTTATAAAATTATAATCCATAGTTAATCAACTTTGGACTAGCAGATAATAGTGTAGCAACTAAATTATTTACCTTGAAATTTTTTTAATTATTTTAAATTTCAGGTACTTTAGAATTTGGACCAGTTCAGGGTTAGCACGAAATTTTAAGATTCAAATTCCCTGACTTTTTCAGATTTTGTCCAACTTTTATTCCGATTTTTCCCTGACATGTTTAGGCCCAATTGTCATTATAGAGAGCTTTCAGATGAGATAGTAGTACGTCACACCCTCCCAAGTCGTACCGCTGTTCTGGTAGCCATATTGGTTGGCCTCAGCTTCATTCCTGCTTTAAACCCACCAATATGGCAGCGTAAATTATGTGACGAGTCTAAGCTCCTCCTCCAACTGAAAGCTCTCTATTCCAAATAACTAAACAATTGCATTTAAATCGTCTTTTTGAATATTTAACTTAAAACATTGCGGAGCGAGCGATTTTTTTTCTAATAAACTAGTGTATCCATGGTATAATATAGCAAATGGAGTTATGGTGTAAATGTTATCAAAATTAATACTTAAACTTAATTATTGTCCATGAAAATCGTTTGGCGGAATGAGAAATGTTGTACCTTTCATTTAGGACCATTTCCAAGACTAACAAACGTATAGTTTTCCTAAAATCCGAATAACCAGATTGTTTTTTCCAAAAACTTTCCCATGTTATTTCTATGGGAAAAAATCCCGTTTTTCCTAAAAAGGTGTGATTAATTTTAAGGAAATGCAAACCACCCTTAGCAACTTTATTTTTTATAAAATAAACTAATGGGTGGATCTTTTTGAATTTTAACCACACTTTAAGAGCCCGAATTATAGTTCTGTGGAATATTTTCAAAACAGTAAACGTAATCATGGAGAAAGGGGGGAGGAGTCGAATTGAGTAGCGTTTCTCGGTCACTATGCGTAGTAAGCTTCACCCCCAAGTGGGAGAAAACTGTGGGGGATGGAATGGGGAAAGATTGTTGCACACTGTGGTAAAACCACCATGATGCTTATATGGCTACATTTATCACGCCCTCTCTCGACCATGTCTCGACTTAGCAAATTTAAAATATAGTGGCAGCATGGTTCCAGGCTTCCATCGTTTTACATAATAACTTTGACTTTTAAACAAGCAGTATATGCCCATATTCAAAAAATTAATACGTGAAATATTACCTAATTCACAAAAAGCTTGCCTCCGTTCCTCCGTTGAAATTTACGCGCCACGAAGTAGCAGAAGGTTATAAATTAAATTTGCCACCATGGTGCCACAGACGGCGCCAGCTAACTAGGTCACGTGTGTTTACCACGATGTGGATGATGCGACCCCCACTATTTCAACCCACCCCGTCTTCCCGTTTTAGTGGGAACTTATATCGCGGGTCGGGGCAGAGTTCGGCTCAAGATTTCGACTCCTCCCCTTTCTCCATGACGTAATACAAAAAGAGTTACATCCAATCAAAAAACCATCCTTATACATTAAGGGCAGTATGAAGTCTTATCTAAGAGAGCTACCGCTCTCTCAGAATATAGATAAATTCTATAGTACTAAACAATCGACCCGTTTCTTATAACATTTCGGTTTAAGTACCAGTTACCCGCGCGGGTTACAGCTAGATCTTAGTATTTTAAAATGTTTGAATTTGTTTAACTAAAAATTTCTCCATAACACCAGGAGTCCATTAAATTAGCCAAGGAAGTAAACAATTACAATAGCTAGTATAGCGTACGTCTCTGTGGAGAAATATCCAGTTTCATATAGGAAATATTTTCACCCAATATGTGTACTACATGGCGCTTTTATTACAGTTGCGAAGGGGGTCTACCATAAATTGTCGTTGATATTTTGGGGGCCAATTATAAAAATTTTATGAAAGGTTTCACTCTTAAATTAACGTAATTGCTACTTACTTTTTATTGAATCTTTGGGTTAGATTATGTGGACAACAAAATTAATTATGAGATTTTAACATTGTTGTTCTTTTAGTAAAGCAAAACTTCTTGAAGTTGCTAATTCACAGTTTTACTAAACCATAAGAGGATTTTTTTACTCCTTCCCTTCATAACCTTTCATTTTTTTAAGCTTAGCTTTTTTATCCTTTACTTCTTTGGCATGATAGTTCAATAAAGGTCTCCGGAATTTTTCTAAAACATTTTCTTATTCTCCGCGACCTCGGTTTTACCGCTGTACGTCTATGCCTTGCCCTAATATTGTAGCAGTGGACGGGGTCATCAGGCTGAACATATTTTTATTTTACGATTCTAAAAGCGCCCTCAAGCGAGAAAACACGGCGAACTAAATTAGTTAAAAAATTCTCGCTTTGCGATAGGCACGGGCCTAGATATTTCGGAGGCTCTGTTTCGAGTTCACAATCCTACCTGACATCATTCGGTTCGAAAAAAAAACAGCCCCCTGAAATATATTTTTGCCGCCAAGCCCGACTTGAACCGGGCGGAAAATGTTTTCCCAAAAAAATCAAAGTTTCCTCGCTGAAGACGGCCAAGGTATAAACCGTTACATCTCAGTACTTCGAGGGGTTATGGTTTTCGTTGTGCAAAGTTTCACGCTTTCCTCACATAGTTCATGATTGTTTCCCCAATCCTCCAGACTATTGGGGAACACGTACGAAGCCGCCAAGAAGGTTATTTTGGCCACCTACTTCGTCGGCTGCTTCATTTTGACGGAAGTCTTCAAAGCAAACCTGTCGACAAAACTGACGGTGGACATTGATCGCAACATAAATTTCCTCGATGATATCTTCAAATACCCCAACATGCGTATTGTTTTTCAGAAAGACTACCTGTTCATGCAGAATCATTTGCAGGTACAAATATTATGTTATTAATTTTGGGGTGACGATAGTATAGCGATGAGTCATAGCAGAAGTCCATTAACACTCTAAGAAAGGGAAGTGTTAAAAACGTGTTAAAAGGGTGTAATTTCAGAAAACTCTTTCTTACACCGTAAAAACACCCAAAAGTGAGTTTTATTACCTTGAGTTTTTAGGGGACAATTTTAAGTGTAAATTCGGTGTAAAATAAAACTTTTAAAACACCGTTTTGAAATTAAAAATGAAAAATTATAGCACTGCGGGTTTCTTAAAGGAATGGAGCACCCATAAACTTTCGTTGCTGTATAATTACACCCAAAACCAAGATTTCGAGAGTTGTAAAAACTTTACATTAAGTATATTTTAAATTAAATCAGAAAAACTAATTGCATTGAGGACCTTATGACGCCTGTATGGTGCTTTTCCGCAGAGCCAGAGAGAGTGCGATACGTCACTCTCATATATTAATTCAGTTATAGGATTATAGGTTTATAGGTTTATTATGATAGCTGTACATAGTACACCCCTTTAAAACACAAGTGCTAAATATTACAATTGTATAAAATACAATTAAGTACACTGATATTGTAGACTTTATAAAATGAAAATATCCAAATGGAACGGAGGCATATGTTCGGGTTTTAATGTTAGTTAGACTTGTGGTCATACGGACGAAAAAATACCCATCCGTCAAAACCAGCGTTTTGTTCCTGCGGGTTATCCCTTCGCCAAGCTTGCTTTTTGGCCCACCACACAGAAAGGCTTCGACTAACAACTTGATAATTCCAGGGTGCGCCTTTGAGACCAAGTATATCTTAACACTCTGTCAGTCTTTTATAATACAACTTGGCATTTCGGCAATTAATTTTGATTCAAATTGATCAATGAAACGACTAACGACGAGAGCTAAACATACTTGAAGACGAAATTTTCTGACCAAAAAAAACCTGACCTAAATTCTTCTGCTTGGAGTGCTAAAATCTCATTGGCTTAACGTCTATTTAAACCAGCCAGTCATCTGCCAGGTCTAGCTAAGCACCACAGTGAAGTTTAGAGATAGGGGCTAATGGTGATGTCTATATAAAATTTTATTTTAATTACAAAATGAAAACTATCGCTACTAATTTAATTTCAGTAGTGCCACTATCTTTATAAAAGTACTGTTGAGCTAAGAGACAAAAAACGTTTATGGGTAAACCATTCCTTTAAATAAGGTCTTTCATTTTCATTAATGTTTTAATATTAAAGTCAATCCAAACACAAAAAACTTTTGAAAAACTTAATTGTTAAACATTTTTTTAAAGATGATATTCATGAAAGAATATATTTTTATCCTCTAAGTAGAATAAGAGTTAAAAAGGTGTTAAACTGCACCTCTGTTGCACCATTTTATTCTTATCTTAGACACTAATTTCTCAAATAAGTTTTATTAAACCCTTTCAGGGGTGTAAATGAACACTTGTAATGGTGTCAAATTTGGACCCATGTTACTTTCCGCTTCGCAATATTTCTCATTTAAAAATATAAAAAAACGGAATTATTTCTCTTTTTTGAAGTAAAATTTATGAAATATTGAAGCAGTATTCCAAGCATAGCGAATATACAGTAAAGCAGACGTCATTTTCCATCCAATTAGGATAAATCCCAACAAAAACATCTCTGTAAAAATATGCCAAGTTGTTTGGCCGTAAATAGAAGTGAGATCTAAAATACGGCCAAGTTATTATCTTCAGGTGAACCAACATTTTATTCGACTTTAAACTTCCCAAGAATGTTTTTCTGAGTTGGCCATTAGCATTTCAAAGATTCGTTCAATTCCAGATATGGATCGAAATTAAAATATTAAATCAAATTGGTTAAATATTCTTGAATAGCCTTTGTGGTTAAACTTGAAACTTCGGTTCTTCACCTTCACGGGCGCAAAGAAGAAGGATGCAAGTTTGGAATGCTAATGGCCAAGTCAGAAAAACATTCTTGAGAAGTTTTAAGTCGAATAAAATGTTGGTTCACCTGGAGATAATAACTTGGCCGTATTTTAGATCTCACTTCTTTTTACGGCCAAACAACTTGTCATATTTTTACAGAGATGTTTTTGTTGGGATTTCACTCCTTTTTGTACGTGCATGTTCTTGTAGATTTATAGAAGTAGGATTATGAAGTGAAATAAACATTTGTACTTTTAGATTTTTATTTGTTCTTCAACAGAATAGATTTAAGAAAAACTGAATCAAAACACGCTTAGAACCATTTCAGACGAAATGAAAAGGAAATGAGTAAAAATTTATTTACAAAAACATTAAGTAAAACACATAAATTTTACAATACGAAAGAATCATATTAGTAAAAAATATTAATATTAAAAGACGAAAAAATTAAATTATAATGTCCTATTTCGAGGGGATCTAAATTATGAAACCCCCATTTCAGGGGCTAACAGGGGAAAATTCCCACTTTTGGGACTTTTTCCTTTCTTTGTATGCTAAGTCCTACTTGTATGCCAAATTTTATCATTCCCGCAACACCGGAAATGCCCTAGAGGTTTTGATGATGTGTCAGTCAGTCAGTCTCATAATGTGTCATTTTCACATAGGATTATCACAGAAACCAAATGAGTTAGAAAGCTGGAAGTTGGAGGAATTCCTAGGATTAACACTGTGCCCTTGAGGTGCAAATATGAGTGGTGTACTATTCCCCAGTACCGAGTTACGAGGGGGTGAAAATGAGGCTGAAATGTAGCTAGACGCACTAATAGTCAATGCGCGCCATAAAGAGAATAAAAAGTCTGTAGCTACTACCCGTTTACCATTAGCCCTTTTACTATTCTAATTGCCACCATGATCTTTTCTTCTATTATAAAATCTTAACCTGATTATTTAAGAGTGTATTTAACTTTCGGCTCACTCTGAACCGTTGATGTCTCTTCATTTCAGACACGAAAATCAAAGCCCAAAGTTTACTTCACCTCACTCAGTCCTCAATTATTTACTCATGGTTTCACTAAGCCTATTGCGGATAATACTTGATATACCCGCCGGAGTCTAGTTCTTAGTTTTCTTCATGAAGTCACTAAACCAAGGATTATTCTATATGCAGATGTAATAAAGCTTAAGTAATATATAAACAGCCATTTCAAATAGCAATATTAAAAAAAATCTTTGGAATATCAAAATGAAACAGAGCTTTAAAGCTACAAAAGTACTAAATGCATCATAATTACGAAAAATACTTGCACATATTCACTTTATATTATGGAAAAAGGGAATATTAAGATTCTGTATGATTTCTTAACACATCAACACAAGGCTAACTGCTAACGCGACGCACTAGTGTAACAATGGACGGACACACACAGACAAAACATAGACTGCTTTTTAACTCTTTCCGTATTCATTTAGGGAGGTTAGACGTTTCTCGTAACCCTAGCTGATCGCCGCGAATGTCTTAAACCAAACGATGACGATGGAGTTAGAAGCCAATGAGACAGATTGGTGTCTATGTGGAATAGACGGAAGACCAGTAGATGGTGGTGATTAGAAGCCATTATGTACAGACTGGTGTCCAAGTGGAATGGACGAAGACCAGAAGATGGTGGTGATTAGAAGCCAGTATGTACAGACTGGTGTCCATGTGGGATGGACGAAGACCAGAAGATGGTGGTGTGAGAACTCAAGGAGAGGAGCCATTTTGCTCCGATTTGGAAACTGCGAACGCGGTCACGTGGGTGTAACAACAGACACACAAACACACAGACAGACACACACGATCGTTACAGAACCTCTCCGTGACATACGTCACAGAGAGTAAGACGCCAGTATACGCCAGTTTCACTGGTGTATAAAGGCGTACTCCCTGTGGCCTGCGGAGGGGGTTTCATTACTTCCCCGTTTTCATTCTTCTCTCTAGATGGTACCGTGCCTGAAGGTGGGATGGGGGGTTGATGATGTCACGTATCACGTGATGTTGTTGGCGGGAAATTGGAATTTGTAGGGGTTTTTTTTATCGTGTATTGGTATGACGTCACGTAATTTATTGGTGTTGAAGGCATTCAGTGTCCATAGTGTTAATATTTTGGTGTATCTTTAGGATATTGTGTACATTTAGGGGATGATTTATTGGTAATTATATAGGTGATGTAGGTCCTTTCTACACCCAACCTTCTCGTAATGTTATTCTGTGTATGATTTTAAGGTATCTCCATGTATGCTTATGTTTCTCTTCTATTAAAGAACCAGTTTTAATTGAGATAAGGTTTACGAAGTTTATTGAAAATTAAGCTACATCGCGGTTCTAGGTGTACTCATGTTTTGTATTGTTATTATTTTGGTGTATCTTTTGGGTATTGTTAACATTTAGGGTATGATTTTGTGGTAATCCTATAAGTTCGAGTAAACCCTTTCTACACCCACCCTTCCCGTAATGTTGTTTTTTGCGTGATTTTAAGGTCTCTCCATGTATGCTTATGTTATATTAAAGAACCAGATTTAATTGAGGTATGGTTTACGTAGTTTAAGCTACGATGCGGTTCTATAGTCGGTTGTACTCGTGTTTTGTGTATTAGTTAGCAAATGAAATACAAGGTTAGAACAATAATACATTTTAATACCATAAACGTGGTATTACGGCAGTTTTACACAATTTGTAGGCTTTTTCTATGGTAGATTCTGGTTGGTTTATGCTATATTAGATATTCTAAGATAGTTTTATGCTATTGGATGCTTATTCTATGGTAGATCCGGGTAGGTTTATGCTATATTAGATCATGAAGGATAGGTTTATGATAGGCTTAGTCTACGGTAAATGCCGAAAAAGATAGGTTTATGCTATTGTAGGCTTATTTTATGGTAGATAATGGTAGGTTTATGCTATATTAGGTCGTGAAAGATAGGCTTATGCTATGTTTATTCTTTGGTAAATGCTGAAAAAATAGCCTTTTGGTATTTTAGACTTATTCTATGTTAGATCCTGGCAGGCTTATGCTGTAATACATTCTTTGGTAATTGCTGCAAAAATATACTCTAAAGCTATCTTATTCTATCGTAGATCCTAGGAGTTTTATACTAGGAGTTTCGTACATGCATTTTATAACTTGATCATTCAAAAGGTTGTAGTGAAATCTCATAAAACTAAATTTTTCGTTCAGTTTCCTTGCCTCAGCCTTTGTTAGAGTGAAGACTCTACCCTCGTTGAATACTATCTCCCCTTCATAACGGTTATTTTTATTTTCAAGTTCAAGTAACGATAATTACCCCAGTCGCCACTTTCCAGAGCTGAATAGATCTCCGTCCACTCCTCCATAAATTCCTTCAAAACGTCTTCCGATATGGTAACAATAGTTCCCTCCTTCTTTGTCAAAAGTAGGCTTGGCTCGTACCCATTGACCCCTAACACCGCAGAGCATTCATTACTTAGTCTAACGAGTGCATTTGCTTGAGAGTGCGGGGTTGATAATTAGCCTGAGGGTATATTGACTGATGCTTATCTTTTTTTATTGTCCTTTATTGGCTACATAACAGGTGGTTTAGGACCTTAAAAGGGGGCGTGGCTAAAGCGTAACGAATGGAATTTACCCCCATCGGCTTTTTATTTATAGGTAAACACGTCCAGACGCGTTTTAATGACGTCACGTGTCTAAATCTTAGGCTTATGCTATAGTATATCTTGAAACATAGGTTTTTGCTAGGTTTACTCTTAGTAAATGTCGAAAAAGATAGACTTATGCTAGGATATTCTATGGTAGATCCTAAAAAAGATAGACTTATGCTAGGATATTCTATGTTAGATCCTGAAAAAGATAGGCTTATGCTAAGTTATTTTAGTTGTATAGGCGGAAGAATCAGAGTTTGTATTAGGTTTAGAACATTCAATGAGCACGAAAATCTGATTTTTCATACAAATATTACTACCGTTTTTGCATTCAAATACTATTAAAATACCCATGAATATTGATTAAAATACGAGCATTTACTTACTGAATTTCATACGAATAATACTAAACTACAAGGGATTTAAATAATTTCTAGAGGGCCGGTAGGCCCTTCTAGATAAGATCCCACACCCTCCCGTAATGTTAAATGAAAATTCACAGATTTTCGCCGATTTTCCCATAGGAATTACATGGGCTTTTTGGTGCTCCTGCACATCGAATCATTTAAAAACTAAAGCGAAGTTACGTTTCGGAATACTTTCAAATTAACAAGTAACTATTCAAGGTGTGCCTTTTTCAAGTTTCATCAAAATTAATTAAGTCTAAGTATGTTAATTTAATTAAAAATGTAAGTACCTCAAAAGATTATTCTACAGCAGACGACGCTAGTTGTTCATTACTCTACAGTAGACGACGCTAATTTGCAATTTCACCGCCTTGAAACTTTAACTTAAAATTTCTCTGGCGGGTCTAATTTTCGTTTAATTATGTGTCTCGGTTGAAATTCTATACTTAAGATACCTTTTTAATTTATATTTTAGATGTTAGTTTCGACCAAGGCTTAAGTTGCCTTACTTAGGCCATGGATTTATAATAGAAGCTTACGCTTCATGGATATTTCACTGTAGCCTTCAGTAAGGCATTTTGATTTTAAACACATTTATGTCATACAAAATCGCGCGGGTGGGGACTGGGGGGCCTGATGACGTAGAAATTGAGGCAAACTTTTTCTTTCGGCGCGCGTGCGCGCGCGCTTTTCTAAAAATAATTTCGCGCGCGCTATTAAAAATTACTACTCGATCACGTGAAAAACTTCAACCCCCCTCTGAATTAGCCTCAAATTCTACGTCACAAACGCGCTTGCCAGGCTGGTACTATTTCAGACGAGGAATAAATGTTGTGCGCGTTTTAAGGTGAGTGAAATATCAAGGAAGCGTAAGCTTCTATTATAAATCCATGCTTAGGCAGACTATTGAGTGAGCCTACGCAATGGGTGGTTGTAAAAGCTTGAAGGATAGATGGATCAGCGTTGAAGTAAGGATTTTTTTAAAACTGGACATGTGTCCTAGGTATTTTAATTCAAATAACTGGCCACGGTGCCACTCACTGTAAACGTACAAGGGCAGTGAACGCAATGTCATGGATAATTGCAATCGTAAAGTGGACTGTAAAAGATACGGCTTTGATAGTTTAAAAATCGTGGCAGGATGTTGGTTTTGAAGTTGACCATAAAGCTCGGGTTCTAAAACGAATTGTGAGCCGTATCTTATAAGAACTAGTAGAAGTGTAGAGCCATTTTTAACCTCGTCCTAGAAGTGAAAAATTTCGCATTTCAGGCAAAAAATTGTTTTATAATAGATTAATACAAATGCAGACTGAAGGAACAGATATTATATAAAAAAGGACTTGGTTTGCCCAAGCCTAAAAAACAAAACGATAAGAGTTTTTTCCAGTTGACTGAAGCTCGGATATTTTATTTTTCTTTATAATTTTAAAGACAATCCGTATTTTACTACTCTTTAGAATTTAATTCAATCTCCTGATTTTACTGGTAATGGATTTATTTCCTATAAATTAATTGAAATAAAATATTACTTATCTCAGATTTTTCATGATAAAATTTTACGAAAATGGAATTGTTGTTGAAAAATCTGAGATAAGTGATTCTTTATTTCAATTAATTTATAGGAAATAAATCCATTACCAGTAAAATCAGGAGATTGAATTAAATTCTAAAGAGTAGTAAAATACGGATTGTCTTTAAAATTATAAAGAAAAATAAAATATCCGAGCTTCAGTCAACTGGAAAAAACTCTTATCGTTTTGTTTTTTAGGCTTGGGCAAACCAAGTCCTTTTTTATATAATTACATGCAAAAGTTATAGCTGAATACTGCTTAAAATACACATGAATATTGATTAAAATACTAGCATTTATATAGCACCACCTAAAAAAATCACGATGTGCCGTGTCTGAGGGGTAAGAGTTGTGTATCGGAGGAGATACATGATTTCATATTAGCCTTTTCACCAACGTTTTAGTCCAGAATTCGGAATTGAAATTACTCTCCATAGCTTCCAAAATCCTCTCTCACCCAACCACCAGGTGTAAGTTATATGACATTAAAGGGGAGGAGGAGGTCGAACTTGGTTCATAACAAAGGAATTTATCCCCATCTGTTTCTATTTATATGTAAACACGTAAAGGGCTTAGGGGGGGCGTGGCAGTGCCACTAGATTCCATGCATTGCTATCGATGTAATTCATTTTTCATTAATTGGACTGCCCACCAGGTTTTATGACATTAAAAGGGGGGGTTAAACCTTTATACCCATCTATTTTTTATTTATACGTAAACATATCCAGGTCCAGGCGTGTCTTAATGGCTTTGGGAGGGGGAGGGTCGAACCATTTGTATTGAATCAATGGAATTTATATTTGGAGTGATTTATAACTCACACAAATGTGTTATGTCCAAGTTTATGTCATTGAGCGGGGCGGTGACACATCCTACAATGGGGTTCAAACATTTAATTCATTCCAGGTGGTTGTCCTGAGGGCAATAAACGGACAAGTCTCAACAAGTTTAAGATGTTTCCGTTGCGTTAACAGAAAGGCAATATATCATTAAACCGAAACATTAACCTATTACGTACTATATTTATCAAAATTATCGGCAACGTAATCAAAAATTTGTGGAAAACGTAAAACGGTAATGAAAGAAGCTTCATTCACAACGCATTTCGTGTTAGAAGTAAAAAACAACCGAAACGTTTTTGATCAACTACGTTACATTTTTTCGAAACGAAATTGATAATTTAAAATTCCTAAAATCGCATAGGAAAACATGGGGAAATGAATAATCCACCGAAACGAGTCATTTGAAAAAACATTTCAATTGTTTAAAACGTTTCGATAAGTTTTAGCTAAATTTATCAAAATTACTCTGATTCACCAAAAACACTTTTGATTTAGCAAAATTTCACCAATTTTTTTCTATTTAAATAAAAATTTATTACCTCTTGACCACCCCCTCCCTCTTTGCAGAAACTAGTATAGCAACCTTTTACTATAACAAAGACTAAGCTAATTAACCAAAATATTTCTAGGGAAACGTCAATTAATTCGAGCACGAGTATTAAAATACCAAAGTATATGTTTACAATGCCGAATCATTTATTGCTTTGTTAGTTGGTGACTCTTCCTACCACGAAACATTTAGTTGATTCGAGAGGTTTGCCCCGAAGCCACTATCCTGACAAGTCTCTACATGTTTAAGATATTTTCGGTGCGTTAACCGAAACCATGAAAATATATGAGTATTTTTCCAGAACTATAGACTACGAGACTAATTTCGTTCTTTTTTTAAAGATGCACGAAATAACGCTCTTTTATCATCTTTAACGTAGCAAATAATGTAACATTGCTATCCTAAATACCCCATTTTACCTTCAATCTGTCAGCTAAATCAAAAACTTTCAGTGTTTACAAGTAAACGCTGTATCAATCTAGGATTAATCAAAACATTTGTTAAAAAACAGTACATTTTTTAACCTTTTTATCGCAAACCATACAATATATTGTGATTTTCCCGCTCGATGAAGTCTCCTAAGCCGATCTTAAATAGTTGGGGGTTCAACATTGTTAACAAGTCGGGAAGAGTAAAACAGTCCTTGCCAGATATTTACGCCTATACAGAACTCTGACGAGATAAAGAACACTTTGGTAGAAAAATCATGCTCAAATCCTTGTTTGTTTCAGTCATTCTCACAAAGTCTCTGATTTTTTAGTGAGGTTAACAGGTTTATTTAATTAGGGTTTACAAATAAACGTTAGAAGACGAAACGTTATTGTGTGCCGTTTTTATTAATGAATGATAGGAGAAATCCCTTGACTCTATCGTCCCCATGATACGAATGCGTTAACATTTTTAAAATTAAGTGCTTCAAAGCCTTAATCCCTCGTTAGACGGACAGTGACCATTTTCAGACAAAAGCATAATTTTATTTTGGAATACTGGAATTCTTTGTCCATATAGGACCAAATTGCTCTGGGTTTAGCTTTCTTTATTTACAAGCCTTTCACAAGCAATTGTGTCCTTTTTAGAGGTATTACAGTTCTATCACTATCAGGGTTGGCAAAAATCCGGATTTTTCTTGAAAAAGCCACTGGTATGGTTTTTTGCTGGTTTAAACCGGATTTTATTGGATTTATCCGGCTTTGTTTTAAACTACGCTCAAGTGCTTAATTTTAACACTTCTTTTTACATTTAGTGCGCTAGTTGTCTTCTGCTAGGCCGTCTGATTGAGAATCATTTTTATTGTACATAAAAGTTGATAAAACTATAGACATTTCTCTTAGAGATGAGTATGGCCCCTGATTTAATCGGGATTTTTCAATCCAACATGACCCATGTCGGGTCAAAAAATCCTAGGTCGGGTTGGGTTGGAAAATTACTTAAAACGTTTTGGCGGTCGGGTCGGGTAGGGTTATCATACCATCTACCCGGGTAGACATTTTTTATCATCAATAGGACAGGGTCGGGCCCGGGTAGAAATTTTTATTATCTTCAATATGGCAGGGTCGGACCCGGGTAGACATTTTTATTATCTTCAATAGGGCAGGGTCGGGCCCGGGTAGACATTTTTATTATCTTCAATAGGGCAGGATCGGGCCCGGGTAGGTTTTTTTTGTGATCTTCAATAGGGTAGGGTCTGATAAAGATTTTTCTAAATGCGCGGTCCGTCCCAACAATTTAGCGTTGCGAAAAATTCAACTCAGTCTCAAGAGTTTCGGGTGGGGCAGTTGGAGGAGGGCTTGTCAAACTAGCCCACAATATATGGGAATCGACCATTTCGATGAAATAAAGAGGTAAAGACATGTGGGTCAAACTTTTCCTTCCATCTCACTTTATGGTGCCTGCACTGTACTCTGTTATCATATTTTTTGAAATCCACTGGATTTTTCAATGTGGTTTAAACCGGTTTAATCCAGGTGGATAAAACCGGACTGGATACTAGCGTGCCAATCCTGATCACTATAATAACAAGTAGGGGAAATGATCATTGTATTATGAAATTAACCTGATCAATAGCATTGCGGTATTATACACATTTACGCCTTTTGTTATACCAGAAATATATGATACACGAAGTTCACTTCAATAATGTTAGTACCGTGGACATCATCTATGAGGAGAAAACCCGAAAAAAAAACTTTGCAAGAGTGAAGAGGCGTGAATTTTTTCCCCCTCCCGACGCGCGCTAGTCGGGAAGAGAAAAAGTTTTCCTCTCGAGAGAGAACTGTGATAAATGGCCACTGCCAAGATAATCTGACGTTTCCTAGAAACGGCGGGATTCAACTGTATTTCGCGCAAGTGAGAAGCCGCTGCATAAGATACAACCATGATACGATTGTAAGAAAACCGGTTTTACGCACAATTTTCTCACTACGCGACGCTAGTGTTTTTATTTTCACCTCTCTGCCTCACTGTTCGGGAGGAACGGTACCGTTTCTAGCCTGTAAAAATACTTCATAGATGATGGCCAGCGCGAGATAGGGAGAAGTGAACTTCGTGTAAAGTCATATATTTCTGGTTATACGAGTTTTGCATACACATCGGTGGAGAAAGGATTTAATGTTGTATTCCTGCTTAAGACGCGTATTTGCTATTGAGATGACTTGTTTTGAGAATTTAATTCCGTTGATAAACCTTTTCATAACGAATACTAGCTAAGTTGGCACTGTCTCTTCTTTAAAAGTTTCGAAATTTGGCCTCTTAAGGAATTAAATATGTTATATTTAAGTGCCTAGTTGTTACCGCGTTGATGAAATATTTTATTACCTATTCCGTAAACACGTTCAGGCAAGGGTCTTGGGGGGGTATGGTTGAGCCATGTGTATTATATTGTTACAAATGGAATTTATTTTGTGATTCATTGCCTTTTTAATTGAGTAGGCCGACTTATTGTCTACACAATCGTAGTGTTATTCATGACGGCGAGAATATCTTGTCATAGGGTTAGCATTTGTTTTGAAAAGTGTACAATATGAAGATATCAAAGGATATTTTGACAATTGAGAATCTCCAGAAATGCTTTACACACCATGTTTTTTATTTATTACCCCAATAAAGTATTGTCCCTTATATGAAGTGTTTATACCAAAATTCTATTTATAGGCCACTCTTTTGTTGACAATTTATTCGACATAAAAAATCCAACGTTCTTTTGTTATAAAATCTTTAAACTATTAACAGTTGTGTGTCAAAAATGCATAGTGAGAAAAACATCTGGTGACTGATAAGCAATAAATCAGGCTATTGTTAAACGATTGAGGAATGTGGGCGTATCAATTAAGAAATTTAGTTAGCTTAAGGTAGCATTTTTTTTGGAAAATATACAATGGTTTTTATGACCTGTTAGAGAAATTCGGTACGTTATTATTTAACAGACTTGAAGATAACAAAGGATATTTTCACAATTGAGAATCTCTATAAACGCTTTACACACCATGTTTTTTATATACTACCCCAATAAAATTGTCCCTTATTTGCTGTGTTTGTAACAAAATTCTATTTATAGGCTGCTCTTTTATTGACAATTTATTGGACATAAAGCAAATCCAACGTTCTTTAGTTATAAAATCGGTAAACTTTTAACAGGCATGGGTCTGAAATGCATTGTGAGAAAGCATCTGGTGACTGATAAGCAATAAAGGCTATTGTTAAATTATTGAGGCATGTGCGCGTTTTTATTATGAAATTTAGAATAAAAGGGGCTAAGGAAATGATCAAAATACACAGTCGATCTTCAAACACCGAGAGATAAACATGGATCCTGAAACTCTTAGTACAACTTTGAACGAACTGACTATAAATAGACCTTGGCCGTTACGTTTAATATATGAGTTTTATTTCTACCTATGCGCCTATCTGCGAATAGATCCGATGTACGGACCTCAGACTCTACCACAACTCGTAGTACAGGCTGACTTAAATGTCATTCAAGCCTGCCTCGACTTACTCGAATATATGAAAACAGTTGTTCGAACACCAGAGGACTGTACCACCATAGAAGAATTGGAAAACATAAGGAATCTAATTCCTAGTCCCATAAGAACTGAATACTCAGATCGCCTAGCGAAACAACAAGAAGAAATTGAGCGTGGTATACGGGAAGAGGATGCTCAAATCGCCGACTTCAACAACTCGCAATATGACAAAGAGATTTTTAGACGGAAAAGATCAAGGACCACCCGTAGAGGAGACACCATTGAATGATACCTTACCGAGGGAGAGCGGATCTGTAGAAATTGATGTACAATGGGGAGGAGGAGAACCGGACCCGCCTACACCTATTGACAACGTACCTTCTTGCGCGATACTAGGTCAAAGTGAGATATTTTACAAACATTTTAACATGTATGGTCGAGAGGTAGTTCTAAGAGTTACTGAAGATCCCGTCGCTTGTGTATGTACCGTAACCAAATGTGTTCTTAGTAAGTACAGGCCTACAGACTACGTCCAAATTACTTTAAATAGTGCGGCAAATATTTGTAGGTCTTAACTAGAATTATCTTTTAGAAGAGCAGATCAAGTCGACCCTAATATTCTTTTTGACCAGCTTAGTGTTATGCTTTATGATGACGAAATGGAAGCATTTTTCCTTGGTCCTGTTAAAATTATTTTTAGCTTTGTAAGGTTGCCTGAGGGCCAAGGGCGCTCTGTAGCCCGAGGTCTTAAACCTTTCAATCTATTCTGTCAAGATAGACGTGGTATTGTACGTTTAGTCAGTTCTGATAACCTGTGTTTAGCCAAATCCCTTTGTGTGGCTATAGCGCATAGAGCTTACACAGACGATACAACAGAGGCTCTAAAAACTCAATTCGAAGCTATATCTAGGGCAAGACCGGGGAATAAATCCCAAAAAGAGGCTGCTTTAGACCTATGTCGTAAGGCAGACGTAAGGGTTAGTGAGTGTGGGACGGCTGAGTCTTTTAAAAAGTTCAAAGTTTATTTAAATAAATATTCGATTTTCGTCTACAAATTCGAAAATAGCGTTCCTATCTTGATTTTAGGCGAAACCGATCCCGATGATAGTAGGCCCCGTCTTTTTTTATTGAATGAAAATAACCATTATAATGTTATTACAAATTTAAAACCCCTTTTCAACCATGAACTATTCTGCGAAAAATGCCTCACCCCCTATTGGCGAATACAATCTCATAAATGTAATGACTTTTGCTTTAGTTGTATGAGGCCCACTATCTGTCAAGGCCCCAGATAGCTTGTGGGTTTTGTTTACGGAAATTCTTAGGCGATGATTGCTATCAAAGTCACTTAGCATCTTCCAGCAATAAAAAGCCTCTATGTGAACGTCTTTTTCACTGTAAAGACTGCTTAAAAATTATTGATTTTTCCCGAAGAACTGAGATGCATACGTGTGGAGAGATATATTGTCAGGTCTGTAAGAAATATCAGCCGAGCAATCACTTGTGTTATATCCAGGTTATCACAGACAAACCTCTGAAAGTGCCCTCTGTTAAGAACCCTAGACATAATCAGCCAAACCTTATGTACATTTTCTTTGATATAGAATGCGTACAAACGAAGGTATGTCAGGAAAAGTTGGGGGCCTACGAACACCAGGCTATCCTATTAGTCAGCATAACCGTGTGTGAGCATTGTATAGATGAAACGTCCCTAAATTTCAATTGTATTATGTGTAGTCAGTTTGGTAAGTGTAAACCATAATTTTCAGGCGGTAATCCTATAGCTTTATTTCTAGATTATTTAATGCAATTGCATGCCGTTAAGAACGTCATCATACTCTCACATTTTGGAAGTAATTATGATAATCAACTACCCCAGTAGCACATGGGCTCCACAGTACTGTATTTTAGCAGTCCGTGTGTTCGCTAGTTGTCCTAAAAACTCGGGACTGATAATACACGTAAACACAAGCCGAAAAGCAATAATGTAAACAGTCCATTATTATTACTAATTTTATAAGTCGGTTGACAGTCTTCCGAATGCTCTAATTTTAGCCTGTTTTTCTTACTCTAGATTATATTAAATCAGGCGCGACCAAGTTTTAGTCTTGTTTTGAAACATTCCGCCGGCTTGACTATATTAAGTCTCGGATTTTCAGTTTTAGTCTGGTTATGAGACAGTCCGCTGGCTTCTCAATTTTAACTCTGGCAAGATCAAGTTTTAATCTTGATATGGGACAGCCCGCCGGCTTGACTATGTTACGTCTCGCATTTTCAGTTTTAGTCTGGTTATGAGACAGTCCGCCGGCTTCTCTATATTAAGCCTCGGATTTTCAGTTTTAGTCTGTTTATGAGACAGTCCGCTGGTTTCACTATATCAAATCTCGCCTTTTCAGTTTAAGTTTGGTTATGAGACAGTCCGCCGGCTTGATTACGTTAAGCCTCGCATTTTCAGTTTTAGTCTGTTTATGAGACTCCGCTGGTTTTACTATATCAAGTCTCGCATTTTCGGTTTTAGTCTGGTTATGAGGCAGTCCGCAGGCTTCTCTGTATTAAGAGTGGCGCGTTCAAGTTGTACTCTTGTTTTGAGATAGTGCGCCAGCTTTTCTCTATTAAGTCTCGCTCATTCAAGTATTAGTCTTGTTATGAGACAGTCCGCCGGCTTCTGTCACATAACGAGATTAAAACTGAAAGTTCGAGACTTGATATAGAGAAGCCGGCGGACTGTCTCATAACCAGACTGAAACTGAAAATGCGAGGCTTAATATAGAGAAGCCGGCGGACTGTCTCATAACCAAACTAAAACTGAAAGTGCGAGACTTAATATAGTGAAGCCGGCGGACTGTCTCATAACCAGACTGAAACTGAAAATGCGAGACTTAATATAGAGAAGCCGGTGGACTAGCTCATGACGATCGTCATGAGACAGTCCGCCGGCTTCTCTACATTTCAGTATCTGATATCCATTATTAGTATTGTTATTGGATGTTTTAGGTGTCATTTGTTTTTATTTTATTCCTTATTTCAGTCCCTGACTTCCTTGGTTTTATCTTGTAAAGAGACATTCCCCTGGCTCTTCCATAATAAGTCCATGACTTCCTTATTTCAGAACTAAAATCAGACTGTCCAATAGTTACGATATATTAAGCTTCGCGCGTGCTAAATTTAGACTTGTAATGGAACAATCTGCCGGCTGCTCTATTTTTGAGCTTCCAACGTCGTCGAGCTTGTTGGAATTTATCTGAATTGTATCTATATCATGTCAACGTTTGACTTCTTCAATTTTTTCAGTTTTTCATTCTAAACTTCTGTTATATTATTTAAATGATAAAAGTTTATGGCAATGTGTGGTTTCCTTTAATGCCAATGGATAGCGGCATGCTCGTCAAGTGATCACGACTCCCACACTCTTCGTGAACGGCCCAAAATGTTGGATTTCGGTTGAAATAAAGGTTTAAAAAATCCAAATAATAACGAAACTTATTCTCCACTAAAGTTCCACGATTCTGCTGATGTAAATTTGAACTACAAGCAAAACTTTCTTTAAAAATCCATTATATCTCAATAACTAACTGTAACATATGTTAATTTACCCATATTTAAAAATAAATTTTTCTTTATAAGCATGATTTTACAATAATATCAAAGAAAATGTTACGTATTATGGCTAATTTCACCTTTCCCTTATATTTAGATAAGCCTTCAAATCGTTTGAAAATATAACTCTTTGCTACTCCACATTAACGGAGATAAAATAGCAATGAACACTTTCGTTAAGTGCGGTCATTTGAAGCTATTTACCACTTTTCGAAAGTCGCCAAAAGTGCGGGAGTTCGGTCGAATGGGGCCTCCGAATTAATTTTGCGATCGATGGCCGATATCGTGTCCATTCGCCAGCCGACATCGTGTCCATTTCGCCAGCCAATATCGTGTCCATTTCGCCAGCCAATATCGTGTCCATTTCCCCAGCCTATATCGTGTCTATTCCCCAGCCGATATCGTGTCCATAACCCAGCCGATATCGTGTCCATTCCCTAGCCGATATCGTGTCCATTCCCCAGCCGATATCGTGTCCATTTCCCAGCCGATATCGAGTCCATTCGCCAGCCGATATCGTGTCCATTAGCCAGCCGTTATGTTGTCCATCCGCAAGCCGATTTTGCGTCAATTCACCTTGCGATTTCATAACCGTTTACCAGTTGATTTCGTGGCCATCCGCTTGCCGATTTTCTGACCGTTTGCTTGCAAATTTCGTGTCTTCTAGACTACCAATTTTGAGTCCATTCGCCAGCTGATTTTCTGACCGTTTGATTGCAAATTTCTTGTCCATTTGCTTACCGATTTTGTATCTATTAAGTGCATTTTGCAATCAACCGTAGTAAACGTTGGGATAGCAAGACACTTATCTGGGCGGACATTTCGAACTATAGGGTAGGGTCTAAAGTCACAAATCAGGCGATCCAAAAAACCGTCCAGCTAGTTAAAATTCGTACTGTCCCTGCAGTTGATTTTTGTTGCAGGGGTACTAATTCGAGAAATCATTAATCGAGATGAAAAATTCGTTCCGTCTTTGAAAATTAACGGAACTCGAATTTTAGAAATGAAATTGTTTAACTTGCTATTTCTGGATTCTTATAATTTCATCCCTGTAGCTTTAGCAAAGTTTCCCGCTACTTTTGGTATACCCGACGCAGCCCAAGGGTATTTCCCACATTTTTTATTCAATGTCGTAGAACATAAATTTGATGTAAATTGACAGGATGAAACTAATCTACCCCCTATCGAAGCTTTTGGTTGTCAATATTTTACAAGGAAAAATTTAGATGCCTTCTTAAAATGGCATAGCTCCGAAGATAGTAAAGGTAAAGGTTTCGACTTCTTGAACGAACTAAATTATTACTGTGAGAACGATACGGTTTTACTATTCCTAGGTTGTTTAACTTTTCGTACACTACTCTTTAAAGTAACAGGCGTAGATCCATTTAATTGCGGGGCAGTTACTCTTCCCGGCGTTTGCTCTTACGTATTTCGCAGAAATTATCTTAAACCCGATACTATAGGTATCATACCAGCCAATTATTACAGACTTAGCGAAAATCAGTCAATAGGGGCTATAGAATGGCTGGAGTGGACCGCGCACAAACGAAATATATCTATACAATCTTCCTTTAGAGGGAGAGAAACCAGAATACAAAAAAATAAAGTAGACGGTTTTTGCGAAATCAACCAAGAAATATTTGAGTATTGGGGGTGTTTCTATCACGGATGGAAAATGCACTTTCCTCTAAACAGAAACAAGCCTTTGCACGGAGACCCTGCACAGACTTTGAATTCCAGATATTTTAGAAGCATGAGCATGTTAGCTAAATTAGAATCCCTCAATTATAAAGTAAATGTCAAATGGGAGTGCGACTGGCAGGAAGAAAAAGCAAATAAACCCGAAATAATAGAGTTTTTAAAACGTTGCGACATAAGGCAAAAAATAGCGAAAAGATTGGACCCGCGTGATGCCTTCTTCGGTGGAAGATGTTGTGCCACAAAACTATACCATAAAACAACAGGATCAGAGCGTATTCATTACGTGGGTTTCACAAGTTTATACCCTTTCATTAACAAAACATCCAAGATACCTATAGGACATCCTGAAATCATATTAGACAACTTTCCAGACATCATCGTTTGATGGACTTCTTAAATGTGACGTCTTACCGGCGCAAATCCTGATTCATCCTGTTTTGCCTGCTCGTATTAACGGAAAATTAACATTTCCATTATGTTACACATGTTGTAAAACCCAGTTTCAAGGCGATTGCGAACATACTCCTGAACAAGGAGAATTGAGAGGTACATGGGTAGTCGATGAGTTACGTGTCAGTGCTAGATTCGAATTTGGCGGGGACTGAATAAAATCAGAGACAATAGCGCCATCTAGTGGTATATTTTGTGTATCTTTATTTTTTGTATAATCCACTCCGTGTGGCTCTCGTTGGTTCGCCTAAGAAGTTAGAGGTGTTCACATGTACTATTAAATGCTCTTTTTTTATTATTAACCAAGTGTGATTATTTCCCCGACGTTAAGTCCTTACTCTGCAAATATAACAGGTTATGTCCGAAACCGTTGCCCGACAGTGGCTAACAAAGATGTGTGTCCGTGAGCGCTTTGGAAGAAAAGGCCTATTGATATTACGCACATGAGAGTTTGGGGATGTCGTGCTTGGGCCCTAAATAAGCAAAGAGATACAAAGTTTTCACCAAAGGGACTCCCATGCATATTCATTGGTTACGATGTTGCAGCCAAGGCATATCGCTTGTGGAACCCCGTAAACGATGACGTTTTTATCAGTCGTTCTGTCAAGTTTGATGAAGCTGTATTTCCCATGAAAAATGTCCGACCAATATCACAGAACAAATCAGTATCACTTAATGACACTCTTTGGTGTGCTTTGGAAGTAGAGGATGGGTTTGATAAGTCAGATGTACAAGACAATTTCGTTTTGGACGAGGATGGGGAGTAGTACGGAGGATGAAAATGAAGAACCCCAACAGGATGAAGAACATGAAGAAAGACAAGCAGAAGAAGAACCGCAACAGGATGAAGAAAATGAAGAAAGACAAGCTGAAGAAATCCTCCAAAAGGCTCCCAAAGACGCAAGACAAGCAGAACCAATACAACCAAATCACCAAGAACTTCAAGAACAAAAAAATCAAGGACTGGAAGACCATTAAAAGGACCAGCATGGATGAAGGATTATGTCACGGACGACAACGAACCGAAATGTAATCAAGTAAAAATGAACGAGGCTCAGGCAAAGCAACCTGATCCAATGACTACGAGAGAGGCCCGAAATGGAACAGCTTCAATGAAATGGAAAGAAGCTATGGTAGAGGAAGCCAAAAATCTCTTGAAAAATGATACATTCGAATTTGTAGAAAGACCGAAGTACAGGAAGACTATTAGAGGGAAATGGATCTACAAAACCAAATACGACGAATATGGAAAATTAGCAAAGTATCGAGCTAGGCTTGTCGCGCTTGGTAACACTCAAAGACACGGACAGGACTACGACCAAACATATGCTCCTGTAGTCATGATGAAAAGTATGAGAGCTTTGTTTGGAATCGCGGCCGAAAGAAGTTGGAAAATACACCACCTAGACATTACAGCTGCATATTTGAATGCTTAGTTAGAAGAGGATGTTTATATGGAGATTCCAGAAAACCTCGAAGAAATATACAAAACGTTAAAACCCTCGTCTGATGATCTTCAAAGCAAAGATCAAGTTTTAAAGCTAAGAAAAAGTATATACGGTCTTCATCAATCCGGCAGGCAGTGGAACAGACACCTAGATGGAGTACT
The DNA here is from genome assembly GCF_054372755.1 of Phalangium opilio. Taxonomy (NCBI): domain Eukaryota; kingdom Metazoa; phylum Arthropoda; class Arachnida; order Opiliones; family Phalangiidae; genus Phalangium; species Phalangium opilio. The sequence continues at coordinate 6,348,144 of NW_028324199.1, read as the reverse complement.
TCAAGGACAAGGATTCAAACGTTGTAGAGCAGACCCTTGTGTATATTATTTACCTGGACGAGAAATAATAATTACAACATACGTTGACGATGAAGTACTTTATGGAACTAATGAAGAAATCGAAAGAATAAAAGCAGAGTTATCCAAACATTTGGAGGTAAAAGATCTGGGAGAAGTGAGCCATATACTATCTATGAGAGTACCCGAACCGAAGAAGGTGCCTACGCTTTGGACCAATCACAATACGCGAAAGAAATCTTAAATAAAATGGGAATGTTAGATTCAAAGAATGCAGCGACTCCACTTGCCCTAGGAGTGAAATATACGCATTGTGAAGACGGGAACGAATTAGATGAGGAAAAGGCATCAGTCCAAAGTATTTCACCACATTACCTCGAAAACTTGCTCAAACAAGTTAAGTTTAATGAACTTGACATCAGTGGGGCTGGTTTTAAAATATATCACCTGCTACATTTAAGCTAGACTCGCACTCGACGGAAATCACGACGGAGACCCGACAGAAAGGGGTTCGACCGAAAAATCTTTACGCCCATCCCGACGGAATTTCCGCTCGGCCGGGCGCAAATTGTGTTCTATTTTTCGGTTGTGTTCGGCGTTACGCCGGTGTCTCGGCCAATGAACTTGTCCCACTGACTACGTCATAAATTTCAAGAGTGCACGCATACGCTAGATAGATTGATAGCCGCCATGTATTTTTTTTGGTCGGAAACATGCCACGAAGAAAGAAAAATGTATCTAATGGAAGTATATAGAGGTAAGATGTTAATAAGGAAGTCTTTATTGAAGAGGTTAGAAAATATACTTTCATGTACGATCTAAGCGACAATGGGACAGAGATACCAATTCAGAGTGCGAAATAAATGTTATGGAAACCACTCTAATCTGTCAAGTGACCCAAAAATATCTACCGCCAAACTCAAAATTCAGTCGTAGTGTGAACAGTCTACAGCGTAATGTAAAATTTCTACCGTATGCTGCGTGATTTGCGCCGGTGGGAATCTAGCTTTATGAGGCATGAAGTTGTCATAGTCTGACGCAAGAATCAGGCCGTCAGATTAAACCTAAGCCGCGTATTTTCCAGTGAGATTTTATATTCTGTTATTTAGCACGACCAGATCTATCAAACAACACCGGATTCATACATGTACCTCATGAGGTAAGAATTCATACTTCATTCGACCATTTTAACCCCCGTCTGATTTATTGATGGCCCCCTTTGATGACGTCAGATTTCATATATTTGGAATCGCCATTTCCAGTTCTATCATTTGCCACCTTTATTCATGTACCTCATGAGGTAAGAAATCATACCTCATTAGGGTCAAACATGACCCGCCCCCTCAAATGCCCTAGCTGTGACGCGTAAGACGGCCAAATCTATTAATGAGCATTAAAACTGAACTCATTCCAATGGTCAGACCTTTTGTACTTTATGAGGTAAGATCCAGGCTACTGGCTCTTGGTCTATTAAGTAAACGACATTATTTTATTGGTCCGAGCAAAATAATTTCTCTTATCAGTCTTCTCAACAAATTGTAACCGTTGAAAAACGTTTTTGGTGCAAACTTGAAAATTTGTCAAGCCACTAGAATTTAAACCAATGTCCGTCAAGGTGCTTACAAGTTAACGAACATCGATACGAAATCCCTTCAAAATAATTAATTTCATGATAAAATGATTCCCTCCCATTGAACCGAAATCCCATTCAACCGAAAGCAAAGAAGGGAGGTCCCATTGGACCGAAATCCCGCACCTTGGGCGGTTTACAAAAAGTGGAGATAGCCATGAATGGCTGCATTTAACGTTAGTGTACACTGCCTAGTTATCTCCGATAAATCGAAGTAGCAGTGAGTTAACCGTGGAAACGGTTTTAAAGGCTTATGCAAATTAAAGGGAAAGCTAAAATAAGCCGTAAACCGTTACATTTTCTTTAATGTTACTTTAAAATGATACTTAAAACGAGAGATTTATATTTATATCAAGGTGAATATATATATTACACTATATTGTTGATTCTAAAATTTTATCTTGTGTTTTGCTTGTAATACAAGTTTACAGCAACAGAATTGAGGAAGAGACGTCCTCCAAACCAAACCAAACCTAACATAACAGTAATGTTTCGGAAGAGGCATATTATTTGAGAAGTCATTGAAGCGAAACATCAATATTTTCGAAAAGGCGTAACATTGTTAAATGATTTAGAAAATATTACTAAACTAACTTAACCAAACCTAACCGAACATAACAGTAACGTTTTGTCAAAGGCATATTATTGGAGAAGTCAATGAAGCTAAACATCAATATTTTGGAAAAGACGTAACATTGTTAAATTATTTATAAAATATTACTAACCTAACTTAACCAAACCTAACCTAACATAACAGTAATGAATTGGAAAAGGCATATTATTTGAAAAGTCAATGAAGCTAAACATCAATATTTTGGAAAAGGCGTAACATTGTCAAATGATTTATAAAATATTACTAACCTAACTTAACCTAACATAACAGTAATGTTTTGGAAAAGACATATTCTTTGAGAAGTCGATGAAGCTAAACATCAATTAATAAAATCTGTCATTGTAGACAAAGACTGGAAAGTGTAAAAGATAAGGTTTGAAAATGAACTGCCTGAAGTGACAGATATTAAAATTTTCACTTTTGGAGACATCATTATAAAACATCAATTATTTTAAAAAATTCTTATCTTACTTTTTTTCACCAAAATTACTTCGGGAAAGTATTTTAAAAAGGAACATGCGCGTTATTTTAAAAATACTACGGCTTTACATTTTATTTTTTATCAAAAATTTAAAATTAGGTAGAAAATTGACCCTATAACTTGAGAAAATCGTTGAGAGCTTACAAAATATAAACCGTATTAAAACTTTACAAAACATATTCTTAAATTGTAAAGCTTTCAAAGTATTAAATATTAACGTGCTGTGTTGCTCTCAAAGATCACGATCAATCTACAGATCTTTTCGACACTAATAACTAAATCACAAAGAAAAGGCCTATATTATTTTCCGCTACGCAATATTTTCAATTTCAAAATATAAAAATTTAAACTCGTCAAGAGAAATCTTTTCAGATATCCAAGCATTTGAATCTCCTAGAATCAAATGTTAGTTGAAAGTAAAACCAGTACCAAACTAGTATCCCTTAAACCCTTCTAGGTGACAACTACTATTGAGGACAAAATACTTGGTAAATATTGCTGAAAAATATTTTGGGAAAATGAAATTTTGGTGAAAAAAAGTAAGATAAGAATTTTTTAAAATAATTGATGTTTTATAATGATGTCTTCAAAAGTGAAAATTTTAATATCGGTTACTTCAGGCAGTTCATTTTCAAACCTTATCTTTTACACTTTCCAGTCTTTGTCTACAATGACAGATTTTATTAATATCTGTCACTTCAGTCTTCATATTAATTAAAATTCTTTAGAAAATATGGGAGAAAAAGTCCTAGGCCGTTGCGCGTCCATCGGTAATCTAGCTTAAATACCAGCCGTCGGTAATACGGCTTAATTACCAGTCCTCGGTAATATAGCTTAATTACCGGTCGTCGTTAATCTAGCTTAATTACCGGTCGTCGGTAATCTAGCTTAATTACCGGTCGTCGGTAATGTAGCTTAATTACCGGTCGTCGGTAATCTAGCTTAATTACCGGTCGTCGGTAATCTAGCTTAATTACCGGTCGTCGGTAATCTAGCTTAATTACCGGTCGTCGGTAATCTAGCTTAATTACCGATCGTCGGTAATCTAGCTTAATTACCGGTCGTCGTTAGTCTAGCTTAATTACCGGTCGTCGGTAATCTAGCTTAATTACCGGTCGTCGGTAATCTAGCTTATTTACCGATCGTCGTTAATCTAGCTTAATTACCGGTCGTCGGTAATCTAGCTTAATTACCGGTCGTCGGTATTACCAGTCGTCGGTAATCTAGCTTAATTACCATTCGTCTGTAATGTAGCTTAATTACCGGTCGTCGGTAATCTAGCTTAATTACCATTCGTCTGTAATCTAGCTTAATTACCAGCCGTCGGTAATCTAGCTTAATTACCAGTCGTCGGTAATCTAGCTTAATTACCATTCGTCGGTAATGTAGCTTAATTACCAGTCGTCGGTAATCTAGCTTAATTACCAGTCGTCGGTAATCTAGCTTAATTACCAGTCGTCGGTAATCTGGTTTAATTACCATTCGTCGGTAATCTGAATTAATTACCAGTCGTCGGTAATCTGGTTTAATTACGAGTCGTCGGTAATCTAGTTTAATTACCCTTAATTGGTAATCTAGATTAATTACCCTTAATTGGTAATCTAGATTAATTACCCTTAATTGGTAATCTAGATTTATTACCCTTAATTGGTAATCTAGATTAATTACCCTTAATTGGTAATCTAGATTAATTACCCTTAATTGATAATCTAGATTAATTGCCCTTAATTGATAATCTAGATTAATTGCCCTTAATTGATAATCTAGATTAATTGCCCTTAATTGATAATAATTAGTAACCCTTAATTGGTAATTTAATTAGTAACCCTTAATTGGTAATTTAATTAGTAACCCTTAATTGGTAATTTAATTAGTAACCATTAATTCGTAATTTAATTAGTAACCATTAATTCGTAATTTAATTAGTAACCATTAATTCGTAATCTAGTTTAATAACCTCTAATTGGTAGTCTAGTTTAATTAACTCTAATTGATAATTTATTTTATGAACGTTTAATTGGTAAACTACTTTAATTATTTAAATTCGTAATCTAGTTTTTTATCTTTAATTGGGAGTCTAGTTTAATTATCTTTTATTGGTAATCCAGAATAATTAGCAGGGAAAAGTTAAAATGTCCATTAAGCTAGTTTGAATTTGACTATATCCGCGACAATTTAGACCCGTGTGTTTTGATGGCGTCGCTGTAGCGGCCGCGTCAACGTCACTGCAGCAATATTAAAGCCGTCTTATCTCACTATCGATAGGCCATTCCAACCAAAAGGCATTAAGAAGAAACAATCGGATTATTATGAGGCAACTATACGTTAAAAAATGCTAACATTGGTCTCGCTGATATTTCCTAATAAAACAGTGTATAAATGCTAAAATATCGCAGATTGGGGTAGTTTTTAAAATTTAAAATTAAACATACTTAAAATTAATTTTTCTCAAAAACCTTAAAAATAGTCCTAGAAAAAGGTTTAAATTTTGATATAAAACCATTCCCAAACGTAACAAACGAATATTTCATTTCAAAAGGGTGGCGACAAAATGGCTAAATTTGAAAAAAACTCCATGTTATTTCTAAGGGAAAATTTAACTTTTTCACCAAAAGGGCTGATTAATTTTATGGAAATGAAAACCACCCTTAGCAACTTTATTTTTTATACAATAAACTAATGGTTGGATCTTCTTGAAATTTTAACCACATATTGAGAGCCCGAATTGTAGTTCTGTGGAATTTTTTCAAAGCAGTTAATACGATACAAAAAAAAGTTATAACCAATCAAAAAACCATCCTTATACATTAAAGTCGGTATGAGGTCTTATCTAAGAGAGCTATCGCTCTACTAGAATATTTTGGAAAAGGCGTAACATTATTAATTGATTTACAAAATATTACTAAACTAACTTAACCAAACCTAACCTAACTTGTGACAATGACAGTGATTTTGATACGTTAGCTGATCCATCTAATTGGCCAGTTAACTGTTAGCCCAGGACTTTTAGGGTTAGACCTAGAACATTTGAACATAAAGATGAAAATTTGTACATGTGTTGTTTTTGACCCAACAAAAAATATACTAAAAGTCCCCTGCTGTAGAGCGCGAGCTTTCGCCGCCATCTTGGAAAATGGCCGCCGGGAATGCCAGCTACAATGTATTCCACGTTCTTCTTCAAAAATTATGAAAATTGGTACACATAATGATTGGAACCACATGAACCTCATGACAAAATTTTACAGCTCTGTGTTCAATAGTTTGGTCGCCATATTGGAAAATGGCTGCCGTGAATGCTAGGTACAGTCAGAAGAAAATAGGGGAAGTACGTATTCTTAGCTATTTCGCGAGACGTCACTTTATCGGTTTTTTCGCGCCACTGAATATCCGCTTTTTTGGCGGGAAACCGCGGATGAATACAAGAAACTATTCTCTTCGAAGGTTCGTCTGCTATCCAGCTGAATGCTGATTTTGTTATGGTACCTGACTTCTTGAGTTTACTATGGCCGAGGCTTAACGAGTCACTCGAATTTGGCAAAAATTCTACTTGAATACCTTTAGTTTTGCCTTTAAAACTTGTCTGGCTTTTCTTGTCACTAGTTTCACGATATACTAAATTACACTGGACAGAACTATCCATTTTTAACTCTTAATTGAACGATAACTTTCAATGTCAATCTACCCGGGCGAAAGAAGGACGGAAATCGTCGTCTATACTCTGTAGTTCGGTTTCTCACGGTATTTTGGCGCACCTTCAAAAATTTCTATCGGTTATCTGCCTATCTCTGATTGGCCAATTTAAAGCGATAGCTTGTTTCTGGGAGAGAAGGACGACTTGCACTAGCTAAAGGTACGAATACGTACTTCCCCTATTTTCTTCTGGTACAGTATATTTCACCATGTTGTTGGAAAATTATGAAAATTGATAGGTATAATAATCAGAGCTGTATGAACCTCATAGTAAAATATTGAAGCTATTAATCAGATAGTTTGGCCGCCATGTTGGAAAATGGCCGCAATCAATGTCATATAGATACAGTATATGGTTCAAAAATTATGAAAATTGGTAATAATTATGTTGAAGACAGTTTAAACATCATACTTAAATATTGAAGACGTGCTACTGATAGTTTGGGCGCCATCTTCGAAAATGACTGCTGGAAATGCCAAATATATTTCAAATATATAAATCTTTTTGAAATTCCAATTCTGAATAGATGATTTTTATAAACGTAATGAACAACAAAAAATGGATATCTCGAAGTCGGAATTATCGACGCCATCTTTAAAATGGCCACACGAAAATCATTGCCCTAAATTCAGAAAGAAAGAAAAGTTATTCTAAGCTGTTATTCTCAACATGTTGATTAGAGAATATGATTTAATATGGGGTTTATACATTCTAGTGTTGTTTAAGATTAGAATTTAGACAAATCTCTAACATTTCATTCATATTCATCGTCATCCTGATGATTGTTCATAATAATTGCATGTCAGAACCCTTGATTAGGCGCTACACCTAGCTGAAGGCCTTATCAGCGCCCCTCTCCATCATATTCCAAATTGAACCTGCGGAACCGCCGTCATGGCACACGGGATCAGCCAGCGGGCCCGAAAAATGCCACTCGAGCAGGTGACAGAAGCAGGACACCGTCAGCGGCGAGCCCGGTCAGGAGGTGGGCGGAGACAGGGAATGATTAAGGCAGCAGAAGACTCGAGTGGACGGGGGAGTTCTCTCCAAGCACAACAGTGCCATACGGCACAAACAAATAGTGTATCCGCGACCCCTAGAGGGTTTCCAATAGCGGGGGCGAGCCAAGGCAACACCTTGGCGGGGGCGAAGCGGCCCAGCAAAACCTTGACGGAATGGGGCAAGGAACGGTCTGATCCAAGGGAGAACCCAAGGAACTCCCGAACCGTCACACCGAACTCGGGCCCCAACCGCTACGACAAGTCCTTTGAGTTAAAAAGGTTAAGAGAACACTTCTTTCATTTACGTGTTGTAACTGGGTGTGGTTATGATAATGCGTGGATTAAAGTAATGACAGATAATCAACATCTTACAAATTTGTTGCGCTTTTTTAATGACCATATTGCATCTAAGGAAGCCATAGCTGCTGGCGATGAGAGATTTCTTTTCGCTTTTTTTAGGGTGATAATTGACACGTCTCGCTTCAACTATGTAGATATTACACGTATAATGGAACCGTTGCCACACATACTGTCAAGTCCTCATTTGATCTCGCTAAGCTTCATCCAAGAACCGACGCCGCAAAACTACATTTTTTCCGAGCGTATCTTCAAGTCCAACAATAGCTAGGAAACGATTTAATCCCGAACAGTGGGGATTGGTTCGCGATCGCGAAAGTCGAAGACCCATTCACACCATCCTCCTTCCGGCATCAGATGAACTTATAATACTCATTATTTGTACCTGCAGTCTGCAGATATCTTGTATAAAGAACTGTGAATGTAGACGATCTGGATTAGCTTGCTGGGCATTTTAGACTCAAAAATAGTTATTTTTTGTGGCGTTTTATACGTTCATGAAAATCATCTATTCAAAATAGGAATTTCAAAAAGATTTTTAAATTTGAAATATATTTAGCATTTCCAGCAGTCATTTTTGAAGATGGCGCCCAAACTATCAGTAGCACGTCTTCAATATTCAAGTATAATATTTAGACGTGCTTCATCATACTAATTACCAATTTTCATAATTTTTGAACCATATACTGTATCTAAATGGCATTGATGGTGGCCATTTTCCAACATGGCGGCCAAACTATCTGACTAATGGCTTCAATATTTTACTATGAGATTCACACAGCTCTGATTATAATACCTATCAATTTTCATAATTTTCCAACAACATGGTGAAATATACTGGACCTAGCATTCACGGCGGCCATTTTCCAATATGGCGACCATACTATTAAAGACAGGGCTGTAAAATTTTCCCATGATGTTCATGTGGTTCCAATCATTATGTGTACCAATTTTCATAATTTTTGAATAGGAATGTGGAATACATTGTAGCTGGCATTCCCGGCGGCCATTTTCCAAGATGGCGGCGAAAGCTCGTGCTCTACAGCAGGGGACTTTTAGTATATTTTTTGTTGGGTCAAAAACAACACATGTACCAATTTTCATCTTTATGTTCAAATGTTCTAGGTCAAGCCCTTTTTTGGCCTATCTGTCCTGGCCTATAACTGAATTTAATGGTGTCCCCCGTGATATTCACAAGCATAGTAGTGAACTTGGTGCTCCACCCGTCATTCCCTCACATGAAAGAACTACTACTAGCCTACCAGAATGTTCGTGGTTTACGGACTAAAGCAATTGAATTTTTTAGAAACACTGCTACACTATATGGTATTATCTGTTTAACTGAAACTTGGTTAAATGACTCTCATTTTACAATTGATTATTTTCCCGATTCATACAATGTTTTTCGTGCTGATCGCTTGGATCCCCAATTTGATAATGTCCGCGGTGGTGGCTCATTAATTGCCGTGCGGAAATCCATCCACTGCTGTAGGCGTCGCGACCTTGAGGGTACTTCGGAGAGTGTTTTTATTGAAATTCGCTGTTCGTCCTCTCAATCTTTAGTCCTGGGCACTACTTACTTTCGCCCTACCCTCACTGACGTCGATTATGGGCTATATTCAGATAGCTTAATACGGGGTTTGGATGGCGCTGCTGCTGACATTATTCTCCTGGGTGATTTTAATCTTCCTGGGGTCGACTGGAAGAACTACAGCACACGAGGCTGTAGTGCTTCCACTCGTTCCAAGGCTACCCCTATATTTGAACTCTGTTTTAATTTTAATCTCAAGCAGATTATTGCTCCCCATAATACTGGTAATCTATTGGATTTTTGTCTTACAAATTTTAATAATTTGTGTATTAATGGCCTAGAGGATCCTCTAGTTTCCATCGATGCATATCATCCCCCATTTTTGCTTACCTTACCGGACGAAACTTGCGCACCACCTCCACCACCTGACTCTACTTACGTTTACCGAAAAGGAGATTATGACCTCCTTTACTCCACACTTAGGGATGTTGATTGGGCTATACTCCTCGAATCGCGTGATGTTAATCATTGCTTGGCTATTCTTACGGTTCACGTTAGGGCTGCGATGGAATTGGCTATTCCGCGTAAGGGTCGTCGTGGTTCTCCCGTATTTCCCTTATGGTATTCTCAGGCCCTTCGCGCTGCTATTAAACAGAAAAAGTATTTCTTTCGCAAAAAAAAGCGTACAGGAGCTTTAGCCGATCTCATTGAATTTAAACGCCTTCGAGTGGTTGTTAAACGGTTAATTGCACGCAATAAAACTACTCATGTTGCCAGTGTTTGCCAAGATGAACTCCTACCTTGTTGATTCAAAACCCATCCACACGAAAAATGAAACCAAAGATTTGGGTACAATATTTGACGCAAAATTACATTTTTCCAGTCATGTCACTAGGACTGTTAACCTTTGCCGTCGTTCCTTGGCGATTTCCCTTAAAATGAGTCGCCAGTTAAAATCGTCATTTTCGCATATTGTATTAAAGTTTGGTTCGATCTAGATTGTTGTTTGGTTGGGTTGCATGGGGTGGCTGCAGCCAATACCTCTTGAACAAAATAGAAGGAGTACAGCGAAAATTTATAGAATTTAGCCATACACACTTTTTACCCAAGGCTCAGTATAATTATGAACTGTTGTTAACTATCCATGATCTCCTTAAAATTAATGTCTGTATAAGAATAAATCATATAACGTTTATTTACAAATTAATCCACAATATCATCCCACTCTCGCCTCTTGTAAATGGTCTTAATTTTTCGGTCCCCATACATTTTCGTAATCAGTGCACATTTTACAATCCTAAATTAACAATTAATCCTATTATTCGAATGCAAACAACTTGTAATTTCTTCGTTAATATTTTTGATCTCTTTTCTGACTGTTTAATTCATGTACAAAATCTTACCCGACAGTATCTTATAGATGGTTATTAATGTTTAAACCATAGCTAGAAACGAAAAAAAAAAGAATTACTAAATTTAACACTTACCATTACTAATTTAATCAGTTTTCCTTGGATCGATGTAATTACGTGCCTTTTCTATATTTTTGTATTAATTCGTATAATTCTGCCTAATTTTGTATAATTCTGAATGATTTGTTCTAGTATATTTCGCACTAATTCCATTTCTGTGTATATTCTCGTGAGTTGTACTTCAACTTTTTATATGCACAATAAACTTCAATTTCAATTATTATTGTGCTTTTCTTTTTGTTTCTTTATTTATGTGTATAATCCCGTTAACTCTCTGTAGTTATTTTTATACACAATAAACCCGCATTTCATTTCATTATTTTAATATTTTCATATTATTGTAACCCTCAGTAGAATAAACTTAATTCAAGGGAATAATTTCCCGAGGGCCATAAAATAAATTAGGACAACTTACAGTTTTAATCCAAATTCAATAATAATTTTATTTCAGTTAACCGATGTAGGGATAAACCCGTAACCGAACTAGTATACAAAAGTCGATCCGTCTTCGGAGAAATCATAAACAGAACTGATTAACAATACTAAAATTATCCTAGATAACATCTTTGGAAGAGGTGTGGCTTGTGACATGGAGGCTAGATATGCCCTGCCAGAAGGAGTGGAAACTCCAAGAGTTCTGGCAGCCATGTTACATCCCCCCCTCTTTAGGAACTTTTATTTATACAAAATTATAGAAAAATTTCAGACATGTTGTTTCAAGTTAAGGGTTACCCCGAGGAACCCAGAAAAATCTTTTGCAGGGGGTTTCAAGTATTATCACAAAATTTTAAAAAGTTTTTTTTCTTTGGCTCTTCCGTTTGATGACGGCATTCTAGTTCTACTTCGGCCACCGAACATTATACGATTTAGTAATTCTTTTTGGGGCTTGGGTGATAAACTCCCACGGGAAAACTGAGATTGGTTCTCGAGCAAAAGAGAAATGTTCCCTGGTTAGGTTCGGGATCTTATTAGTCTGGAGGTAAACCTGGACCTCGTAAAGGAGACCTTAATCTTTTATTGTCAGGAGGTCGGTAATAGATATCGACTTCATGTCCTCCCGGCCTAACCGTTGCCCGCTTACACACTTCTCTACGCCATCCCAATCGAAAAGGCTCTATATAGGCATCGGGTAAGGAAGCCCTGTTTAATCTTGGGGTCCTCATCGACTCAGATAATGTGGCCGATGAACTTTCGGACTCACGTAGCGATTGGGAATACGACTGAGAAATCTGGTCAGGTGTCAAAATCTCTTCCGAAAAGCCAGAAGAAGGTGATTGTTGTAGCTCCGGTCCCGCGACTAAGTTTTCATAAGTTTGCGCAGGCGTTGGAATCTCTTCTGTAAAACTAGAAGTTGCATTGGGTAGCTCAGGTTCTTCGACTGATTTTTCATGCTCAGTCGTTAAAATTTCTTCCGTGAAACTAGAAGTTGATGTATGTAGCTTCGTTTCCACGACTGATTTTTCATGATCAGACGGGGAAACCTCCCCTGCCGCAGAAGGCGGACTATCATTAGTGGGATGAATGAGCTGGAAGGCTCTCATATCGTGGTTAGTACGGAGTAGGAGAGGAGGGTCTTCAAATAGGGCCATGCCCGGTTCACTGTCAGAGTCAGTTGGGCGATGAGAATCATCTGGTATTGCAGGAGGGATCTGTTGATCTGAGTCCTGATCGTCCTGAGGAGGGGACGTTGAAGTAGAAGAGGATGACGATGAGGAAGTATTCGTGGGGCATGACCATCTTCCGTAGGAGAGCTTGGCTCAGGATCATCGGCGACTTCTGACTGTGAATCGGGTGCATCGTCGAAGACAGCTACATTTGTCCAGTAGAGTTTTAAATGTTCAAGGTTAACTTTCCCTAAAATCTGTCCTGAGATAGCGTTCTCCAACTCATAGACAACGGGGGAATGTTTAGCAACTATTTTGAAGGGACCTGCCCATTTAGGACTGAGTTTTCTCATAATTTGGCCTGGCGTACTTGACAAAGGATGGGTTTCCATCCATACTAAAGTCCCTACCTCAAATTCTAGAGGGTCATGGCAGAGGTCATAGTATTTCTTTTGATGAGCTTTAGCTAGTTTAGATAATTCGTTACTGAATTCTATTTGTTCCCTAAGAACTTGTAAAGCTTTTGTACGACCAGGGTCATCAGGGTCCTGAATGGGCTCTTCAATTGCTAAATCCCAAGGGAGACGTGGCTCCCGCCCTAAATTTAAAAAGAAAGGGGATCTGCCCGTGGTTTGGTGGGGTGCAGAATTGATAGCAAATTGAAGAAGGTCAAGGGATTCATCCCATCTATCATGGTGATTCCCTACATAAAATAATATAAGTTCGCCTATTACACGATTAACTCGTTCGGTGGGATTTCCCTTAGGTGTGTAGGGGGTACACTGTAAAAAAAGGGTTCTTCGAGGCTTTTCAATAGAACTCTTACGTTCTTGTTGGAACGCTAAAGGTTCCCAGACGTGGATGAAGGTTCACAGTAGAACAGGAAGGTTCTTAGCAGATCGTATCTAATTAAAAGGGTTCTTGTAATAACGTGTGGGGTTTTAATAGATCCTTGAAAGAACATTCGGGTTCTTGCGAGAGCCTTCACGGTTCGTGAGAGAACATTCAGGTTCTCGATAGATCCTTGAGGGTTCATGAAAAAATATTTCGGTTCTTGATAGATCCTTGAGGGTTCATGAAAAAAGTACGGGTTCTTGAAAGATCCTTAAAGGTTCGTGAAAGAACACTGTTAGAAAAAAAGGTCTTTCATGGATGTTTGGAAATACTTTGAGTTGTTTATTTATGGTGTTTTCTCCGTAAAAAGGTGCTAGTTGACTCTTTTTAAGTATTTTTTAAAGAATTGGCAATTCACTGGTACGTAGAAACACCTTTAGGTTTAATTAACTGACTCTTCCAGGTGTGCTTTAATCTGCAGGGTGTTTTTGTTTCAGTTGGAAGGTGTTCTGTCAGTGGGTGCTTAGGAAAACGGCACGGTGTTAATTGACCCTTATTGAAATGTTTTTAAACGGAAATACAAGCCGCGTTTACACAAGCTTGCACAACCGTTGCCAACGCATTGGAAACGATTTGAAACCACGTGTAAACACAACCGTTTTTAACCGAACCAATTCCGAATCGCATTGTTGTTTAATATAAAACTGTTTGAATGGTGCTGATAAACACCTTAGGGCTTTACTTAACACTTTTTTACCTCAAATGGTGTGTTTTTAAGTTAAAGGTTTTTCGATATGAGCTAAGAGCGTGAACGGTGAAGAGAGAAATCATCTACTAATTCTACCTGCATAGTGAAACATTCTAAAAAATCCCAAAGATTTTAAAAATCAAAAAAAAAATATAATTCTTCGGTCTACCTTATACTAAATATCTGAGGGGATTCATACTTTTTTGATTTTTCAATCATTGGAAAATAATTCTCGGAGAGTTCAATATGCTGGAATGTCTTGGAATTTGAGGAATTCATAAAATCACTTGAATTTTCCCGTAACACAGGTTTTTACTTCTCCGATTGACGATGACGTCACGTAGAGGTATAACATTGGACGTGTGTGTGTGTGTGTGTCTGTCTATCACCACGTTCGCAGTTGGCAAATCAGAGCAACCGTGTTCGCAATTTTCGGATCGCGTTCGCAGTTAACAGAAATTAGGAAAATTCTACTTCAGTACGCTCTCTCCACACTTGTCTTTCCTATGGTAAATACCACATACACGCCAATCTGTACTTATTGGCTTCTAACAACACCATCATATATTGGTCTTCTGTGTATACCACATACACGCCAATCTGCAACATTGGCTTCTATTCCATTATCATCGTTGGGGTTAAGATGTACGCGCGATCGGCTACGGTTACGAGACACGTTTAGCCTCCCAATGGCAGTGCTTCCACCAAATGCTCACGCAATTGCGCTTATTCTTATCATTTGTGAATGAATCGCCTTATACACCCTAAATTTCCAAAAATTGTGAAAACGGTGCACGCTAGAAGTCAAACGTCAACAATAGCTATGTTTAAATTCATTATAAGAATGTTGTTTCTTAAAACGGCTTAACTAGAATTAAGGTAAAATACTGACGATTAAAAAAATTAATATCAGTTATATTTATTTAAATATTTAAGATAATCTTCTTTTCTTTGGAATGGCACAAGGGAAAGTTAATATAGAACGAGTAAGGAAGATTGCATATGAATAGAAACACAAGGTTAATATAAAGCGAGTAGGATGAATTGATCTCTTTCAAAATTATACCATTTTCTTATTGCTGAATATTAAATGAAAATATGTTAAATGTGTTTGAGCATTACGATTCCTTTAGTAGATTTGTAGCTACAAAGCCCTGTTTCATTTCAATATTCCAAGAAATTATTTTATATTAATATTCCAAATTTGGTGTTTACTCTTTAATTCAGCTTTACTACATTTATATATAGTGTAAACTTATACTTCATGGTGAAGTGTTTTTAAAGAGTCACCAAGAGAGAAAAATTTAATATCATTGTCATGATTGCAACCTAACACTCAAAATACGACCCTCTATGAGGTGGTCATATGATATAATATATTTCCAACGGATTTGAAACAAACGAGGGTTGTGAGTCAGAAAAAATCAGGTTCAGATTTGAACTAAACCGGAGTCAGAGTCGAGCTACACGGGTTCTGGGTTGACTGCAACATGGTTCTAAGGCGATCTCAACACAGTTCAGTGTCAAAGTACATGGAATTCTTGGTCGAACTCAATAAGGTTCTTAGCCGTACGAAACAGGATTCTTAGGCTAACTCGACAGGGTTCAGAGTCAAACTCGACAGGGTTCAGAGTCAAACTCGACAGGGTTCAGAGTCAAACTCGACAGGGTTCAGAGGCAAACTCGACAGGGTTCAGAGGCAAACTCGACAGGGTTCAGAGGCAAACTCGACAGGGTTCAGAGTCGAACTACACAGCGTTCGGATTATAACTAAACTGGGTTCTGGGTCGAACTAAACTGAGTTCTGGGTCGAACTAAACCGGGTTCTGGGTCGAACTAAACAGGGTTCTGAGTCGAACTAAACCGGGTTCTGGGTTTAACGCAATACAGTTCTTAGCCGTACGAAGCGGGGTTCAGAGTCGAACTCTACACGGTTCTCAGTCAAACTGCACATGGTTCCGATTACAACTGAACAAGGTTCTGATGCACACCCCACATGATTCAGGGAGGAACCTAATACGGTTCCAAAAGAAACTAACTTGGTTCAAAGAAAAACCCCAGCTCGGATCGTAGATGAACTCCTTAGGGCTTTATAGAGAACTCATATCAAAGAGTTCAATGTAGATCAAAAAAGGGTTTAAAATAGGGGACAAGCGTTAAGAACCCTTTTCTCGGCAAAGTAGAACCTTTTTTTCTTAGAGTGTAGTAAACTTGGGATTTATTCTTAAAGATCTGCAAGTTTGCAGCCAAAGTTTCGAAGTAAATTGTACCCCTCTATCACAATGAATAGCTTTAGGAGCTCCCCACCTAGTGATAATAGACTTAAAAGCCTGTACACAGGTCTTAGCAGTAATAGTTTTTAATGGAATCATTTCCACGAATTTAGTCATGTAATCGACTAAAACTATTAAATATTTATAGTGGTGTCTACTTGAAGGGAAGGGTCCCATAATATCGACACTGATTTGGTCCCAAGGACTTGTTATTTCTGAGGGTTGCATTAGCCCCGGCTTTTTCCTATTCCTAGCCTTAAATTGTTGGCATAAAGTGCATCCTCTAACATAGTCTTGGACATCACTAACTATAGTAGGCCACCAATATCTAAAAGTAACTTTACTCAGGGTCTTATCTTTGCCCCTATGAGCTGATAACGGGTGGTCGTGTAACAATCTCACGGCTTCTAGCCTTAAACGAGGCGGTAAATAAATTTTTTCAGGACAGTTCCTGTAAGGTCTTCTATAAAGAAGATCATTTTTCATTTCGAACATTTTATGCCTAACAGGGTTAGGTCCTTGCAAGGAATTAATAATGGGGGAAGCAAATGGGTCTTCCCTTTGAGACTTTCTTACGTCTACTATTGTAAAGACTGAATATAAGCCTCTGGAGGACGAATATGACCTTCAACAGAACCACTAGAGGAAGTTGATGAACTACTACCGGTAGAATTTGAACTTGTACTACTACTAGTTGGATCCTGGTTACTAGTAGAATTAGAAGTAGAGGAACTAAAGTTTATGCTTAAGACGTTCATCGGGGCCCTTGACAAAGCTTCAGCTACTACATTTTCTACTCCTTTCTTATGCTTAATAGTAAAGTCAAATGTTTGAAGGTACATTGCCCATTTAACTAGACGAGAATTAGGTTCCCTAATATTAAACAACTACTGTAAAGCCTGATGGTCAGTGAGGACAGTGAATTTGCGACCTTCTAGAAAGGGCCTAAACTTTTTAACTGCCCAACATACGGCTAAACACTCTTTCTCGCTAGTGGAGTACCTTGTTTCGGCATCTTTGAGTCCTGTGCTAGCATAAGCTATAGGGACTTCTATATTGTCTTGCATTTGGGAAAGAAGGGCACCTAACCCAGCATCACTAGCATCGGTAGTGAGAATGCACGGGGAATCCCTTCTAAAGGAAGCTAAGGGGTGAGCCTTACAAATGGCTTCCTTAATTTTTTCGAACGCCTGTTGCTGTTCGAAACCCCAAATAAATTTTTGATCCTTCCTTTTGAGTTTATTAATAGGGGCTACTATTTGAGAATAGTGGCTAATAAACCTATTGTGCCAACCTGCCATCCCTAAAAATCTCTGAACTTCCTTAATGTTTTTAGGAGGAGGAAATTTCTGAATGGCTTCTGTCTTAGAAGGATCTATATGCACCCCTGTTTCATTGACTATGTGACCAAATATGGTAGCTTCTTTTTGACCAAAACGACATTTTTTTAACTATTTAGGACATATTCTAAACACGCTAAGTGTTGATCCCAATCTTCGCTAAGCGAGATTAAATAGTCTATTAATTGGAAGTAATCTGCGTCCCTAAAAATCTCGTCGATTAGACGCTGAAAGGAGCTAGGGGCATTACAAAGCCCAAAAGGTAGTACATTGAACTCGTACTTTCCCATATGAGTCACAAAAGCTGTTTTCTCTCTACTCTTAGGGTGCATTTCCACTTGCCAATACCCTGATTTAAGGTCAAGTGTTGTAATGTATTTTGGTTTTCCTACTCTAGCTAACATATCCTCTATATTAGGCAAGGGATAAGGGTCCTTAATGGTAACTTGATTTAATTTTCTGTAATCAATACAAAACCTATAGGGTCTACCCCGTTTTGTCTGATCAACTAAAACTACGGGCGAAGCCCAAGGAGATACTGAGGGTCTGATTATCCCGTCATCCAACATTTCCCTAACATGTTGTTCAATAATTTTCCTTTTCTGGTCATTAACACGATAAGGCTGAGACTTTATGGGTGGACTAGTACCCGTATGGATCTCATGGAAGACTAGTCCGGTTCTTCCGACTTTATCCGAAAACAACTCAGGAAATTTCAATAACAGGGATTCTAATTGATGACGTTGTTCGTCAGAAATAGGGGCTGCGGAAACTGCGTCCCTAATATTCTCTACAATCTCCTTATCGATTGGATCCTTTTCTGATGGTATTGAAAAAGGGATCCTTAAGTTACCCACTAAGCATTGAGATGACTCAAAATCTAATTTGACCCTATTTTCTTCAAGAAAATCTTGACCCAATATAAAGTCACTATTTAAGGAAGGAACTATGTAGAATTTAAATTTGAATTGTTTCTCACTGTCAATTGACTTAAGAGTAAATTCTAACTCGTGAGAACCTTTTGTAAACGTATAACGGCCGTCGCCCCAAACTACACAATCTAGTTCTTCATCTTCAGGTAATTCTGAAGAATTTCTAAATTTACAGATTTTCTGCCACTGGTCAAGACTAACAAAAGAGGCATCGGCCCCGTTATCTAATTTAGCGTGAACGGTCGCGTGTTCAAAAGTAACAGGAATAGTAACCCTTTTATAAACTGAACCTTCTCGGACTGATTCAATCCTCAAGGGAAACGCGACACGCTTCTTGTTAGGGGAATTTATTGGGCACCGGGAGAGGGATCACGAGGGACCTCTCCCGTCTGGGCTTCCCCCGACTGGATCATCTTTTTGTTTGGACAGTCGGGTGCAAGATGACCTGGTTCCGGACAACTAAAACAAGTGATAGAACGAGTAGATGGGTAAGACAAGGCCAATTGACGACCAGGGGACTTAGATCTCTGGTTATAATATCTATTATAAGATCGTTGACCTGTATTTGAAGTGTTTTGAACTCTAGCTTGCGATCTAGAGTCTATGGGTTTCAAGGGATATTCCCATTTAGGAGAAGTAGGAGGATTACAAGGGCTTTGACAATGCCCGGGGGAACACTGACTATGGGCTGAACCCTTATTAGCTGGGCAAGAAGACTCAGCTTTAACCTTAGGTTTAGGGGGTGACTTCCTCTTTTCCCTTTTCTGAGCATTCCTTTTCCTAACTTCAATATCCTTTTCTATTGTTTTACAGGAATTTCTTAAATGTTCCATAGTGGTAAATTGCAAGAAAAAGAGGGGAGTTCTAAGCTCGTCCTTTAAATTACTTTTAATTATTGGAACTAAATCCTTTTCGGAAAGAGGATGGGTCATCCCTAAATTCAACTTCATAACTCCCCCGAAGAAATCCTCTACCGACTCCTTATCTTTCTGACTTCTATGGTTTATCTCTATCTTAAGCTTAGAGTCAGCTTCGGAGTCTCTAAACTGAACTTTAAAGTGTCTCTTAAACGTCTTCCAAGCTAAATGAGGATGGGAAGGTTTTAAACTACACTTTTCGTCATATTGACGGACAAAATCCCTGTACCAATACAAGGCATGCCCTCGTAAAAGGAGAGGCAATGCAGCTAACCTTTCTTCATTTGATAGCTTGTGAAATTTAGCATACTCTTCAAAAGCAGCTAAAAATTCTTTAGCATTATCGCTAGACGATCCCTTAAAAGCTAACCTTTCTGGCGGTTCAATAGGGACTTTTCCCGTCTGAGGAGTTGAACCTCGATTTATTAACGTGGGTAGATCCCTAACTAACTTATCCAAACTAGTAGCTATAGCTTTATGTATTGCTACATTTTGGTTAGAATTATCTGCCAGTGTTTGGAGTAAGGGTTATATAAAGGCTTTTAATTCCTCGTCGGAAGTGTCTGGTCCCAATTGAGGGATCTGTCGAGACGGAGATATTTAGGTTCCGATAGTTCTTGCTCTAGGATTTGGTAACTAACTTTAGGCTTATCACTTTTGGACGCTGATTTAGGAGGATCAAGGGAATCAATCCCAGTTTGAGGAGGGGAATTAGAGGGAGTTGAACTTCCCTTAGGGGCAGGAATACTCTTATGAGGGAATAGTTGGTAGGGAGAGAATTCCGGTTCTGAAGAGGCTGCAGTCCTCTTTCTTGAATCTTCTTCGTCTTTCTCTTCCTCAATACGAAGTTTCCGGTTAAATTCCTCCAATGGATCATCTGTTTCTGGCGGTGCTAGCGTGTCGCCATCGTCTTCCATAGACTTAAACAGATCTTCTTTTGATTGCTCTTCCCTTTTCTTTAGTATTGAATCATCCTCCTCATCCTCAGATGTTCGAGGCGATCTCCATTGTTTATTGTTGTCCGAATAGTAAGCCATTATCGATTTAATTAAGGTCAGTTTTACAATAATCAAACCACAAGTTAAGTTTACAAAAATATACAAGTAAGCTATCTAAATTCAGTAGTTTTATTTACAAAGATAATGTTAATTTTTATTAATTTAATTAATTTAATTGTGATTAGTTTAGATTAAAATAATTCAATTATCTTTAATGATTTACCATTGTGGAAGCCGAGGCTTAGCACCACGTGGGGGCAATTATACCGACAATGATAAACAGTTTGTATACGGGACTGACCAAGGCTCAAGGCCTAGTCTTATCGGTCGGGTCCCTGTTCTGGCGCCAATTTATGTAACCCTCCGTAGAATAATTTAACTAAGGGAGAAAGCTCCCGAGGGCCATAAAGAGAAATAAAGACAACTTACTTTAAGTATCCAAAATTTAGAAGATTGATCTTCTCTATTTTATTCACAAAAGACAAAGGGATAATGATCCCGTAACCCAACTTGGTTTATACAAAGTAGCTCCGTCTTAGAAGACTTTAATTCAAAACAAAAGGAGAGAACTAGTCTCTTCAACCGCCAACTGTCATAACAAAAATATCACTAAAGTAAAGTAGGGAGGAGGAGCATGTAACATGGAGGCATATATACCCTGCCAGATCCAAGGAGTAGAAACTCCAAGGAATCTGGCAGCCATGCTACAGTTCTCTCGGTGAATATGGAAACGAAGAATGTCATAAATTAAGTCAGTGTAAAACCAAGAAGTTATATCAGTATCTCAGAGAGAAGGTATAAGATGCCTTTGTATTCGCGCGCCATAGTCCCAGTCCCCCTTTCAAAATACAAAGGGGGACGTAAAAGGAGGCGCCGGGCTATTTCGCCTCTCCTCAGTTGGAAAATTGACTGTAGTTTTCGTCACTCGCGTCGTCACGCTGACGTGAGTTTTCAAGAAGCAATGAGATGCTGGTTGTAATTTAGAGACTGGGATTAACTCCGGACCTACGTTTGGACTGGAGATAAAGCTGGAAATAGTAGTATATAAATGAGAGAACGGGATGGGTATGAATTTTTCATAGAGATAACATGGGGTATGATACCCTATGGGAAAATTAACATTGGGTATGAAAATTCGACGGTCTCGAATTTTTCCTAAGCGGCTTTTTTGTGCACCTTGGACGGCACGGAGAGTACGTAAGTTTCACGGTAAAAAGAGAACAGAGCGGGACGGGTTAATAATAACGTTGGGTGTATAATCTCGTCTCGATTTGTCTGAATCGTCTCTCTTGGAAGGCAAGGAGAGAGCGAGCTCTAGTTTCGTTACGATGAGAGAACTCGAGGCTTGGAATTTCATAAATTGTTTATGCATGCATTTCACCCATACGAGACATTTGTCTGCGGCGGTGGTGTTTTTTTTAATTAGATACATCGGATTATAGGAGAGAAGAAAATTAAGCTAATTTTGACGGTCTTTGAACAAATAGCGTACGGTTAGATATAAGAGATGGGGATAGTTGGGTATACGTACAGGGTGATAGAAGAAACATCAGCCATGGATGCGGGATATACCCTATGGAATATTACGATAGGTATATACTCCATGTTTTCAAGGAAGATATACAGTATATCTATAAGCTATGATTTTTAAAACGAATTATTATATAATGGGTGATGCTACTTATTTAATTTCATTCCTAATTCGTATCTGGTTTGGAACACATCTCGGAAAACAACTAAAAATGTAAGCGATTATCGTATTAAAGTTTTTCTGAGGCAGTCGTTACAAATGTATGTTATAAAATTAAGGTTGGAAGGAAACTCCTGCATAGTTGAAGCAAACTTTATGAGAGCCAACAACGAATACGTCCTTAAAGAATTGGCGTTTCTCGTTATTAAAACGGGTGAAAGTGGTGTTTACACATTTAGGTCACCTTTCCCCTACAACGAGTTAAACGTGAAAGACAAGGCTATAAACTCCTGGATCTCCAGACATATTTGCGGGATGCTATGGGACGAGGGTGAATACGAATTGGACGAATTATCTGGAATCGTCGCGTCCATATCGAAGAAAGCACCAATCCTTTACACTAAGGGGCTAGAAAAACAAGTATATCTTTCAGAACTTTTTGGAAAAACAATAATAAACGTCGAAGAATTAGGGTGCCCCAAGTACAAAGACTTGTCGAATCTCTGTTCAATAGAGTGTAAATATCACTCTGATAATAAAAACTGCGCATTATTCAAAGCAAACCAAATGAAACTATGGAATGTGTAATATTTATCTTGCGAATAAAAGTATTTTGATTTAAACCAAATATGTTTTTCATTTATCACAACATGGACTTTCTAGATAGGAATTAATACGTAAACCTATTGTCGGAATGGAAGTAGGGGTTTTATTACAAAGTGCCTCAACAACTAAATCTGATTCTAATACTTTAATTTCAATATGCCGAAAATCTATTTAAAATTCGTCACTATGACGTACATGATGAAACAATATATTGTTATAAAACACCTATGACGTACATGATGAAAGAAGATATTTTTATAAAACACCTATGACAACAAAATCCTTCAAAGTTTCTAATCCTAACCCCAAAACCGCTTAAAATTGATTCGGTATCTAATTATATATTTTTAAATACCGTGAAAATGTCTAGACCGATTGACCTTTAGGTCATCACTGACGTAATTGATCAGTTCTTATTACCATTACAAACATATTAATAAGTTAACGTCCAAAGCTCGTGTGTGATATTAAACAATACAAATTCCAATTTTTCGAATAATATAAAAGACCAACTCGAGAAAATAATATTCACAACCAACTCTAAAGTCTACCATGACACCCCTCGATAAAAACAAGATTGTTACCATACTAAAGTATACAGCGGCCTTGGGAGAAATACCTGGACGCCCAGATCTACCCGCTTTATCGTTCAGAACCTTCGAGGTTATTGTTCGGAAGTATCATAATGGATTTTGGGTTAATATTCAATCTATTCCCGAATCTTGCGCCATCAAAGTCTCGCTTTGCTACCACCCAAACATTGGGAAGATAAAGCAGTCATTGGGTGGCTTAACCCAACTTATTAAGGTATGATTTTAAGAAAAAAATAAATCCAATCTAGTGTATTCATTCATTTAATTTCCAAGGTGGAGAAGCTAGACCCGGCAGTAACCGAGGAAGAAGACCATCTTGCCTCCATATTTTTAAACGCTTTTAGCCCAACTTCACAACAGCCTATACCCACCACCGTATCTATTTTGGCTCCCGTATCATCACCAATGACGGAACCAAGAAGTACACCATCAACCTCGGCAGCAACGACTTCATCACTATCTCCGGCCATCCCGCCCCAGACCGTAACAGTAGACTTTCCCTCTAAAAAGGGAACTTCGCAACAGCCTATACCCACCACCGTATCTATTTTGGCTCCCGTATCATCACCAATGACGGAACCAAGAAGTACACCATCAACCTCGACAGCAACGACTTCATCACTATCTCCGGCCATCCCGCCCCAGACCGTAACAGTAGACGTTCCTTCTAAAAAGGGAAAAAAGAGATGTGCCACGTCAACAGAAAAGCAAGCAAAGAAAAAAACTTTGAAAAAAAATATTTATAACGATGATTTGGAAAAATTACTTGCGTTAGAGCAAATTTGCCAAAAAACTTTAGCTGGCGAGTTCGATAATTTTGAAATGTAAACAAACAAACAAACAAAGAAACAAAAATAACATTAATAAATAAAATTTTGAAATGTAAACAAACAAACAAAAATAACATTAATAAATAAAATTTCTTTAAACACACTGAAACAATGTTTTATCATAATTCCATAGGCATATTACTAAATAAAAATAGTTCAGTTAGAAAATCTCTTTATTACATAGAAATTTTTAGATAATTGTCTAAAAGCTGGAATGGTTTTTTTTTTCATTCATCTTCCCTATTTTTTAGTCTTTGATCAGGGTGTTTAAAGCTTTTCCAGTAACGTAGCAAGGAGCGTCACTTTATCGCAGATCATATTTCACGACCACAGAGGGTGTCGAGTCTTTCACATATATAGAGAGAGGATTAGGGAGAGTATTCATTACGTATATAAGATTGATTCAGACCTAGCAAATTATCAGTCGCGACGATCAACTAGACAATATGTTTTCATGCCCTTTATGCTCGAGAGAATTTTCTTTCAAGTTCCTTTTAAATCGCCACGTTCGTGAACAACATAGAAAAACAAAATATGTCTGCCATGTCTGTAATAACAGTTTTGCCAGAAGGTACAGACTAATTCAGCATTCGCGCATTCATCGGAGTTGTCCAGTTTCCCCCACGCCAGGACCATCTCACCAACAACCCATAGACCCTGACTTAGCCATCAACAACCAGGTGGGTGACTTTCTTCAAAACCTCGAAGAAGTCGCGGTTCTCGAAGACGCCATCGTGAGTTCGCGATATACCCCGCAAACGAGTGAAACGGATCCAGAATTAATAATTAAAAAAATAAAATCATCATTAATTAAATACTTGGAAAACCATTTAAGTAAGAAGCGGGGTATAAAGTGGAACATTTTTTTACGTGTGAGATACGTTCGCGAACTGAACGACGGATCGGAAGTCGAAGCATTACCCTATTTCCGAAGCCGAACTCAAACTTCCTTACTATCACATTTAATACCCAACCAAATAGACTCGTGTGTGAAACAAATGGTACAGGCGATGGAGGAATTTCAAGATATGGGCAGTGGATGGACCATAGATCGTATCTTTTTTTTCAAGTGGATATTATTAGATACATGCCTCTGGTTGGTGGTACCTATATAGAGCTTCCTCCTGAACTGAATAATCCCGGAAAAGGACTCTTAAATATTAAAACTAATGATCAAAAGTGTTTCTTGTGGTGTATTCTCGCGAAATTACATCCTCAACCTGCAAAATCACATCGCGATGATCAAAATAAATACGTAGCTTTTGAAACGGAGTTAGACTGCACCGACATTTGTTTTCCATTTGAATTAAATCCACTCAAACTTAAAAGATTTGAAAATAAAAACAATCTATCTATCAATGTTTTTTGTTACGAAAATGAAGTTTTTCCTCTCCACGTCAGCGAAAATAAAGCTCCCTAGGATCGACAAATAGACCTACTTTATTTAAAATCAAAAGAAAAGCAACATTTTTGTCTAATTACTGATATTAGCCGACTATTAAGTCATTTCACTAACCATAACGGAAAAATTTACGTGTGCCGTTATTGTTTACATCGTTTCGCGGGAAGAAACTCAGAACGAAATCATAGAGAACACGTGAAAAACTGTAACGTGCACAGTCCACAACTCGTTAAAATGCCACACAAAAAACCCATCTTGAAATTTGAAAAAATTGATTGGCTTCAGAAGGTAGGAAGTCATTTGGAATTTCCATAAGTTCTTAGTCTTAATAAATTTATTTTTAGGTCCCATACGTCATATATGCGGATTTTGAATCTATAATTGACAAAATCCAGACTTGTTACCCAGATTCTTCAATCTCATCAACAACCAAACTTTCTGAGCACGTGGCGTGCGGTTTCAGTTACGTCGTAATAGGACCCGACGGAAAGCCAAATGCGCCTGTAACATATAGGGGAACCGATGCCATAGACATTTTTCTCAAAAGTTTGTTGATGGAGCGAGACAATATCACTGAATTATTAAAGGAAAATATTCCTATGGATCTGAGTCCAGCCGAGGAAGAGTTATGTCGTAAAGCGACTCATTGTTACGTGTGTGAGGACGTCCTTACACAGGATGATCCGGGAGTCAGAGATCATTGCCATTATTCTGGTAATACGAACATAAATATACTGTAAATATTAATAAAAATTAAATAATATTAATTACTAGGGCGTTTTCGTGGAGTCGCGCACAATTCTTGTAATTTAAAGTTGCGAGTAGGAAAGTTTACTCCTGTCATAATGCATAATTTGTTACGGTATGTTCTTGTTTTAACATTAAATATTAACTATAATAAACTATATAAAATTTTCAGTTATGATGCCCATCTTATAATGCAAAGGATAGGGCTTCAAAAAGATGAGAACATTTCGTGTATCCCACCTAACAGTGAAACGTATATCAGTTTCACTTTCGGTCGCTTACGTTTCATAGACTCAATTCGTTTTATGCCCGCTAGTCTAGAAACTTTAATTTCTAATTTGGCCATGGGAGGTAGAGAAAAATTTCCCATCTTGAACTCTTTCTATCCCGCTCATCAAGTCCCGTATTTACTGAAAAAATTAACCTATCCCTACGACTATATGAGCAACGTCGAGAAGTTTCAAGAGGTCGAACTTCCACCCAAGGAAGCCTTTTTCAACGCTCTAACTGACGAACACATATCGGACGAGAGTTACGAAAATGTTCGTCAAGTGTGGGACATTTTTAACATCCAAAATCTAGGTATTATCTATGGAAGATTTTTAAAACAAAAGTGAAATTAACGGTGGTTTATTAACAGGGGAACTCCACGATTTATACGTGCAGGCGGTTACCCTTCAACTCGCCGACGTATTCGAAAGTTTCCGCGCTATGTGCGTAGAATACTACGGTCTGGATTGCGCGCATGCATACACCGGACCGGGATTTGCCTGGGAGTCCGCGCTTCATATGACCAAAGTGAAGTTGGAGTTACTTCTCGATATTGATATGCACTTGTTTATAGAACGTGGTATTCGAGGAGGGGTGTCTATGATTAGCCATCGCTTCGCGGAAGCGAATAACCCGTACATCCCCGAAACCTACGACCCCAAGAAAGAGAGTAATTACATCATGTACCTCGACGTTAACAACCTTTATGGTTTCGCCATGGTCGATTATCTACCCACGAGTAGATTCGCTTGGGTACCAGTCGAAGACCTCCTCGACTACGCTCATAAACACGTGCTTTCTCTATCAGACGAGTCTCCTCACGGTTTCATTTTGGAGGTTGACTTAGAATATCCCGCTGAACTTCATCACGAACATAACTGTTACCCTCTCGCACCCGAATCTCAAAGAATAAAAACGGAACAATTTTCTTCTTATTACAAACTGATGCTACAACGATTACACCTTCCGGAGAAAGACACCCTACCTAAACTAGTTCCCAATCTTTACAACAAAGAGCGATACGTAGTTCACTATCGCAATTTGAAATACTACGTATCGAAAGGACTTAAACTCACGAAAGTTCACCGTATACTATCTTTCGACCAAAGCCCCTGGCTTCGCCCCTTCATAAATTTTAATACTGAAAAGCGGAAACTTGCCACCAATAGTTTTGAAAAAGATTTCTTCAAACTTTTGAACAACTCGTGTTTTGGTAAGCAAACCGCAACATAAATAGAAAAAATGTTGCAATCTAATTTAATATATAAATATATAAAAGGTAAAACGATGGAGAACTTGAGAAACCGGATAGATTTTGATCTCGTACAAACACCCGAGCGAGCCATCAAGAAAGCGTCCTCTCCGGCATTTGAAAAATTTACGATTTTTCACAACGAACTCGTGGGTATCCATATGAAGAAGAAGTCGCTTACTTTGAACAGACCAATTTACACTGGATTCACCGTTTTGGATCTTTCGAAACTAACTATGTACGAGTTTCATTACGAGTACATGCGAAAGACCTAAGGTGACAGGGCTCAGTTACTTTTCACGGACACGGACAGCCTCACGTATAATATACAAACGGACGACGTCTACTTAGACTTTCATAATTCATCCCATCTTTTCGATTTCTCGGGATATCCCGTGAATCACCCTCTTTACAATAACGTAAACAAAAAGGTTGTAGGAAAAATGAAAGATGAGATGGACGGAATTCCTATACCTGAGTTCGTTGGACTTCGTCCCAAAATGTATTCTATCCTCTCCGAAAAGGGGGAGAAAAAAACCGCGAAAGGTGTTTGTAAAAGAGTAGTGAAAAAAATTATCCGACACTCTAGTTATCGGGACTGTCTCTTTAGTACTCGAGTTACGAGTAATTCTATGAAACGGATAGTCAGTCAGAAACATCAGCTGTTTACTGTCTCCCAAAATAAAATGTCTCTCAATCCTTGTGATAATAAAAGATATATTTTGGGAGACGGCATTCGTACCCTATCACACGGTCACCACTGGATCAGCATTTTAAATAAATAAAATAATATTGTTAATATGAACTTATATTTAACGATTTTTTTAAATATATATATATATATATATATATATATATGTATTTTTCTGTAAATAAACTTTGAAAAACACTATAATTTTTTGAAAATTTATTGAATATCTTGAATACATAAATTCTTTGATCATCTCATCATTTCGATTTTTATTTTTTGAAAATCTAGACACGATATTAAACATTTTAACACCCCTACATCTATTAAGAGCGAAATACACACAAAATCCTCCACACGTTCTACTAAGATTTCCTTGTAATTGTAACGAGTTAAAAGTCACAGTTTTACTATTTCTTTCGACAAAGTCATTAAAACGAAACATATCAGGTGGATTTCCGTACGAGTCGAACATTTCGGTATTGGCATTTCTGGAGAAATACAAGGCTACCCAGTGCTGACCAGCACCGTTTGACGTATCGGTGTTCACGATATAAAGAGACGGAAAAGTCGTCACAAATTTTGGTAGTTGGTCAGCGGCAAACACACCCCGAAATAAATTTCTGGTGAACTTATCTTTCCCCAAAATTCTCGTTAGTTGTATCGTATCCATTCTAGTCGAAGATTACGGTTCGGTTTTTATCAATTTCAATCAAACTCTGGAATTCGGCGTATACAATAACGGCGATGGTTTCTTTTAACGCGGAAGCGAATTTCATTTCTAGTCTCAAATTTCCATTTTTAACGAGATGAAAATGGGTGGCATTGTTCATTAAATCGGCAGTCAAATCAAAGACAAAAAGACAGTTTCCCCCAGGGTAATCGTCGCGGCTTATTTGATTTCCTTCGTCAATATTCCACTGACCCGTTTGAAGAAATAAATTAGCGTACGCTTGGATGTAGCTATGTTCTGCAAAGTTTGGCGTCAGCGGTTTATGTGGTACGCTACTGCCGTCGGCGAACAAACCAATGTGATTCACATCAACGGGTTGGAAATTATATGGTGACAATTTTAGATCACCCAAAAACGCACTTTGTTCGACCATCCCTATGACGACTCTATTCGGTTTCTGCCCATTAAATAAATGATCCTGCACGACGCTCATGTTGCCTTTTGGGATCGAAAACGAAGTAACTTCCGAGCGGGTAATTGGATATTTCGCTCTCGACATTTGTAACACCTTCGCGTGTGCAAGCGGGATTTCAGGTATCAATTTGACTTTCCTCAAATATAACGATGCCGCTTTAATGTTCAGTTTACATTTTACGTCAGAATGCAAGCAAAATTCGGTATTGGGCTTTCCAAAAACAAATTTTAAATCCACCAAGTTCAAAAGGTAGCGATGTTGTTGGCAAATGTCTAAATGAAGAGCACCAATCATATCTATAGTTCCTTTTTGGGCGAACTTAGCTCTCTTCAAGAAACCCTTGTTATTCGCAAAATCGTTGAACTTGCACGGCGTGTCGCGATAAAATAATGAGCTTGTTAAATGACTATTTTTTGCAGAGTCTCCAAACGTTAACATAGTTTGAATCATACTTTTGTACGGGTAATTTTGAGCGCAAGGGGTAACCGATTTCTCGTTTAAAAATAAATGCACTTCGGGAAAGAGACTATGCAAAAACAAATTAACTGGGGCTACATTATCCGCCGGCGTAGTAACTGTACCATCCGCGGCAATCACGGCTGCTTTCGGGGAAGATCCATCGTCCATTTTCACATCCACTTGAACATGAAGCAGAGTTTGGGACAAATCCGTGTAGGATTCAGAATTTCCACTAATGCAGAAAACTAAGTTTGAATTGTTGCTGATGCTGGAAATGGGAAAGTATTCGACCCATTCACCACTGATAATTCCCGTTTGCGTTAACGGGACTTGGAAAATATCCAATTCGGAATTGACGCAGCCACTAGAGTTAGGATGCATCAACGCCATATTCTTAGGCTTTAGGAAAATATATCAGAATAAGAACGACACGATGTTTTCCTCTTCTTAGCTTTAACCCGAGTGACTTTGCGATGCACCCTCCGCCTCTTTTTAATTCCGGATCCTGTCATCTCCCTAACCACATCCGCAGCTGACAATAAGGTTTCTTTGCCGGCGCTCTTCGATCTAGTCACTAGAGACTTTTTGATTGGAATACCACTAGCAACGTCCGTCACGACTTTCGCTCCGGTATCGAGAAATTTTCTTCCAAGAAACTGAGCACCACGTTTAAAAAGGGGCATGGCGCTCCGAAAGGCCGAAGCCAGTATGTTCTCTAATCCATACCCTCTTTGCACAGGAACACCCCGATATACAGGCATGGATCCGAAACCAGCCTGGTTTAAATAGTAGTTCTCATAATCGCTTAGGGCTGAAATGTAATGGGGTCGTCCCATGATGTTTGTCATTCGCCGCTATTCACTGAACTGAAAGTTACCCCATCCAGCTCGTATTATTATAAGGTGAGCCAGGTCCTCCGCGGTCTGAAGTGTAGAGTAACGTTCACCTTCCCTCGTTCGAATTGTATAGGGTTTCCCAGTTCATCCATAACGTTAATTTCTATAGTTTGTATGTCCGAAGAAGCTACAGGCAGATAATGAGGTCGAGCAAATTCCACATCGACAGTTTCTCCGTCTTTTCCTTTCACGCTGATTATTCTCAAAAGAGGGACTTTACTATCCCCTACGATCGTATTTGTAACTACGTCAGAGTAAACAAACAGAGAATGTAATCCAGCATCCAAATCCACGATATAAGGTGCCATCATGGATTCCGTAATTACGTAATCTTCATTTGAGTCAAGCGTAAATCCCATCATAACCGCGATATCACTAGGTATATTTATCGTGTAATTATAGTCCATGAAAACGGATACGCGTTTTAAACTAGCAGTATACGTGAATTTGATTGTGCCATCATCGAACAACAACATTCCGAGTAAATCTCGAATTGATAAGAAACTGCCTTTAGGAATAACAACTACCGTTTCCATAGTTTTAGCGTCAGTGGACCAAATTCTTATAGATCTTTCTCCCCTCACATTATTCCAGGTTCTTGGATAACTTATTTCCGTCAATCCAACTTCGTAAGGGCCGTTAAGTTTTACTACTTCTGGAAGATACGTCCTAAATTTACTCGTAGTATTGTTGGGAAAGTATTTTGTCGATGAATCGGATGGTAAAGTGATATAGAAACTCATTGTAAGTCTATTTCCTGCACCCAACTGTCAAATTGAGGTCCGTATCCACTCCAACGCACCAGCAATTCTACGGTATTATCAGCTTTCTTTCGCTTTTTTAGCACTTTTTCAATTTTGAACGCGCAAGTATCGAGATCCTTTCCTACCTTTTGTACTTCCTCTTTCTAAAAACACCCAAAATGGGTTCCGAATTTAACGCCTCCAGTTTATATACCGGTGGCTGTCTCGGTATTTGCTTAATTACTCGAAATAATTCTTCCGAAAAATTAGGGACGTATCCTTTCTCAAAAAGCCCTTTGTTTTTACTTATTCTGACAATGTCTCCGATTTCAAAATCGTACTTCACAGGGGGACTAAAGTCAATATCTCCGTATAAATGTTTCCAAATGATTTTGGAATTTTGAGGTGTTACTTCTATAGGTTTACATTTAATTGAACGATGGTAACTGTTATTATAAGCACTAACTAATCTGGGGAGCACATCAACGTACGTATAAGTATTTTTCGCAGTAAAGTATCGATACATCCTTGATTTAAACGATCTGATAAATCGCTCGACAATGCTGGCTTTCACTTCCGAGTTTGTCGCGAAAAACTCAATTCCTCGTGATTTTAACTCAGCTTGAACGGCTTTACACACAAACTCATTCCCATGGTCACTCTGTATTCGCCTTGGTTTCCTTTCACCATCCAGTATCTTTTTCAACGCCTTTACTATAGTATCTCCTTTCTTATCTTTCACGGGTTCAACGAAAGCGTATTTACTAAAAATATCTATACAAGCAAGTATATATCGATGCCCTTTGTTTTGTTTCGAAAGTTTCTGGAGGTCAATGAGGTCGGCTTGCCATTGATCGTCTATACCGTACGCTATCGTCTTATTTCGTTTATATCGCCACCTGGTATTTTTATGTAGAGTATAGGTATCTTGCTTTTGTAAAAATTCCTTAACGTTTTTTGTCGTCACTTTGAGACCCTTCTCTTTAGCTGAACGATACAATCCGCGAATACCAGCGTACCCACCAGAGTCAGATACGTCATAATAAATATTTTCTAGCTTATCCATAAATGGTACTATTTCCGGATGTGCGTGTTGCATAGTATAATATTAAGAAATCGAAAACTTCGATTATTACAAAACATAATATTATTAAGACGCCGGTTAATATTTTTGGATTTTTTGAAAAGGATTCAAATAATCTGGACACGATACCTTGCGCTACAACTTCTGTACAACCATCCATTTTGAGATATGAAAGGGAAATAAACACTCATAACTCGTGATAAACGTTTTATTTGTAATTACAATCAAATCGTCACCCATTGATTAAGTTTGGGTGGTGTCACGTTAAACAATAATGATTTCAACACACGCGCTCTAGTAGGGTTTTTGATAAATGTTTTCGGTACATTGTTATTTTGCAATATTTCGTAGAAGCTTTTGTAGCCCGTTGGGTGGGTATTTGGTGTGGTTTTTCTAACCGCATCGTAAATTAAATCGACTACGTTAGATCCGGGCACCACCCTTCCCCTAATTTCCATTTCTCCAAGTTCGTTCCACGAAATATATCTCAATGTCCAAGTATACAACGATATCGCGTCAGGAAGCATGCTCGGTGGGATAGACGTTGCAATTTCTTCGTACCAGGTTATTTTCACTGATTGATTGTGTTTTTCAACTGGTTTCCGATTAGATGCAATGTGTCGTTGCAAAGTTTGATTATATAAATTTAATTTCTCCGATTCGCAAATACGAGGGTTGTCGAGAATAGTTTTCATTTCTTTATCCAAGGATGGCATGTCCGATTCGAGAGTAACATCTTCGGTATTAGTATTTTTCATTCGACGTAAAGCGTCTTCGGACACCAAAATCATTTTCCGAGCCATTTATTTATTTATGGCACGATTTATGGCAGAGCCAGCAACTGAACTAATGATTGAGAGTAACGGTGCTAATAAAATTGGGAGAAAACGCCCTTTCTGAACTAGAATCTGTTTTCTCTTAGCAAGAGGAATTTTTCTACAAAGTTTATGCAACACATTACGGTGTTTCTTCAATCGTATCTTTTTCCCGTCTGTTAGTTGAATGTTACCACGTAGTACATTTATACAACATTCGACTAAGGCTAATATAGCGTCACGATTCGATAGTTTGATGATAGCCTTCCTCTGTTTCGCGTTACAGGTGCTCAAAAATTTTAAAAAATTCAAGTTCTTACACACCCGTTTTGATGTTGATATAGTCATTTTATTTCGGTACAAAAATAGCGGCTTCTTCCTCCGGTATTATTCCCGTTCGCAGTCGATATTCATCTGCAGTGTTTGGCTTCAGGTCGATGAATAAATAACCGTATGGGTTCGCCACGGCTTGACGAAATGCATCGACAACAAACTTGGTATTAGAAGGGGAAATTTGTTTAGCGATATTTAAGACACTGGAGACGTCTCTAGCCGAACGAAAAATTACGAGGTATTGGGAATTTAAATTGATGGTCCTAACTTCTTTCCCGTGATAAAACAAATTTTGCATTAGAATGAGTACCGAAGTGTTACGGTGATGGGAACCTCGAATAAATAAGTTAGTGACGTCTTTGTTATTAGCTATTTCGCATAATTGATCGTCGAGGATTATAAAATTTCTAACCTCGGGATTCAAATTGCTCGGGTCTAATAAACCCTCGTGAAACTCAACGTTAGGATTATTTTCCAACACGGAATTAAATAATTTCTCTTGATGCTCTGTATAACACCAAACTATTCTTTGGGGAGGTGGGGAAATGCAGGATGCATTATGCTTAATTAATTTCGCAATGAAATGTGACTTGCCACATTGCGTGGGACCTGAAACAAGCCCAGTGAATGGATGCTTCATCACTGGGTCCATGATTTTAAATGAGCTACGATATAGAGAATTGAGACTTTAATACCAATTATTTATTGTTTAAAAATCTTCAGTTTTATACAACATCTTTTTAGCGTTACATACAATGAAAGACATAATCGCATCGCGAATATCCTCATTTAAAAAGGTGTCAATTTTATGGGTAATTTCGGAATAACTAATAGTATCCATCGCGTCTACAAAATACGTGTCTAAACGGGTGTTCCAATCAATCATCAGACAATCGTGTTGTTTTTGTGAGGGATGATCAATTTTACAACCATTGCATTGCTTATCCACGTATTCAGTAATATGGTCCAGTACGTCTCTTTAGATATTTTTGAAGACCCGTTTCACCTCGTTGTGATACGCTATGATTTCGTCGTATTTGTCCATCAAGGTCTTCGAAGGGTATTGCGATATGGTAAAACCCCTTTTGGTTAGGTACTGCTTTCCATAATTCGTCCCAGTTCCGAGGATGATTTCTCTCACGTCCAACACTCTCCGATTTTGGAAAATGCTTAGCTGGACTCGTCTTGTTTCCGATCCTTCGAAGAAAAACGAAGAGTTTTCAATGGAATCGCTTTCCAAGAAGGAAGATATTTGATCGTTCTTGTCCCGAAGTTGTTTGAAATGACTTTCTGTTAAAGCGATGCCCACACTTCCATCCAAAGTTCCGAAAAAAAATGTTACAATCTGGAGAAACCGTTACCCCTTTGGTGGTAGAAATAGGGAAAGTCTTGAGAGGATTCCTATAAGTTTCGAAAATATCTTGTAAATACTGTAAAATATCAAGGTATAGACTACCATACTTACATCATATTATTATGTAAATTCTGAGGTGTAAGAGACTCGCAGAAGGTAATTCAGAATGATGTTTAAAATGTAAAAATTCAGCTTTATATAGTAAATTTTCCTCGAAAATTTTGTTGAACTTTGTACCATTCTCTCCGAAAGATATTCCTCTTTTGCTTCATAATATAGACATACTATACTTTACCTTAATAATACTATAATCTATATAATATGTATATACATGTATATACCTATGGTAATATTCCATAGGGTATATCCCTCATCCATGCCTCATGTTTCTTCTATCACCCTGTACGTATACCCAACTTTTCCCATCTCTTATATCCAACCGTACGCGATTCGTTCAAAGACCGTCAAAATTTAGCTTAATTTTCTTCTCTCCTATATTCCGATTTACCTAATTAAAAAAAACACCACCGCCGCAGACAACTGTCTCGTATGGGTGAAAGGCACGCATAAACAGTTTATGAAATTCCAAACCTAGAGTTCTCTCATCGTAACGAAACTAGAGCTATATCTCTCTCGGATGGGAAATTTGAGAACTCTTCGTTCTCTTTCGACCCCAGACTCCCGTAATATACCAGGGAAAGCACCGATGATTAGGCAAATAATTTTCGTACAATTAATTCGGTCTTCCCCGTACTCTGAAACGGTAAGAATTCAATCCCCCTCGTCGATTTATGTACGGACCCTCCGTACTACCTTTTTCAGCCTCTACCGTACTATGAGGCGGCAAAACTTATACACCCAATGTTATTTCTATGGTCTATACCCGTCCCGCTCTGTTCTCTTTTTACCGTGAAACTTACGTACTCTCCGTGCCGTCCAAGGTGCACAAAAAAGCCGCTTAGGAAAAATTCGAGACCGTCGAATTTTCATACCCAATGTTAATTTTCCCATAGGGTATCATACCCCATGTTATCTCTATGGAAAATTCATACCCATCCCGTTCTCTCATTTATATACTACTGGAAATCTGGCGAATTTATACCTTCTCTCTGGTAAAACAAAAGGATTTTATGAATTGAACTATTTAGATCTCGAGAGTCAAATTCTTATTAGTCAAAGATCAGGTATTGAGTCGAACCTTATTAAATGCGTTTGTTATCATCATCATGCAATGCTGCTAAGAAAATACTCCGATCACCAGAAGAAATGCTGCAATCCTTTTCAAAAGCATACAAAATCCGTTTCTAGTATGTAAAATTTATATTTTGAGGAGTTCATGTACCTATTAATTTAAACACATGTTTTTAATTTATGCATAAAAAGGCTGTTTAAAGAAGATCCTATCCATTGAGGAAGCTAGACTACTCTCAGATAAGACTAATAAAGATGTGAAACCAGGACAGAAACTCTGTCGAAATTGTTGCTTAATATTCAATGAATTAACAACGAGTTCCCTTCCTGCAAGTCAGTCAAGTACTAGCACAGACGCTCTTGATTGTGACTCAATGGAAATATGTCCGGCTTCTACTTCAATAATAGACGAGTTAAACGAAACTTTGTGTTTAAATAATACCAGCCCTCTAAAACTTCATGGAATTGCTAAACATCAAAGGTCAGCTTATGCTAAAAGGAAAGTACAGGAGGCAGTAGTTGCTGAAGCGTTAAACGTTTCAGAGGATGTGTGTGATCCGAATAACTCCATTAAAGATGATTTTCAAAGTCTGATAGTTTCTCTACACTGTTTGTACATTTTACTGTTCTTAGGTGATTACGCGTAATATATAAAACCAGGCCCTTGACAGTGCTAAAATTAATACGCTTTATCCGTAAACGGAAAACATGAAGCGCCTACAAAGTAGTAAGAGGTGGTGATGTTTCAAATGTATGATGAGTTCTGACCAAGAAATTCTGAAGTACGGAAGCGGAAATTCCTTAATAGTGGCCACAAACGAAATCAAGCATTTAGGCATTAGAGGTTAAATGTATAAATTCAAACATCACCCTCATTTTGTATCCGCTATATAAAAAATTTCATTTTCCTTTTTAAAAGATCGCTTGCTCCTTTTAAACAGTCAGTAGAATATTTCAGATATTCAATATTGGTTTCTCTCAACACGTACTCCCTTCTAAATAATTAATTTCATGACAAAATATTTTCGGAAAATCTAATTTTACTCGTGTTTTTGACAAAAAAAACTTTGTTTTTAACAAAATTTTGGCCAATCCTGGCTACGACCCTTTCTTAGATCTTCAAATCCTAAATTTTAGGAGCTCTTGATTTTCGTGTTTGACTTGACTTCGCAGTACGTGTTCGTGGTACATTAGTCTAGGGGTTAGATACTCGCACCGGGTTTAAAACCCGAAGGGTCCAGTCTTACAGCTTTATATTAGGCCTATAAATTTAGGAGTTTTCGATTTTGGTGTTTTTCCTCTCAATACGTTTTCGTAATCGTCTAGGTGTATGATGCTCGCTTTGGGTTCAAGTTGTCCCTGGTTCTAATTCCACACGGACAATTTCTGACACCTTTAAATTCTGAATTTTAGGAGTTCTTGCTCTTTATAAACAGTCAGTAGAATATTTCACATATTCAATATTATTCTCTCAACACGTACTTCCTTCAAAATAATTAATATCATAAAATAATTTAGGAAAATGTAATTGTTCTTGAAAAAGCGTAGATATGTAATTTTTTCAATTACATTGGCGGGAATGAATCGATTAACAATTAAATGAGCTGATTTAATTAAATACTGATTAAGTATTCAATTAATATAAACAAAGAAAAATTGCAATATCGGAACTTCAGCCAATTGATAAACGTCACTCTCATCGTTTGTTTTTTCTGTCTTGGTTCAAACCAAGACCTTTTTTAAATCAGGTAGGCTGTGAAAATAAGTGTCCTGCGCTAACAGCAGTAGTGGCATTATTAGAGAGCCGCGATATATATTATTTAGATTATTAGAACTGGAAGAGTGATTTTAAACATGTTTAAAACTAGTTTTTTTTCTGTTTTTTACAGTTTTTTTCTACTTGTTTACAAAACAGTTTAAAACAACAAATAGTGTTTTAAACAATAAAAAACACAACTATTGTTTTTTTTTTAAAAAACTTAATTTTTGCCAACCCTGTATGTGGCTCTCATCGAGCAGAAAATCTACGAAGAGAACGATTTTCTACTAAACTTTATGAAACATTCGGTTAACCCTCTCTCTCTTCAGTGGCCTAAGAAAGAAGATAAATGTTTTGTACCACTACATTGTATTTTGTCGAGTCCAGTATGTATTGGCAAGACGAAAACGTTTCATTTAAAAAAGGCCGATGAAAAAAAAATCAAAGAACGTTTTACTTGCTTTGCTTAACTACGTCATATGTATAAAACATTAAAACCCTCAAAATTATCAAATATTTCATACATTTACATTGGCTTTTGAATTTAAAGATAGCTTTTGTCATAATAAAAGAATTTAAAAATTCCCAAAATTTTAAATTTTGTTTTTTGTTACCAGTTAAAGGGGAGACAAAAACACCAAACCAATAATAAAGGAGGTGAACGATACGCCCTTGGGGTCTCGAAAAAAGCTAAAATATTTTTTTTTAAGTTGGGCCACTTGCCGTTACGCGTCACAGTGTTAGACCCCCACTAATTATTAATTAATTTATAATAAAAGTTCTAAAAAAGATAGACATTTTTCAAGATGACGGTCAGATTTCTCGCCTTTTATAGCATATGTGTGTAAAATTTCATAAACATATCCAAAAAATCAAGTGAGTTATGGTTACTTTTGCCAGGGCCCAAAAATGTTTCGCGGACACTGCAGAAATCGCGGGGATTTACTCAAAACCTTTCTGAAATTCATTTATTTTTAGTTTCACCTGTAAATCTGGAAATCGTAGTTATTTAAGCATAGCTGCAAGTGTGCCAACTTTTATTAGGATCGGCCGACACATGGTGGCATGCCTAGGTGAAACCATATGGAATGACCCGAGGGCTAAATCTGGGCAAACTAGTTATTATAAGAAATTAATATAAAAAAATTGCATAATGGGTTCATTAGAAAATGTGTAGACCTTTAAAACTATCCGTAAATTTGTGTCAACGTGAAATTATTCGTATTTTAAAGATATACAACCTTTTAATGATTAAAACCACGGAACCGATTATGAAGGATTTTCACTCGTCTTAAGTTTATTTTTAGTTTTGGTTAGCTTTTAGTCCACACTATTGGGACTCCCTTCGAAAGAATATGAAACATTTTACTTGTCTCCATCTGTTCTTTTCTTCAAAATTGTATTGCTTGATATTGAAATTCATCTCTGCAGAGATGAAAGTTAACGAATCTATCATTATAATTTTTTTTATATATTGCTACAGAATATTAGGTTGCTAACAGCAATTTTTTGGTAGGGTTTACGGATTATTTTGGAATTTGGGGGGCTATAGCCCCCCAAAAAAGGCCTAGCGACGCCACTGCTTATAATGTAAATTATAAATTTCAAAACAATTTAAGATGTAAGTAAAATTAATGAAATTACAATCCCCTTATC
This sequence comes from Phalangium opilio, assembly GCF_054372755.1. NCBI lineage: Eukaryota > Metazoa > Arthropoda > Arachnida > Opiliones > Phalangiidae > Phalangium > Phalangium opilio. The sequence continues at coordinate 6,308,188 of NW_028324199.1, read as the reverse complement.
AGAATAAATTTAAACATAAAGTTTTATGCTCAAAGTTTTCATTTTGTTTCGATTTTAATAAATATTGATTGTTTTCAACTGATCTTATTTGACTCTTTTGATATACTAACGCGGAAACGCTTTTGGTCCAAAAACGTTATGAGCCACCCCGTTTATATTTATAACTCCCTTGCCACTACTGACTGCAAAGATTCCCTTAATGAGTATTTTCGAGGTTGGACCAAGGGTGTGAAGTAACGAAGGTTGGATCTTTATGATTTTCCCCTACCAAAGATCTAAACTTTATTACCTTCGAAAGAAAAGGCTTATAAAGAACAGTGACAAGAGACTTAGAAGCGTCAGTCGAAAAAATAAAGCAGAAGATCAAAGTGGTGCTTCAATCTTTGCCAGCAAAAAACGCGCACCTCACAACAGACCTGTGAAGCAGCATAAAAAGGGAAGCCGTTTTAGGAATCCGTGTGCAGTTTATCGACGAAAAATGGAATTATAGAAATAACTCTTGGTTTTAAGAGGTTTGAGGGGAAGCACACGGGTGCCAATATCTTAATTGGTTTGAAGAAAGTGTTAAGAGAAACTGACCTTCAAATTGGACAAGTGAGAAAAAAGAAAATTGAACCATGGATTAAGAATGCGCGTGAGGAAAGAAGACCGGCAACAACCGGTAGACACTTGGGGCCTGTAATGTTAAAAATTATTGTCTCCGTTTTGACCATTTCTTGCTATGATATGAAAATTGGATGGTAAAGGGATGTGTTTAACAAAAAAAGGAACACTAAATAGTCAGTATTCTGGGAATGGAGGGGCGACAAAAATTTCCTCCGTAATGTTAAGTATAGGCGGAATTATCGACTTTAGCCACGGATACGACAGCCTTCCCCCACACCGAAACACTCGGAGTTTCGAATTTCTTATACAGAATAGATGTAAGAAAATTGTGGGAAAAGTATATCTTGTAACTGCAAAGGGTACAGCGTCCACGACGAAATAAAATCACTGGAATTTTGGTCTAAAACACTCGGAAAATAGTCCAAACGCCTGTAGAAGTGTTCGACTTCTCGTACACTGCTGCATTGCGGTTCGAGTGACATTCAGGGGCTTTGCACAGACTATTTAGTTGACTCATATAGTCTTTGGTTTTGTAAAACGTAACCTTAAACATAGAGAAATAATACCAAAAACGGATACTGGAGTAGAATTTTTTATTTCAAATCAAATAGTTTACGTTTCTACATTGTTCAACAGTTTAGCATATGTCGGGAAGCCCTTCCAGCTCAGGGGCATCTTCACAAACGACACGCAATTTTGACTGGTACCAACTGCCTCGATCGACATGGCGGCGATAACCGAGATACCAGATTACGCTAGGAGCACAAGCGCCTATCGTCAAACACCCACCTTTGCACGTACAGTACCAACCTAGAATGGCATGAATACCATTACCGTTGGGTACGTATCGAATGAAGGCTTGATGAACAACTGATCTGGAAAACGGACTAGGCAAACTTTATTGGAGACGCCCATTCGTAGTTTCAACAAGAATACTGCTAGAGCTGTCTTTGAAGAACAGCATCTGATTGTACCAATAAGTTCCTCAATAGTAGAATGAACCTCTAGGAAGTCTGTCATGGATAATGAAGTTAACACTTTACAGTCTTCATCACTTCGTATGACGTTGTCAAAGCTCCTCGTGTTTAAGTCCTTAACACACTGTCTAAGGCCCGTAAATAGGTGGTTGATGTCCCTGGATGTCATGAGACTTGATCTACTGGTGCAGTGAATACTATTAATTATTTCAATGGGCAACTCCCCGTCAACAAGATGCGTGGAGCACATGCGGTTGTCCTGGTGAATAAAGATTGCCCTTTCCACAAATATCTTTAACCGATCTCCGGCTTTTATACTGGTGCGTGTACTGGCACCGCAAATGAAGCAAGTCTTTGAATGTGGCCTGGTAAAACTTTGGTTTATGGTAATGGTGTATGACTACGTGTTACTTGCGAAACCGGCTGTTCTTGTGACATCGTTGGTACTGCTTCTTCAAAACCCGCCTGCCTTCGTACTTGTGATGTTGGTTGGATTGGTACTAGCAAAGGTGATACGTCTGGTACTTGCGACGTGAATGGTTCTGGTACTTGTGAAGCGAATGGTTCTGGTGCTTGTGAAGCGAATGGTTCTGGTACTTGTAAAGCGGATGGTTCTGGTACTTGTGACGCGGATGGTTTTGGTACTCGTGACGCGGATGGTTTTGGTACTCGTGACGCGGATGGTTTTGGTACTCGTGACGCGGATGGTTTTGGTACTCGTGACGCGGATGGTTTTGGTATTCGTGACGCGGATGGTTTTGGTACTCGTGACGCGGATGGTTTTGGTACTCGTGACGCGGATGGTTTTGGTACTCGTGACGCGGATGGTGCTGGTACTCGGAACGTGGATGGTTCTGGTACCTGGTTTACGGGTTTTGTTGGTGTAGGCGAGGGCGATGATGTCCAAGAGCCATGACCGCTACTGAAGGATGATTTGGAAGCATTTATGAACGTTTGAAACTTTCGCGATAATCCGGCGCATTTGAAACAAATCTTTGTCGTTGTGCCGTTAATTGCAAATGGTAATTAGTCCTAAGTGAAACGGAGAAAACGCGCGAAACTAGCTACAGCGCGAGTACCTATACGTCTACTTGTAGTACTGTTAACCTTCCGATTACACGCGTAGCATTTGTTTGGACCATCTCCTCATTCGAATAGACATACGTTTTGTGACAAAGGAAGCTCGTAATACCATTCGTACGGGTCTCGTACATAATCACCCTGGACATAATCCCCCCGGACAAAATACCCCTATTTTGGATTTGCCAAGACTTTTTCCCCCCGATTTTAGACGTGTTTGTACAAAATCCCCCCAGAGAAAACGTCCAGGACAAAATCCCCCCAGAGAAAACGTCCAGGACAAAATCCCCCAAAAGGAAAACTGTTCAACAAAATCCTACCGAAAGGATAATTTTATTGAAAATCCCCCAGATAATAGGCATTTAGAAGTAAAGGTAAACGGAAGCCCAAATCCAAAGATTATCTTCAATAATAATGCAAAAGTATAATTCACAAGAGTGAAAGGTATTGCAAACAATGTTCCTAAACCAAAAGAAGTAAACTACTGATTTTGTTTTAACTTATTTCCAAAATTCCAATATTTTGGGAAAGGCGGCATTTTATGGTTAGTCAGCAATATTTTGGAAAAGGCGGAAATTTATGGTTAGTCAGCGATATTTTGGAAAAGGCGGAAATTTATGGTTAGTCAGCGATATTTTGGAAAAGGCGGAAATTTATGGTTAGTCAGCAATATTCTGGAAAAGGGGGAAATTTATGGTTAGTCAGCGATATTTTGGAAAAGGCGGAAATTTGTGGTTAGTCAAAAATATTTTGGAAAAGGCGGTAATTTATGGTTAGTCGGCAATATTTTGGAAAAGGCGGAAATTTATGGTTATGAGCAGTATTTTGGAAAAGGCGGAAATTTATGGTTAGTCAGCGATATTTTGGAAAAGGCAGAAATTTATGGTTAGTTAGAAATATTTTGGAAAAGGCGGAAATTTATGGTTATCAGCAGTATTTTGGAAAAGGCGGAAATTTATGGTTAGTCAGCGATATTTTGGAAAAGGAGGAAATTTATGGTTAGTCAGCGATATTTTGGAAAAGGCGGAAATTTATGGTTAGTCAGCGATATTTTGGAAAAGGCGGAAATTTATGGTTAGTCAGCGATATTTTGGAAAAGGCAGAAATTTATGGTTAGTCAGCAATATTTTGGAAAAGGCGGAAATTTATGGTTATGAGCAGTATTTTGGAAAAGGCGAAAATTTATGGTTAGTCGGCAATATTTTGGAAAAGGCGGAAATTTATGGTTATCAGCAGTATTTTGGAAAACGGGGAAATTTATGGTTAGTCAGCGATATTTTGGAAAAGGCTGAAATTTAGGCTTAGTCAGCGATATTTTGGAAAAGACGGAAATTTATGGTTAGTCAGCGATATTTTGGAAAAGGCGGAAATTTATAGTTAGTCAGCGATATTTTGGAAAAGGCGGAAATTTATGGTTAGTCAGCGATATTTTGGAAAAGGCGGAAATTTATGGTTAGTCAGCAATATTTTGGAAAAGGCGAAAATTTATGGTTAGTCGGCAATTCATACTATTTTCTCCATCATTGGTTCCGCTTTTCCTCGTAGGGGGAATACTACTATTTTTACTACTATCCTACTAAAAAAAATCCACTGTGGAAAACGACCTCTAAAATAGGAATGACCCCTGAAGGGTTCATCTCCAAGGTGGGGATTTCGTTCCGTAAGCGGGGGATTTTGTCTCCAATTTGGGAGGGATTTTGTCTCCAGTTTGGGGGATTTTGTCTGCAAATGTGGGGATTTTGTCTTATGCCCATTTGGACGGGGGGAAATTTTTGGGGGGATTATGTCCAGGGGGATTATGGGAGTACCCCATTCGTACAAGCTATAATCTAAAAAACATAAAGGTCATCTAGAAACGTAAACGACTGCACTTTTTATACATCGCTTTTAGATTTAATCTAAAAGCGATGTTTATGTTTTCGACAATAAATCGTAAGGTCATTGATAAAACAGAATAAAGCATGTTTTTTATTCTTGTTGAACAAATGTAAAGTCTACTTTGTTAGTGCTCACCAATCTAACCAATAAACCCCACCCAATCACATTCCCCTTGATAGTTTTATATACATGGCTAAGTATTTAGATTTTAGCTTGTACGAATGATCTTACGAGCTTCCTTCATCACAAAACGTATGTCTATGCTCAGAACAAATGCTACGCGTGTAACCGGAAGGTTAACAATACTATAAGTAGACGTATAGCTACTCGCGCTGTAGCTAGTTTCGCGCGTTTTCTCCGTTTCACTAAGGACTTATTACCATTTGCAATTAACGGCACAACGACAAAGATTTGTTTCAAATGCGCCGGATTATCGCAATAGTTTCAAACGTTCTTAAATGCTTCCAAATCGTCCTTGAGTAGCGGTCAAGTCTCTTGGACATCATCGCCCTCGCCTACACCAACAAAACCCATAAACCAGGTACCAGAACCATCCACGTCACGAGTACCAGCACCATCCGCGTCACAAGTACCAGAACCATCCGCTTCACAAATACCAGAACCATCCGCTTCACAAATACCAGAACCATCCGCTTCACAAGTACCAGAACCATCCACGTCACAATTACCAGAATCATTCGCTTCACATGTACCAGAACCATCCACGTCACGAGTGCCAGAACCATCCACGTCACGAGTGCCAGCACCATCCGCGTCACGAGTACCAGCACCATCCGCGTCACGAGTACCAGCACCATCCGCTGCACAAGTACCAGAACCATTCGCTTCATAAGTACCAGAACCATCCACGTCACAATTACCAGAATCATTCGCTTCACATGTACCAGAACCATCCACGTCACGAGTGCCAGAACCATCCACGTCACGAGTGCCAGCACCATCCGCGTCACGAGTGCCAGCACCATCCGCGTCACGAGTACCAGCACCATCCGCGTCACGAGTACCAGCACCATCCGCGTCACAAACACCAGAACCATCCGCGTCACAAACACCAGAACCATCCGCGTCACAAACACCAGAACCATCCGCGTCACAAACACCAGAACCATCCGCTTCACAAGTACCAGAACCATCCGCTTCACAAGTACCAGAACCCTCCGCTTCACAAATACCAGAATCATTCGCTTCACAAGTACCAGAACCATCCACGTCACAAGTACCGGAATTATTCGCTTCACAAGTACCAGAACCATCCACGTCACAAGTACCAGAACCATCCGCGTCACGAGTACCAGAACCATCCGCGTCACGAGTACCAAAACCATCCGCGTCACGAGTACCAAAACCATCCGCGTCACGAGTACCAGAACCATCCGCGTCACAACTACCAGAACCATCCGCGTCACAAGTACCAGAACCATCCGCTTTACAAGTACCAGAACCATCCGCTTTACAAGTACCAGAACCATCCGCTTTACAAGTACCTGAACCATCCGCTTTACAAGTACCAGAACCATCCGCTTTACAAGTACCAGAACCATCCGCGTCACAAGTACCAGAACCATCCGCTTTACAAGTACCAGAACCATCCGCTTTACAAGCACCAGAACCATTCGCTTCACAAGCACCAGAACCATTCGCTTCACAAGTACCAGAACCATTCACGTCGCAAGTACCAGACGTATCACCTTTACTAGTACCAATCCAACCAACATCACAAGTACAAAGGCAGGCGGGTTTTGAAGAAGCAGTACCAACGATGTGCAAGGACAGCCGGTTTCGCAAGTAACACGTAGTCATACACCATTACCATAAACCAAAGTTTTATCAGGCCACATTCAAAGACTTGCTTCATTTGCGGCGCCAGTACACGCACCAGTATAAAAGCCGGAGATCGGTTAAAGATATTTGTGGAAAGGGCAATCTTTATTCACCAGGACAACCGCATGTGCCCCACGCATCTTGTTGACGGGGAGTTGCCCATTGAAATAATTAATAGTATTCACCGCACCAGTAGATCAAGTCTCATGACATCCAGGGACATCAACCATCTATTTACGGGCCTTAGACAGTGTGTTAAGGACTTAAACACGAGGAGCTTTGACAACGTCATACGAAGTGATGAAGACTGTAAAGTGTTAGCTTCATTATCCATGACAGACTTCCTAGAGGTTCATTCTACTATTGAGGAACTTATTGGTACAATCAGATGCTGTTCTTCAAAGACAGCTCTAGCAGTATTCTTGATGAAACTACGAATGGGCGTCTCCAATAAAGTTTGCCTAGTCAGTTTTCCAGCTCAGTTGTTCATCAAGCCTTCATTCGATACGTACCCAACGGTAATGGTATTCATGCCATTCTAGGTTGGTACTGTACGTGCAAAGGTGGATGTTTGACGATAGGCGCTTGTGCTCATGTTAGTAGCGTAATCTGGTATCTCGGTTATCGCCGCCATGTCGATCGAGGCAGTTGGTACCAGTCAAAATTGCGTGTCGTTTGTGAAGATGCCCCTGAGCTGGAAGGGCTTCCCGACATATGCTAAACTGTTGAACAATGTAGAAACGTAAACTATTTGATTTGAAATAAAAAATTCTACTCCAGTATCCGTTTTTGGTGTTATTTCTCTATGTTTAAGGTTCCGTTTTACAAAACCAAAGACTATATGAGTCAACTAAATAGTCTGTGCAAAGCCCCTGAATGTCACTTGAACCGCAATGCAGCAGTGTACGAGAAGTCGAACACTTCTACAGGCGTTTGGACTATTTTCCGAGTGTTTTAGACCAAAATTCCAGTGATTTTATTTCGTCATGGACGCTGTGCCCTTTGCAGTTACAAGATATACCTTTCCCACAATTTTCTTACATCTATTCTGTATAAGAAATTCGAAACTCCGAGTGTTTCGGTGTGGGGGAAGGCTGTCGTATCCGTGGCTAAAGTCGATAATTCCGCCTATACTTAACATTACGGAGGAAATTTTTGTCGCCCCTCCAATCCCAGAATACTGACTATTTAGTGTTCCTTTTTTTGTGAAACACATCCCTTTACCATCCAATTTTCATATCATAGCAAGAAATGGTCAAAACGGATACAATAATTTTTAACATTACAGGCCCCAAGTGTCTACCGGTTGTTGCCGGTCTTCTTTGTTTTCACTCTACAGGATAGGCAACTCCCTATCTCGAGCGAGTGCTTACTCTTTATGTACTCTGTTACAAGATCGGTTGTCAGCACGCGCAAAGCTAGGTCTCTATGTAGCCTAGCTTTGTGCGTCTTGAGAAGAGACGAAAAACTTCAGAATTTCAGGATTTAAACTATCCGCGAATTTTTTTAGCTCGAGTGCACCGACCTCTAGGCCTTAGTTTCAAGTACTCGTGTTATTGCCTACAGCCTACTACACGTATATGAAGCTAAAGCCTAGAGGTCCGTGCACACGAGCTAAAAAATCTCGCGGATAGTTTAAATCCTGAAATTCTGAAGTTTTTCGTCTCTTATCAGAAGCACAGAGCTAAATTACATAGAGACCTAGCTTTGCTGACAACCGTTGCTGTAACAGAATATATACAGAATAAGCAGTCCTTCGAGATAGGGAGTTGCATGTACTATAGCGTGAAAAATTTAACTATTTTCACAGATTGGAGCGGCTTATCCACAATATTTGGCGAGGACATTGATGGAGAGACCGAGCAAAACCATGACAATAGCGAATCGTCATAAACCGTTAATCAGGCAGCATCATGTAGCTCTGAGATAGAGGATAATTTGTGCCTTTCCACCCCTACTAAAGAAATTCCACTGGATCCAAGTTGGAAGAAAAAAGGCTGTGTAAGTCATACCCTGCAACTTGTCGTAAATGTCGGGTTAAAAACTGACAAAGCCGCCCTAGCCTTTTCAGAAAAACTTAAGGAAATATTAGTTTTTTTCCGTAAATCTTCCACGTGGACAATGGAATTGAAAATTAATTCCAAAGGGAAAGATATTATTCCTATTGGTGGTGTTCGTTGGAACGCATTTTTTTGCAACTGAGCGCGTTTGTGAGGTTTGTTTTTTTAAGCAATATCATTATTTACGTTAGCAGGGCGCCAATTGTCTTCAACACCTTAAACACGAGCTTCGGCTAGTAGTATGTTTCTGTAGTGTAAATTGAGAGTTTTAATACGTGTCTGGACGCAATAACCTGACATCCATCAATGCATAACATAATACAATGACGAACAGAAACTCGTGCATATAAGGAGTGTAAAGACCCTAATTTTAGTTACCCCTGGCAGCCATGAAACGTTTTTAAAACCGGTCGCTGGTTACATAGGTCATAACGCAATTGATTGTTATTTCTTAGCCTGAAATGATCGATGCAATTAACAATACACTTCGAAAAGCGAAAAAAGAAAAGGTTTTGGGCGAAAGTTTCCCTAAACTGGATCACAGCGTGGTAGAAGAGGCGAAGGAGATACTGAGTATTCTGCAACCGCTAAAAGAAGCGACAGACCGACTACAAGCCGATGGAATACTTGCGTCCGAAATCATTGGAGAACTAATTGAAACATTTGACTCCATTTACCAATGTGACACGGAACATTTTGGAATCATGAAAGCCGAATTGCTTACACAAATGCATGATAGGTTTTCAGGAACTTTACACGACCAAGACTTCATCATTGCCACAATACTTGATCCAAGGCAAAAGGCATCCATTTTTGGAGGTAAATATATTATATTAAATGTAGAGTGAAAAGTAAAATAAAGTGATTTTTATCCATTCTTCTACTATTAACATAGTGAACCATCCAGGAAATACCTCGGAATGATTTTGAAATTCAAATTAGTTTGAGTTTTCATGGATTAATAACAACTGAAAATTAGGCTTTGTATTAGTCCTGTCATTGCTGTGATATTGGTTCGGATTGCATCTATAAATGAAAATGCCGAAGCTAATACTGGTAATGTTTCGGTTCCACTTTGAGAACACGAGTTAAATAATTACACACGTGCTATTAACTAGTTACCCACGTTCAACTAACTTATTACACGTTCAATTAACTTATAATAAACGTTTAATTAAACAAATTTTCACGTTCAGTTAACTTATTTCACACGTCCAATTATTGTCTTTAACATTTTTAATTAACGTCTTATCACACGTAAAATTAAACTATTTCGCACGCTCAAATATCTTATTAGACGCCTTCAGTTAACGAATTTCACACTTGAAATGGCTTATTAAACGCGTTCAATTTATTTAAAACACAGGTTCAATTAACTTATTAAACTTGTGTAATTTTCTTATTAAACACGTGTAATTTACTTATTAAACACGTGTAATTTACTTAATGAACACGTTAAACCAACGTTATACACAGGTTCAACTAACTTATAAAACACATTAAACAAATTTTTGTGGACGATCGATTAAGTTGTTACACTCGTTCAATTAACTTTTGAGACACGTTAGATTAACTTATTACACACGTTCAAATAACCCTAAAAATAAACCTAATTGGAACCGTTTAACGCACGATTTATCCACGTTAACCTACTTTAAAATATACGTTTTTGAAACGAGAAATAGACGAGATTTCTCATGTATTTGCGACAAAATAAACACGTGTGTAAACACCGTGTTTCAAGGTGACATGATCACCGTTTTAAAAACGTTAATACACACTTTTATTCAATGCTACGTTTAAACGTTGTGTCAACGTGAATTTGCTACCTGGGTAGCTTATGCCATTGCGATGGCCTGCGAAGAATTCCGCTTTCAACCAATGGTTTTAGAGGGTGTTCAACCTTTTCAGACGCCACCATTTTATCCACAGCTTCTTCCCAATTGCCGTTGTGGTGTAGCTCTGGATGATAAGCATTTATGAGAGCCGCGGCTAGGTGAAGCAATTCCGTTATGTATGGAATCATGTAGACGTGAATACGATTTTGGAAAATGTTGAAGATGGTTTGCAAATGTCCGTTTCTTGCTTCGACAGGCCATCTCAGGTATGTAACTTTCCGGGAACGGTTTACTTCATTTGTGCTTACTTGTTTTTCTCCTTTTCGCAAAAACGACGGCATTTGTAACGACACTCCTAGTTCCGAAAGCATGTTGTTAGAGTCACGAAAACCACGGTCGGCGAGAACTACATCATTGGCTTTGAAAAACGATTTGAGAGTCGCTCTAGTTTGTAAGGCGTGGTTTAGAATACGGGCATCATTGTTGCGTCCGTTGGAAAAGTATGGGCCAATAATGTCTATAATATAACCTGTTGTGGTGACGAGGACCATTGGTTAGAATATGTGCTGACCTTTGTGAACACAGAAAGACTTGTGAAGAACAGTATAATCCTGCGATCGACCAACTCGAATGTATGTACCATCAACAATAGTTATCAGACAATCTGGTGTATTGTTAGCGAAGAGTCTAACCGCAGAGGCCGACTGATGATTGGTTATTAAGTCTTCTCGTGGAATGTGGTTGAGCCCAAAATGTTGAGGAACAAACCGATCTGTTAGCGCTGCAATGACCTTTAGGATTATGTTCATACACGTTCTTTTATTAATTTGGAACAGTACTGACAACATCGTGTTCGATAAACCCATTCTCATCTTTGCAAGTAACAGTACTAATGCGGTCTTTGATGAACAGGTGTGGATTACCCCTATGCTGTCTTCTATTGTAGAGTGCAATGCAAGGAACTGTTCTTGAGATAGCGAGGTAAGGACTTTACAGTTGTGGTCACATGTCACCAGGTTTTCATAGCAACGCCTCTTCGCTGTCCGAACATTCTCAGCAAGACTTTTAAGTAGGCATCCTATTTCATTGGACGAAAACAATCCCGACTCACTATTTGCGGTGAGACCTCCAATACTTCATCGGGAAGCTCGCCGTCAACCAAATGCGTAGAACAAATTCTGCTATCTGTCTTGACAAAGATAGACGAGTTCAACCACACAGCATTACGGACACTTTCCGTAACTCTAGTGCGTGCTTTCGATCCACAAACAAAGCACTTATGGTTTCCCAGTGTGAGACAATTAATATTCACCTCAATAGACATTACCGACGGTCTAGGACCTGTCACTGGTGCTGGTTCGGGTTCGGAATCAGACTCTTCAGATGCTTCATTACTACTTGCAGATGGCGTGCTGGCCAAGCGAAATTCTTGGAACTTCCTGTACTGTGCTAAGCATTTCATGCAAGCTCTACTCTTATTTGCAACTAGAAGAAGAGCAGGTAGAAGTTTGTTGAAACGCTGTACAATAAAGAAATTAACTACTTGACGGGCATTTACATAACGACTTGATGAATTGGATATTTTATGATTACAGGAATAGCACTTATCCTGTGCCATGTCGCCACCGTTATCAAACTGTGGTGTTCACTAATGCTTCCCTCGTATTCGCATAAAACATATCTTTATCGAATTTCATTGTTGGGTGTGTTTTTTATATTTAAACGCCCCAAATAGGTAATCTATTAGGTCAAACGTTTCTTAATTACCAAAAAGTTTAACAGTTTTGTGTGCAATACAATCACTTTCAACAAAAATAGTCGTTGAAGGTGTACTTCATTTGGATAGGTTCTAAGTGCGATAGTATTGTCTACATTGCCCCAAAAAACTGTTAAGCTATTTGATAAATAAGAAAGGGTTGTCCAAATATATTGCCCTTTTTGTGCCGTTTAATTATAAAAAACACACCCAACAATGATATATTTTATGTGAATACGAGAGACACAACAGTCTGATAACGGTGGTGACAAAGCACAGTATTAGTGCTATTTTTGTGATGTTAAAATATATAATTCATCAAGATGTTATGTATATACCCGTGTAGTAGTTCATTTATAGTACCGCTTTCCAACAAACATACAAGTGCTCTTCTCTTAGTTGCTGACAAAACCAAATCATGGTGGAAATGCCACGCTTAATCTGAGATAAACGCAACTGACTTGGAACTCTTACCTAATATGGTTTAATTTATAAAAATAAAAGGATTTTACTCATTCCTAAACTTGTAAATAATGTAAATTCAATGCGTATAGTGTACACAATATTTAGTATGTCCATGATAAAAAGACTAATGATAATATTGCCTACGTGTTAAATATCACTTCTGGGAACATTGTGGTATTATTACTCTTAGTTATTTTTTACCTACTATTAATGGGGGGGAAACAAAGACTATACAACCCAGCCTATATAGCTATATATATGTTCTTTGGGCAGCCCCTTGATTTCGCTTCATCCGCAATACATTGGTGCCGTGCGTGTTAAACATTTCTACAGGCGTTTGGTCTAAAAGAGCTGGAATTAGGCCAGATTTCTGGGACGTTTTTCTCGGTGTCCCTTTGTAGTTACAAAACGAAACTTTTCCAGAATTGTTATTGATTTAAAGTTTAGATATGTTCCGACTTTCAAGTCATTTCAGGTGGGGGAAGACAGTCTACTCCGAGGTTTAATCGGCCTATTTTGCCTATCTTTAGCATTATGGAGCGAAACATAAAATGACCTCAACTCGTAGATTCTTGATATTTATTTTCTCTTTTTTCAACAAAACGATGGAGACCCAAGCCACGTAGAATACGCATGTAGAAACACCGCAGCAGCGAACAAAAGTTTTTTAACATTAGCTCGTCCAAAATCCTAGGTAACACTGTATTGAAGTTTGAACATAGAATGAGTACCCAGAAGAAATTTTCTAATGTATAGTGCCTATAAAAACGACATTAGCAAATATTTTCTTTTTAAACGCTGTCAGCGATAAAAGTATGTAAATATTGAATATATGAATACATGCAGACGTCTACTATTAAGAGGTACAATGCTTATAATTTGGAACCGTAGGTCTCAAAGACACCTAAACTAACCTAAGCCTTTCCTAACCCTAACCTAACCTGACCTATAAAACATACATTATTCTACAAAAGGCATGTGTTTATTGTTTATAAACCTTAATAAATAAAGCCTTTATTGTTCAAGGACCTTGAAAAAATACAGCATTTATTGAAAAAGGCCCCGGGTTTATTATTCAATGACTAAATATTAATCTCGGTTCGTACAATAAAAATAACAAATCTTATGCTATGGAATATTTGCAAATGAGCAATAATGTATTGGTAATTTTTTTAAAAATTGTGCAAACAGGCTTCAGAAATGTTTTAAAGTGGTTCGTTGAAAAGTAAAACATGCTCTTTGTTAACACAATCTGAATCGACCAATAGAGTTATTTTGGATAATTTGAACAGCATTAACTTGTAGTCGAATTCATTCGGGTTAGATATAATCGGATAGCCTTTAAGTGAAGTTCCACTGAACACGACTATAATATTCATGTAAATCAGGCATTATGGTCCTGAATTAGGATGAATAGCTTGAAACGGGGTAAATATGGGTTTGATATGAGATGAAATGGTAAATAGTAACTTGAAATGGCGTAAATACGAACTTGAGATGAGGGTAAACAGGCACTTCAAATGGGTAAATTGGGTTTGAAAAATGATAATTAGGAGTTTGAAATTGAGCAAATTGGAACTTTAATTGGGGTAAATAAGGATTTGAAATGGAGTAAACAAGGATTTTAAATGGGGTAAATAAAGGTTTGCAATGGTGTATATATTTGTAAACGGCGTGAACCGATGCACTATTTAAATTTCATATAACAATTGGTTATTTAATCTAATGGCATTTAAAAATACAGCTTCATTTTCAAGTTAGTTTAGCACTTTTTATTGTGGTATTCGAAGGTGTTATTTTATTTAATTTAGATTTCATTGGCCCATGCCTTCTAACAAATAGAGTTTTTTGAGTCATTGTTCCACCTTATATGGAAGTGTATGGTTTTTTAAAAATTAAACACCATTTAAGGGTATAATCAACGGTGTTATTTTAAGACATTTAGGTATAATTTTAGCACCTTTTATCGAATGATGTTTCTGGAACCCTTTTTTAAAAAACTCATTTTAGCTAAAGGTGTTAATAAAATATCGCTCTATTTTCACTTCATTTCAACACTCTGTCAAGGTGTACAAACGGTGAAGACTAAATTTTACACCACTACAGCACCATTTTTGGTCCCATAATATTTTAGAGTGCATGTTAATTGCCATCAACAATGTGCTAGTTCCATGTTATTATAAACACAGTTAAAAGTAGGATTTATATTTTGCTCCATGAGTAAGTGCAATTACCCCAGATATATGGATTGCAAAAGCTGCTGTGGCCGCTGAAAACAACGTAAAATACATTTTAGAAAGTCGTTCTCTCAATATTCCTTGTATTTTATCTTTAACATGAATGCCTTGTTTTCGAGATTTTCAAAAGCGATTTATATTTTTGCAATTATTCCCACCACGAAAAATATGCATCATAACATTGTGAAATTAAACTATATCGACCGTTTTAACACAAGTTAAACTGCTTTGAGGCAAAGGACAAGCGAACGCGTTCGATATTTCCTCCATCTTACTGACAACGAACGCAAGCTCATAGTTCAGCTCTACGAAAACTTCGAAAAACTTCCTCCGTCATTAAGGTAACATGATAAGTAGTCTATTGTAACCCTCCGTAGGATAATTTAACTAAGGGAGATAGACTCCCGAGGGCCATAAAAAAGAATTAAAGACAACTTACTTTAATAATCCAAAATAAGAAGACAATTCTTCTTTAGTTTATTAACGAAAACAACTAAGGGATAATGATCCCGTAACCCAACTTGGTTAATACAAAATAACTCCGTATCAATGTTACAAAAGGAGAGAACTAGTCTCTTCAACCGTCAACAGTAGAACTGATAACACAACTGATAACATATTCTATATTACAACTGTGGAAGGGGGAGTGGCTTGTAACATGGAGGCTAGATGCCCTGCCAGAACCAAGGAGTGGAAGCTCCAAAGATTCTGGCAGCCATGTTACATCCCCCCTCTTTAGGAACTTGTTTATAATACAAAAATATAGAATAGAAAACAATTTTTTTTTTCAGTTTAGGGTTACCCCGAGGAACCCTTAATTTCATTAGCAGGGGTATAGGAAATGATTTTATCTTCATTGGTGATGAATGAGTTTCTGTTCAATCTTGATACTCGAAGGGCCTCCCTTTTACCGTGATATTAGGCTCTCTTTCCGGAGGATCAAAGTATGTGGGTAGGGACGTCCTCCTTCGGTCATCTAACATTAGATATATTAGTAATTTCTTTTCGTTGCTTGGGAAATAAATTCCCAAGGGAAAACAGAGATTGGTTCTCGGGTAAAACAGAAATATTCCCTTTCTAGGTTCTTAATGTTATTATTGTTAAGGTAAACTTGAACCTCATAAGGGGACCTTAACCTTTTTTCATCAGGAGGTCGATAATAAATATCTACTTCATTACCTCCGGGCTGAACCGTCGCCCTCTTACACACCTCTCGGCGCCATCCCAATTTAAACGGTTCTAAATAAATGTCGGGTAATGTAGCCCTATTTAGACGAGGAGTTCTCATTGAATCCGACAACGTGGTAGATGAACTGTCTGACGCACGCTGTGATTGGGATTTCGATTGAGGTATCTGTTCAGGGGTTGATATTTATTCCGAAGGAGTAGAATTCGGTTCAGGAGGTACTATTTCCTCCGAAAAACCAGAAGAGGGAGAATGCTGTAACGCACTCCCCGAAGAATTCCTCTACCGACTCCTTATCTTTCTGACTTCTATGGTTTATTTCTATCTTAAGTTTAGAATCAGCTTCGGAATCTCTAAACTGAACCTTAAAATGTCTCTTTAACGTATTCCAAGTTAAATGAGGATGGGAAGGTCTTAAGCTACACATTTCGTCATATTGACGGGCTAAATCCCTGTACCAATACAAGGCACGTCCTCTTAAAAGGAGAGGCAATGCAGCTAACCTTTCTTCATGTGATAGCTTGTGAAATTTAGCATACTCCTCAAAAGCAGCTAAAAATTCAGTGGCATTGTCATTAGACGATCCCATAAAGGCTAACCTTTCTGGCGGTTCAATAGGGACTTTTCCCGTTTGAGGAGTTAAACCTCTATTTATTAGTGTGGGTAGATCCCTAACTAACCTATCCAAACTATTAGCTAGAGCTTTCTGTATTGCTACATTTTGGTTAGAATTATTTGCCAGTGTTTGTAGTAAAGGTAACATAAAGGCTCTAAATTCTTCCTCAGTCATATTAGATGGGACTTGTTGAGACGAAGAGGTTTGGGTTCCGATAGTTCTTACACAAGGACTAAGTAAAGTATTAGCAAAACTAACTCTAGGCTTATCTTTCTTGGACGTTAATTCGGGATGATCAAGGGAATCAATCCCAGTTTGAGGAGGGAAATTAGAGGGAGTTGAACTTCCCTTAGGAGGAGGAATACTCTTTTGAGGGAATAGTAGGTAAGGAGAGAATTCCGATTCTGAAGAGGCGGCCGTCCTCTTTCGTGTATCTGAATCCTCTTTTTCTTTCTCATCCTCAAGTCGAAGTATCCGGTTGAATTCCTCCAAAGGATTTTCGGTCTCTGGCGGTGCTGGTGTATCGCCATCGTCTTCTGCAGACGTAAACAGCTCTTCTTTTGATTTATCTTCCCTTTTCTTTAATATTAGATCGTCGTCCTCATCCTCGGAGGGTCGAGGCGACCTCCATGTTTGTTTATCGTCCGAATAAGCCATTATTTATTTAATTATTTAATTTAATTTACAATACTCAAAATAATAAGTTACAGTAGCCAAGTTAAGTTAAATTACAATTTTACAAAAAATACACAAGTAAGTCATCTAAATTCATTACACTTATAACAAAGATAATTTTAATTTTTAATTTATTATCTAATTCATTTATGATTAACGTAGATTTAATTTAGTAAGATTATCTTGCTAAAATTTAAAACTATCTATCAATGGGGAAGCCAAGGCTTAAAGCCACATGGGGGCGGATATACCGACAATGATAAACAAAATAATTTACGGGACTTTACCAAGGCTTAAGGCCTAGTCATTTCAATTCGAGTCCCTGTTCGGGCGCCATTTTATGTAACCCTCCGTAGGATAATTTAACTAAGGGAGATAGACTCCCGAGGGCCATAAAAAAGAATTAAAGACAACTTACTTTAATAATCCAAAATAAGAAGACAATTCTTCTTTAGTTTATTAACGAAAACAACTAAGGGATAATGATCCCGTAACCCAACTTGGTTAATACAAAATAACTCCGTATCAATGTTACAAAAGGAGAGAACTAGTCTCTTCAACCGTCAACAGTAGAACTGATAACACAACTGATAACATATTCTATATTACAACTGTGGAAGGGGGAGTGGCTTGTAACATGGAGGCTAGATGCCCTGCCAGAACCAAGGAGTAGAAGCTCCAAAGATTCTGGCAGCCATGTTACACTATAATGCACAGTCACAGATTTTGAATTTAACGTTAATTTTTCCAATATTTTGATTTTGAATTTAACGTTAATTTTTCCAATATTTTGATAAAGAGTACCGTACCGCTAATCGCGAAAGTATATTAAGCTGATTCAAAGATTTAAATGTTAGTTAAACCGTTTCAAAACATCCAGCTCGACGGAGCAAAACATTGTCGTTCACCTAAACGATAAGTTCAAACACATCGTCAACTAAAACGTACTTTATTTGTCAATAATTTAAAATCGAAACATACTTCAATAATTGTTATGCATTTTTTCCCTTTGCCATACGTTTTCAATAGAAAGTTTTCACAATAACTGGGAGAAAACTCTTTAAGCACTAGCTCCGCATACCTGCTAATGATAAGTGTAATGTGAATTCGTAAAAGACCGGTTCTTAAATGACAACTACAGCTATATTTTTCCTTGCGGGTTTCATGCTCTATTATTTCTCTAATTAGACGCTGGCTGTCATATATAGCATTTAGTGGTCTCTATTAAACTTAGTCGGATTAATTCCTCTTGTATGTCCCGAGAGACTAATGACCCCCCTGTTTACATCGCAAAAGCTTAGTAGGGGTGAAAAAATGCTCAACAAACAAGTGTTCATAAGTAATAGTTGTTTTATTTGATTTAATCTGCATAAAAAGAAGTAGGAAAGAAGAGTATTATTTCTGGAAAAGGTCTTTGTAATAGAACTGACTCAAATTATAACATAATTGATCACTATGAACCAATTTAAATTAAATTTGCCGTAAACTTAAATATCTATAATTGTAGCTCTAAAACCTAGTCCATTATTTTCCATCGCTGAGGAATAAAAGCCAGGCACGTTCAAATTCCAAAGATATTTCCCTAGAAAATGCCCAAAGATATTTCCCTAGAAAATTCCAAAGATATTTCCCTAGAAAATTCCAAAGATGTTTCCCTAGAAAATGCTCCAAGATGTTTCCCTAGAAAACGCTCCAAGATGTTTCCCTAGAAAATACCCAAAGATGTTTCCCTAGAAAATTCCAAAGATATATCCGAAGAAAATTTCAAAGATAATTCCCTAGAAAATTCCAAGGATAAATCCCTAGAAAATGCCCAAAGATATTTCCCTTGAAAATGCCCAAAGATATTTCCCTTGAAAATGCCCAAAGATATTTCCCTTGAAAATGACCAAAGATATTTCCCTTGAAAATGCCCAAAGATATTTCCCTTGAAAATGCCCAAAGATATTTCCCTTGAAAATGCCCAAAGATATTTCCAAAGATATATCCCAAGAAAATTCCAAAGATATATCCCAAGAAAATTCCTAAAAATATTTCCCTAGAAAATTGCAAAGATATTTCCCTAGAAAATGCCCAAAGATGTTTTCAAATGCCCAAAGTTATTTCCAAAGATATTTCCCCAGAAATTTTCAAAAGATTTTTCCCTAGAAAATTCCAAATATGTTTCCCTAGAAATTACCAAAAAGATTTTTCCCTAGAAAATTCCAAATATGTTTCCCTAGAAATTTCCAAAAAGATTTTTCCCTAGAAAATTCCAAATATGTTTCCCTAGAAATTTCCAAAAGATTTTTCCCTAGAAAATGCTCCAAGATGTTTCCCTAGAAAATGCTCCAAGATGTTTCCCTAGAAAATACTCCAAGATGTTTCCCTATAAAATACCCAAAGATATTTCCCTAGAAAATTGCAAAGATATTTCCCTAGAATATGCCCAAAGATGTTTCCCTAGAATATGCCCAAAGATGTTTCCCTAGAAAATGCCCAAAGATATTTCCAAAGATATATCCCAAGAAAATTCCAAAGATATTTCTCTTGAAAATTGCAAAGATATTTCCCAAGAAAATTCCCAACGATATTTCCCAAAGATATTTCCCTAGAAAATTGCAAAGATATATCCCAAGAAAATTCCAAAGATATTTCTCTAGAAAATTGCAAAGATATTCTCAAGAAAATTCCCAAAGATATTTCCCTAGAAAATGCCCAAAGATATTTCCCTTGAAAATGCCCCAAGATGTTTCCCTAGAAAATGCCCAAAGATATTTCCAAAAATATTTACCTTGAAAATTGCAAAGATATTTCCCAAGAAAATTCCCAAAAATATTTCCCTAGAAAATTCCCAAAGATATTTCCCTAGAAAATGCCCAAAGATATATCCCTTGAAAATGCCCAAAGATGTTTCCCTAGAAAATGCCCAAAGATATTTACCTTGAAAATTCCAAAGATAATTCCCGAAAAAATTCCAAAGATAATTCCCTAGAAAATTCCAAAGATAATTCCCTAGAAAATTGCAAAGATATTTCCCAAGAAAATTCCCAAAAATATTTACCTAGAAAATTGCAAAGATATTTCCCAGGAAAATTCCAAAGATATTTCCCTAGAAAATTCCAAAACATTTTTCCCTAGAAAATGCCCAAAGATGTTTCCCTAGAAAATGCCCAAAGATATTTACCTTGAAAATTCCAAAGATAATTCCCTTGAAAATGCCCAAAGATGTTTCCCTAGAAAATGCCCTAAGATATTTACAAAGATATTTACCTTGAAAATTCCAAAGATAATTCCCTAGAAAATTGCAAAGATATTTCCCAAAGATATTTCCCTAGAAAATTCCAAAACATTTTTCCCTAGAAAATGCCCAAAGATGTTTCCCTAGAAAATGCCCAAAGATATTTACCTTGAAAATTCCAAAGATAATTCCCTTGAAAATGCCCAAAGATGTTTCCCTAGAAAATGCCCTAAGATATTTACAAAGATATTTACCTTGAAAATTCCAAAGATAATTCCCTAGAAAATTGCAAAGATATTTCCCAAAAATATTTCCCTAGAAAATGCCCAAAGATGTTTTCAAATGCCCAAACTTATTTCCAAAGATATTTCCCAAGAGAATTTCAAAGATATTTCCCTAGAAATTTCCAAAAGATTTTTCCCTAGAAAATTCCAAATATGTTTCCCAGGAAATTTCCAAAGATATTTCCCTAGGAAATGCTCCAAGATGTTTCCCTAGAAAATACCCAAAGATGTTTCCCTAGAAAATACCCAAAGATGTTTCCCTAGAAAATACCCAAAGATGTTTCCCTAGAAAATACCCAAAGATGTTTCCCTAGAAAATGCCCAAAGATGTTTCCCTAGAAAATTCCAAAGATATATCCCAAGATAATTCTTTAGAAAATTCCAAAGATAAATCCCTAGAAAATTCCCAAAGATATTTCTCTAGAAAATTGCAAAGATATTTCCCTAGAAAATGCCCAAAGATGTTTCCCTAGAAAATGCCCAAAGATATTTCCAAAGATATATCCTAAGAAAATTCCAAAGATATTTCTCTAGAAAATTGCAAAGATATTTCCCAAGAAAATTCCCAAAGATATTTCCCTTGAAAATTGCAAAGATATTTCCCTAGAAAATGCCCAAAGATATTTCCCTTGAAAAGGCCAAAAGATATTTCCCGAGAAAATGCCCAAAGATATTTCCAAAGATATTTATCTAGAATATTCCAAAGATAATTCCCTAGAAAATTGCAAAGACATTTCCCCAAAAAATTCCCAAAAATATTTCCCTAGAAAATTGCAAAGATATTTCCCTAGAAAATTCCAAATATATTTCCCTAGAAAATTCCAAAACATTTTTCCCTAGAAAATTCCAAATATGATTCCCAGGAAAATTCCAAAGATATTTCGCTAGGAAATTCCAAAGATATTGCCACTATTGAGAGACACTAGAGTTTTGCTAAAATCCTTGCAGAATTAGCTATCCATTACAAAAACTTTAGAGTTCTTTAGAAAATTCCTTGGGAAATTCTTTAGGCGTTTTTTGGGAAATTGGGGAATATTGGCCTCTTTTTCTTTTGAAATTGCTTTGGAAGTATCTTTGGAATATCCTTGAAAAATAACTATGGAGTTTTCTTTGGAAATATATAGGGAAAATTATGGGACGAATTTAGCAACGAGGGTGAGACTACTTATTATGTCAGACATTTAATCGACTTACAAACATTCGAAAACGGTAGAAAGTTTTAACCTTGAGCAAATGTATGGGGTACTAAGAGGGTTATGGATGCTTCAATGGCCAAGCCGTAGATACAGACGTTGTTGTTAAATGTTATTATGTATTTTCACTTTGAGTTTAACGAGTACCAGATAAGTGTTTTACCTAACATAATCTACAATATTTTTTAAAAAAATATTCTCTAGTTGCACTCGAAATAAAGATAAAACATGCCACAAGGGAATAAATTTTATGTTAATTTTGCTTTTCAAAAGTGAAAGTTCGTATAAGCAAAAGTTCCGACTGCCAGCTTATATTCCCTGTAAATCTAAATATCACGATTTTAATTACGCATATTTTACTTTTAATCTATTTTATTCTTTGCATAAACCCCTAACGGATTATTATAGGCAAAAAAGGTAAATATAATAAACCATTTCAGCACTTGCTGAGCTCTAGCTACGGGACAAGCCTTTGTGAAACGTTTTTAATTTTTTAACCATCAAGCCAATGTCGGTGTAGGAAATCTTTAGCTAAACCATTTGGGTAAAAATATTTTTAAGTATCTATTTATGTATTTTTAGCACCAACTGTCAAAACCGAAAGGCCGCCCAATGAAACAGAGTGGACTCCTCTAACGAATTTCACCGCTTTTCGCACCGTTGCAACGAATTGAAATTGATTATTTCGTGTTATCAGAAAGTGGAAACCGGTAGATTATTGTTAGGATAGATTATTAAAGTAAATGGGTGGGATTCTTGGCAAACACCAAACGCCATTACCCTATCGGCAGGAAAAGCCCCAGTACACGAGGTTGTTTTGCGACTCGAATCCCATTGTGCGCTGAAATAAAACGAATATGTCCCAGTGAACAGGAATTCACTCCCATTGAAAGTGAAATTTTCCCAATATAAGCTAGCAGAATGTTGTCGATTGAGTACATAACTATTGGCAGAAGTGGATCATATTACAGCTCCCTACAAGGACTGGACGATATAACATCGCTGTGCATCAGCATTGTTTTCAAGCACTGAAGGGAAAAGGGTATATGCGAAACGCAACGTCGAATTTGTGAACTAAACCAGAGGAATGATTTTGACGCGAAAGGAATTTTTAAAAAGTGGGGCAAGCAAACGGAAGTGGTAGCCAATGAGGAAATGTTTGAGAGAGAAGAGTGCGGAAGGAAACAAGTTGTTCCATTCATAGTGTTGGGTTGAGAATATAATAGTAGAAGTCCACTTCAGTTTTCCAATTTTAAAAAATAATTGGCGGTCTATAGGTATTTTTAAACGCTTGTGTTGAAAAGGAAATTCATTACTTTAACCTACAGAAGTTCCGGTGGATGGTTATGGCTGTCAGACCACCGTCAGTGTCGGGATTAGTGTGAGACTTGTTATTGCGATATAGTTTTATTTAGAATGGCTTATGTTTCTTTGCTAATTACGAAAAATACCTAGGATCAATGTAACTAATTACCATCGCCGCATGCCCAAATGAAAGTCCAATCTGAACACGATTTATGTGATATTAAAAGCACTTAACCGTAAGCGCCTAAAACAATTTGTAAAACTGAAAAATATTGACCAGTATCTTTTGCAAACGGAAAACGTTAAAGCGTTGAAAACATTTTTGAACTTAAAAAAGGAAAACAAGTTTCTTTGTCGACGCACATAACCTTTAATTAGTAATAAATCGGGCCAACTATCTCCGCTAAAAACCTTTAAATCGGTGGAAGCTCAGAGATGTATTAGGGATGCTTTAAAAATGTTCTAGCATGATGAAGGCTTTTTTGATCATTTGAATTCATATTCCAGATCAGGGTTAATGGGAAGACTATACTTGCAAAACTGAGCTATAGATGGCGGGATTGGATGTCTTGGAAGAAAACGCTGTTTACAAAAGCATAACCTACGTCCAGTACTTATAAGGAGCGGTATATATGATCCACTTATGCTATAGGATTAAATTCTGCTGGTTTTTCACAACCTTCACTCGTGACGATGTATCCCAGTCAATTCTGAATCGAACCAAAACTACTATTGTAATGCAGATTATTGCTCCATCAATTGAAAAATCGCAGTAGAATTCAAGACTTTTTTAAACGTCTGTCGAAAGCCTGGATTACATAACCATCAAAGGTTTAAAATCGTGTCTCGCTTTTGCAGCAATCTAAAGTTTTCGTGATCGAAAATTGAGAGTCTTGCCGTATGTTTCTTTCGAAATAGCGCAAAGTTGGAACGTGATTCCTCATTCGCTACGTCCGTGTCAGTCGAGGGACCTCGGAGCACACCATGAACGAGTCCTTGAGATTTGTTGTTCAGAGTGTGAGTATCGCGTTTGCTTGCATACAAAACTATGATATATTATGTTAGGTGCCGTGTTGCTGTAAAAAAACCCGTCTTTTAAAAATGTACTATTCGAACAAATTAGTTTAGGGACGGGGGAGTTTTAGAAAACAGTCCGCGTCCAAGGCATGCTGGCAGACTGGACCGAATTCATTTCAAATAAACATAAGCGGATAATAATAATAAGTGGGGCATTTTTCGTAAAATGCTGAATAATATTCTTTTTCAGAGGGATTTTGCAATCGCGAAAACCGGAAGCGGAATTACGGCATTCCGGAACCGGAATACTTAGTAGCTCTACGCACTCAACGCGCCTATAGTTGTTAAAAAACAGATAACTCCGCCGACCGTCGAGAGGGTTATCGGTATAGTAACAGATTTTGCTTCACTGCATTTTGAAGCTGCACTTTTACAGTTTTTACTAACAGATTCTTTAATTGCAAGGCTCAAAATTGATTTTGATTAATTTTTTGGTTAAACTAATTATGTTTAATTCGTCTTAAATTAAACATAAACGCGATAGCGTCCGCAAATCGAGTTGGCCGGTCATTGTAAACAACCCTGCGATTTTAGTGGTGTACTATTTCCATAAGGGTAAAGGGTCAAAATCATAGGTAGAAAATGAAGTTGAACTAACAACAAGGTAGATGGTCCTAGATCAGTCCGTTTTTGTCTCGTTCTTCATGAAATAGACATTCAGTGCGAATTTTGAACCGATATAATGTGTACTGTCCCACTTTTTGTTATTACACGCTTATTCTAGAACTCAATATGTTGGCACATATGTGATTTGGGGATATTGGAACGTTATTTATTTATTTATTGAAATGAATGATTGCCCGCGAAGTAAACAATGTGACATGTAAATGGGCATCGTACATAGATACAATTGTCAAGGAGAAAAGAGAAAAAAAATACAGGAGCGACGGTGTTTACAACAACTTAAGAGAAATTGGGTGTAAATATAACAAGTTGGGAAACCAAAATAAACCTCTCCGAGCCGAGACGAATTTACTTTCCAAACACAGATCCGCCAGCCAATGAGACAAACCGGAAATACATAGTTCTAATCGGCGAGATATTGCCATGATCATTTGTAAAGTCTAAAGCGTTTAATAATTTCCTGCGTATCCTCAATAATTCTAATGAGGACCTAATATCTATCACTTAAATGTGTATTTAACTTTTGGCTCACTCTGAACCGTTAAGACCTCCTATAAGAGGACATGAAACAAGGTCAATTCTGGTTAAAATCTAGGTTATCTTATCTCATAGACCCAGTCGTTTCAACACGTATGGAGAGATGAAGTATTAACATCCTTATTATTTAATGAAGCTAAAAGTTACGTTTTCACTATATATAAATGTAGTAAAGATGAATTAAAAAGAAAACACCCAATTATAAATGTTAATATCAAAAGATGTTTTTAGAATATTGAGATGAAACAGAGCTTTATACTTACACAACTACTAAAAGAATCGTAATGCCGAAAAATATTTAAGTATTTCCATTTAATATTCTGCAAAAAGAAAATGTTATCGTTTTGTAAGAGATCTTTTCATCCTACTCGCTTTATATTAACTTTGATATGCGTGTAGTGTTTCGATTCGGATGCAATCTTCATTACTCGTTCTATATTAACTCTCACTTGTGTCAGTACGTAGAAACAAGTTTATCTTAAATAATTAATTAAATATAAATGATATTAATTATTTTAATCGCCAGTAAATTACTTTAAAAATAGTTAAATCGTTTAAAATAAAGTTGTTCCTATTATCTTTCGAAACTTCGCTAATATTGAAGTTTAAAGTGAAGGGTGCCCCTCCTGCCCGCTTTCTTCAAATTTTGGGGTATATATACGATTCGTTTCCATTATAATAATAGATAAAAATGCATTCGCGTGAACCGATGGTGGAAGCTCTGCCATTAGGAGGCTAGACGTTTCTCGTAACCCTAGCCGCTCGCCGCGTACATCTTAAGCCTAACGACGACGATAGAGTAGAAGCCAATGTTACAGATTGGTGTCTATGCGGTATAGACGAAAGACCAGTAGATGGTGGTTGTTAGACGCCAATGAGGATAGATTAGTGTGTATGTGGTATACACAAACTATAGTCTGTCAAACGAAAGAAGAGCCCTGAGAAATTTGTCTAAATTGGTGTCGCCACCATCGACCCCATAGTACTTTATCAACTTGTTTTGTTTTGTCAATAATCGTCTGTAATATAGTCTGCTATAAGCAGATAGGCTTAATCGCAATAGAACCAATACATTTTGCAATGTATATATTAATATTTATATTTTAATAATTATATATTATATTAAATATATATTGCAAAATGTATATTAATAGATATATATTATATATTATATTAAATATGTATTGCAAATTGTATTGGTTCTATTGCGATTAAGCCTATCTGCTTATAGCAGACTATATTACAGACGACTATTAACAAAACACAACAAGTTGATAAAGTACTATGGGGTCGATGGTGGCGACACCAATTTGGACAAATTTCTCAGGGCTCTTCTTTGGTTTGACAGACTATAGTGTCCATGGGGAGTGGACGAAAACCAAAACTGGTGGTGTGGGAACTCAAGTAGAATAGCCAGAGGAGACAAACCCAAATTTCCGTGAACTGTCAATGCAGTCCGGAAATTGGGAACACGTTTGCTCCGATACGCAAACTGCGAACGCGGTCACGTGGGGCGTGACAGACACACACACAGACTCAGACACGTCCAGTGTAATACCTCTCCGTGACGTCATCGTCACTCGGAGAGGTAAAAATGGGAAATAAAACGTTAACGCGCAAGTAGTCAAGAGCAATAAATACAATAGCAAAGGGCACAAAATAACATAACACGAGATTAAGGCAGACCATGTATATGTAGGAAAAAAATAATAGTAATAAGATAAGTATATAAAATGGTACAATAATAAGTTTGCCAATAAGAAAAAAAACTACAGAACGGTGAGGATCCTAGGGAATTAAAAGTTACAAGGTAGCACGAAAAAAGTTTTTCAAATGACGACGGAATTGAGATTTGCTAGAGAGAGTGATAATATGATTGGGCAGAGAGTTCCAGTCATCAATGACAGAAACAGCAAAATGCGTTTGGCGGAAGGTAGTCGCGACCCGTGGTTTAGTTAATTTCTGTGAGCGACCACAGTCTTGGGGAATGTGCAATAAAAGTTCGAGATGAGAGTAACCAGGTCCATTTTGATATAAACTCCGTCTAACGTCAAAATTGAAGCAATTAAGCATGGTGATATCGTTAGCTATATGTGTGAAATCAGACATCGCATTGTACCTCGTGCATCGGACTACTCGTGACGACCTAATTATCTTTCTTAGTTATATGCGTTACAAAATAAATTGAAAGTCTCATTTTATAACAAGTATGATTTCATGAAGAGAACTATGGAACTGAGATATTACCGTCAAGGAGAAAGGCTCATTGATGAATTCGTAGGATATCCGAAAGGCCGGTAAATTTTGAATAAGTTAACGGCCTACTGGCGTTTAGGTTAAGTGTTAAATATATTTTGGCAGTATTAACGTAACGTACATTCCCAGCGATAACGTGTATAAAACGGTAAGTCTAAAATTCGGACTAAACGGTCTTAGTCGTGCAGGTGAAGCTGCGAAAGGAAGAAAACAATTTAATTTCTTTCGTATCCTGTTTTAGGAAGGAGATATTTATTCTTCTATGTTATATGTTTTCGCTGAGTATTTAAATTATTTGGAAACGTTCAATCGAACTTTAAGCCACCCTATTTGGTTTCACGAACATAACATGTTGTCTTATTTCCAAAAACCCGAGTACCAAATATCACTGAGTGGAATCATTGAAGTCTATCTGCCGAAGGTGCGTGCATGTTTCATCTTTAGGAGACTTATTATACCAAAAGCACTGTCTTTCGAAGGTGTGGACGATGATCATTCTGTTTCTCTTCTTTTTCAATTTCTTG
This sequence comes from Phalangium opilio, assembly GCF_054372755.1. Taxonomy (NCBI): domain Eukaryota; kingdom Metazoa; phylum Arthropoda; class Arachnida; order Opiliones; family Phalangiidae; genus Phalangium; species Phalangium opilio. The sequence continues at coordinate 6,279,952 of NW_028324199.1, read as the reverse complement.
ACACTTGCCAAGCGATTCGTACCAAATGTACACCGTTTCCTTGTCGGTGTCTCCGACAACTTGTAGGCTAGAAAATAAATAACTATTTTATTCAAAATCATACACTTTTTGAAGAAAGTGTGGAACTTTTCACAATGATATATATATATATATATATATATAGCCTAACAGATAAAGTATCTCAGATCTACGAGGGGGCTATTCTAGTGTACTAGGGAGAAATTATAAGATGCCTTAGTATTCGCGCGCCATAGTCAAAGTCCCCCTTTCGAAATAAACGGGGGGACGTAGAAGGAGGCCAGGCTACTTCGCCTCTCCTCAGTCGAAAAATAAGTAATTTTTATCAATCGCGTCGCGCTGACGTGAGTTTTTAAGAACCAATGACATGCTGGGCGTGAATGAACTCCGGACCTACGTTTGTACTGGATCTGAAGCTAGAAATGTGGCGAATTTATACCTTCTCACTAGTAAACTATATATCGCTTCTTGTTTTGTTATTTATCACTGTGCGAAGTTTCATGAACTCCTCGCAAAGTGCCTGATTGTTTCCCTAATCCTCCAGTCTATCGGGGAACACGTACGAAACGGCCAAGAAGGTTATTTTGGCCAGCTACTTCGTCGGCTGTTTCATTTTGATGGAAGCCAACCTGTCGACAAAATTGACGGTGGACATTGATCGCAACATTAACACCTTCGATGATATCTTCAAATACCCCAACATGCGCATTGTTTTTCAGGACAGAGAAATCATAAAGGATTATCTTAAGGTATGATATATTCCATAACTTTGTCAGTGGTTAATGAGAGCTTGTCTTGAAGAGACGTAGTTTAAACGTCATAGATTCAGGCTAAACCGACGACTGGTAAGGCGCTCTCAAAGGCTAAGTACAGGCTAAATACGAAGGCAGACAGCAAAGACGAGTGTAGTCAATTCTCGCGTCGTTCTCGAACTAGCTCTCACTAGGTCTCTAGCATTTCCAAGTATGGGTTGTGTCATACTTATTTAACATATCTTATAAACCCATGATTTCGTGTTATTAATCTGGGTGGGGCTAATCATATTCAAGAATTCCAAGGTTCAAAATCAGTAACGATTATACTTATATCTCCTTGATTATTTTTTTTCTCGTATTCTAAAAGTTGGTACAATTTCGGTATGAGTGAATAAGGTCAAAACTTATTTTAGAGCGAAATCAAGCACACCATTCGATAGAGCGTAAAATTTAGATCTAAAATGGCCGCCGCTTTTTTTTTCAAATTTCCAAAAAAAAGTCTTATCCCCTATAAGAATTGCCACCTTTTCCAAAATATTGATGTTTAACGTTAGGGCTCATTTTCACTTAAGAGGCCGAATAGGTTAGGGTTGGTTAGGTTGGAAAAGGTGGCAAATTATTGGCCCTCTGATGTTTTCCACACTGTTTTTGACCTTATTCACCTATACTGCAAAATTTTCTTTTTTGGAAATTTGAAAAAAGCGGGGGTTATTTTAGATCTAAATTTTACGCTCTATCGAATGGTGTGCTTGATTTTGCTCTAAAATGATTTTTGACCTTATTCACTCATACCGAAATCCTACCTAAAAATTAGTGTATAAATAAAACGCTTTTTGTTTAGCTCTACAAATATAACCAATCACTAAATGTCATGGAGGGGGTTCTGTTTCGGCCGTATCTGTGTGTGTCTGTTGTTACACCCTAGGGTACCGCGTTCCCAGTTTGCAAATCAAAGTAAATGTGTTCACCATTTAATTGTTGTATAAATAGTCGAATTTATCTGTTTTAAAGCACAGATCTTTCACGCGCACCGATCCAACTATGTAGAAATAGGGGTGAATTATTATGCTGTACAGTAAAAAAAGAGCAATAATTATGCACATCATTTAAACGTATGTCTGCAAAGATACAAAAATAATCAGTAAATTTTAAAAGTTTGAACTGCAAATCAAGGGCACATCTCGACGGAGCTACCTGTCAACGACTTTTTTGCACTGCTACTACAGTAACAGGGGTTTTAATCGTTTAATCACAAGATATTTCGAGCTCCCCAACAATGCACAACCTTTGTGTCTCAACTCATTACGATTTTCGGTACGCGACAATTTGGTCTCGCCGTTATGGTCTTGCCGATTTGGTCTCGCTGTTTTAGTCTCGCCGTTTTGGTCTCGGGACAAATGGGTCTCGGGACAATTAGGTCTCGGGACAAATGGGTCTCGGGACAATTGGGTCTCGGGACAAATGGGTCTCGGGACAATTGGGTCTCGGGACAATTGGGTCTCGGGACAAATGGGTCTCGGGACAATTGGGTCTCGGGACAAATGGGTCTCGGGACAAATGGGTCTCGGGACAATTGGGTCTCGGGACAAATGGGTCTCGGGACAAATGGGTCTCGGGACCTAACCCAACCCAACCTTGTTTGGAGGTAAGAAGATTATTTATATGAATATTAAAAGCCCGCCTCTTACCACGAACAATTTACTAGCAATAATAGAAATATTTTGGAAGGTGTCAGATAATTAATTGGAGAATATTTTGGAAAAGGTGGCAGCTAACTATTAGGAGAACATTTTGGAAAAGGTGGCAGCTAATTAGTAGGAGAATGTTTTGGAAAAGATGTCAGATAATTAATAGGAGAATATTTTGGAAATGGTGGCAGCTAATTAATTATAAAATATTTTGGAAAAGGTGGCAGCTAATTAATTATAAAATATTTTGGAAAAGGTGGCAGCTAACTATTAGGAGAACATTTTAAAAAAAAGTGGCAGCTAATTAGTAGGAGAATGTTTTGGAAAAGGTGTCAGCAAATTAGTAGGAAAATGTTTTGGAAAAGGTGTTAGCTAACTATTAGGAGAATATTTTGGAAAAGGTGGCAAATAACTATTAGGAGAATATTTTGGAAAAGGTGGCAGCTTACTAGTATGAGAATATTTTGGAAAAGGTGGCAGATAATTAGTATGAGAATGCTTTGGAAAAGGTGTCAGATAGTTTATAGGATAATATTTTGGAAAAGGTGGCAGCTAATTAATTGGGGAATATTTTGGAAAAGGTGGCAGCTAATTAATAGGGGAATATTTTGGAAAAGGTGTTAGCAAATTAATAGGAGAATATTTTGGAAAAGGTGGCAGCTAATTAGTGTGAGAATGTTTTGGAAAAGGTGGCAACGAATTATTGGGACCATTGCTTTGGAAAAGGAGGTAACTAATTAGGTAAACAAATAATCACGAGACCAAACCTTCCCGAGACCAAATAATGACGATACCAAATAGTCCCGAGACCAAATAATCACGATACCAAATAGTCCCGAGACCAAATAATCACGATACCAAATAGTCCCGAGACCAAATAATTGCGAAACCAAATAGTCTCGAGACCAAATAATTACGGTACCAAATAGTCTCGAGACCAAATAATCACGATACCAAATAGTCCCGCGACCTAATCGGCAAGACCAAAATGGCGAGACCAATTCTGTGAGACCAAATTTTCCTGTTCCGCGATTTTATATAAAGATAATCCCGTCAGCGATTTTCTATTTATACTCAATCGGAAATCGTAATGATAATCTCTAAGAAGCTTAACATTACATTATATTAAAATTTCAAATCTCGCTCTCAAATTCACCATTTTATATTCTCAAATTAAAGTACATGATTTTTCTATAACCCTATGAGCCTACTTTTTGTCCTGCTAAACCGAGGGTTAAATTTATCACAATGAAATTTCTGGAGATTTTTCCAATTATCAGTTGGTTTCACGTAGTTGAAACGAATATTTAGCATAGTGTGCTTTTATACAGTGCATTGCGTTTTCCGACCATTCCAACTGTAAGTTTCGATTGAGTTTGACAATTCCAGAACTAATTTACTTCATAAATAACGTTTCACCCCGAAAAGGGACAGATATTTTTCGAAAAAAGAGTTTTGCTCTGCAGTTCTTTAAAATTTATACACAATCCTTGGCGAAACAAGGGCACTTTTCAAACCTAATTTTAATAATTCGAGGTGGAACAGATAAGAAGAACACTTATTTCGAGTAAAAAGACGCTTGACTACTCCTAAATTGAGATCCATCATTCTTATTTGTGGCTTTAAAAACGGTGTCGCATTTTTGACATTTATCATACATTCAGAACAGGTGTTCTTTATGTGTGTTGTTACACCCTGTATGAGTTTTAAACTTCCAAAACGCCGCAATTATACCCGTTTTTGTTGTAAAATGTCTAATCATGACTGACCAATTACGCAAGTGATAGCTATCGACTGACATTAACTATTTAAGTGATAGTTGTCACTTGTGATATTTTCAAAAATATTTTAAACTATTGGTCACGTTGATACCTGACATAATCAAAGCTAGTGTTGCCATATTAACTTAGTCAATTAATTGTTATTAACATTTAGGTCGGAATGTTATTGAACGCGTCAATGGCATTTTGAAGATGCGAATCCGATGCCTAGACATGTCAGGAGGTGCCCTTTGCTATAACCCTAGAAAGGTCACTGACATAATTTATGCTTGCTGCATCTTACACAATTTCTGTTTGGATGAGCCAATGCTTTGGGAGCAAGGCATCTTAAGCGCGAAATAAATAATACATGAAATTAAGCAATACAGTAATGAAATTAGGCAAGACAGTAATGAAATTAGGCAAGACAGTAATGAAAATAAGCAATACAGAAATGAAAATATCCAATGAAAATGTGCAATATAAATGTACAAGCAAAATGTACAATGAAAATAGACAATGAAAATAAGAAAGAAATTAAATAGAAAAAGGCGCGTCATAAATTAAGCGCGAAATAAATAATACATGAAATTAAGCAATACAGTAATGAAATTAGGCAAGACAGTAATGAAAATAAGCAATACAACAATGAAAATATCCAATGAAAATGTGCAATATAAAGGTACAAAAAATATACAATGGAAATAAGAAAGCAATTAAATAGAAAAAGGCGCGTCATAAATTAAGCGCGAAATAAATTATAAAAAACAATTTCCACGTTTTGCATGCAATAAATAAATAAACAAAAAAGAACCAAAAAGAGGACTTCATGGAAACATGCGTGCAACTAAGGTTTTTAACGCTTCAGCCTGGACCATTGCAGCCTCAGCCTAAAGCTTAACAGCCTCGGCTTGAATTTTAGCTGCCTCAGTCTTCAACCTTTCTGTTTCATTTTTATGCTTCTTATTATCGGCTTTTCGTTCAATCTTAATTTTCTTATATTCAAGCCTGGCCCTTTCTTGTTCCAGCCTCACCCGTTCATTTTCTGCCAGAACTCCCATTACGGAGTGAAGGTGTTCTTCATGCGCATAAGCTTCATTTGTAGATAAAAGAAGCTCTTCTTTTAAGGTCAAAGGTCTCTTGCGACTGTTCCTGTAAGGCAATTCAGCTCTAAAAAAACTATGTTCAGTTATGATACCAAATACTAAGCAGCGGACGATCACACTGTAAGTGTAAGATGTACGCCATTTATCCGCTGTTGTGTTCATGAAACAATTTCATTAGCAGAGCAATGTCTTTTACAAATAAACTCTCGCAAGATGACAAAGAATGTTGCGACAAAAGGTAATGTCATCTTGTGAGGTTCAAATGTTTACGAACAAAACAAGGTCATTATTTCCCCATTCCATAGATGACTCCAAATCACTGTGTCTAGGATTATGTTCATTACCACAGCAGGCGGTACCAAACATATGAGGAAATAACTATTCACAGGTAACGTTATGATAAACGCCTGGGCACGCGAGTAAATTACCCAATTGGCGGAGAAAATATTTTTCCCCATTGGTTTTATAGTTCTTGTCTTGTCAGAATAAGAAAAAGGATATGAAGGCCATTAATATATATTAAGGTTAGTCCCCCTATTATCGGACACATTTTTAAAAATCATGGTTAAATGTTGGGAAATCACAGGAAACCTTTGAAAAACTTACGAAATATATATTTTGAACGTTTCTGCACCTAATGGTACAGAAATAATTCCAAAAGAACGATCTAATATTGTCCCAATCATGGATTTTATTCGGCAAGAATAGTACCCTATTATCGGCTATTTGGATATTGTTTCGGACACCCATGGTCCATTTATCGGACGCCTATACCTCTGACACGCACACTAGGATCTCTGAATCGGACAGTGGGTCTTCGCAATCGGACACTATGATTTCTGAATCGGATAATGGTTCCCCAATTAGGACACATTTTTTTCAATATAGGGCCTGTGAAAACTGTAACCTTCCGGTTCGCCTCATCAAGAAAACGATTTTTTAAAATCAGAAATTAGTCTAGATCGTGATAATGTTGTATTAAATATTTTATTTTAAAATTTGCACTAAGACTAGGAAATACAGGTTTCTTATGACTTCAAGGCGAAGTTCACACGTAACGGTTTATGTCAACTCGTACATCCGTGTGTAACCAGCCTTTTTGTAACCTTTTTATCACATTCTTGGCATCTATAGAAAAATATATCACAGGTAACATTTGAGCATCTTTTACAAACGTATTTTTCACAGACTTCGCATTTGTACCAGGCTTCACCTTTCCTTTGTTTACTGTTCAAGTTGTTACACAACTTGCAATGCATTCCTCGAGGAATTTTGGTTTTACTTTCCGCTGCCTTTTTAGCCAATATTTCCAAACGTTCTTGTTTTTTTTCTCCCGGAGAAGTCTTCTCTCTTCCAATTCATTCTGAAGTTTTTCTTTTTTGTCCTTTTTCCCACGAAAATAGGAAACGCACTTTTCGCTCGTTAAATGCTGAGGCATTATTTCTTTCGTCTTCCGTTTAGTTTTATGCGATGATATTCTTCTTTGAGGTAAACTCAAAAGACCTTCAAAATTAGTAGATTTATCAAACTCAATATCAAGTGTACTTTCGGCGTCTTCAGGTACGGAAAATTCTGGATAAGTAAGAATATCACATGTTGAGTTGTTGACTCTAAAGGTTAAGGTATCTGTAATTGGCTGCAGGTCCGGTGAAACTGGTTGGTTTTCATAAATTATGGCGCTGTTCGATGAGCTGATTTGATCTTCCTCGAAGATATCAATAACACAATGTCCAAACTCAGCTTCTAATGGTTGGGGAGTGTTTTGTGTTTGGTTTTCGCTTTTCCATGCTCGGTAGGCCTAGATTTCCTGTTATGAACGTGCAAGGCTCTTCCGAGTCATTTCCTGAAGTAGAAGCTCCAACATTCACTTCATAGTCAATCGTTTTGGAATGATCTGCATCTCCCGCGCGAAATATTACTGTAGTACCATTTGCAGCATTTCCCATCTTGAGAATCATCCACGAATCAAACAGAGGGTAAGGAATGTCGTAGTTTTCTTCGAGCACCTTTTGGAATTCCAATACCATTTTGTCGCCTAGCATGGCTTCCATCGTTTTTAATACTTGAAACGGGTTCGTCTCTGAAAATGAGTTATTTCTAGTTCCTTCGACTTTTGGAAAGGTACTTTCCCCAATAGTAAAGTGTACTGATCCAATGGGAAGCTTTTTTCAAAATGTACTTTCCCCCCTGGGTGTAGGAAAATTTCCGTCCCCCTCAACGAAAGGCTTTTGGCGCCACCTAGTGGTGGAATTTTCGTCCCATAGACGCTAATGTTGAAAATGAAATTTGAAAATGTACTTTAAACAGGCCAAATGTACTTTCGGTACTGAAGACCTTAAAATGTACCGAAAAGGTACAATTGTACCACTCAGACAGATCGATCGCATCCAGCACTGTCGGAAAATCCTAGCAAAATTTCTTGTTGTTGGAATTTCTCCTGAATTGTTCGTCATGAACTCATGAACAACATCTTTTCAACTGCTCTTTACGCTTTTAAAAAACGAAACATCCAGCGGATGTGTTATATGCGACGCATGAGGAGGAAGACAAAATATTTCGATGGAGTTTTCTTGACAAAAGGTGCTAATATTCCCGTTAAGGTGGCTTGAATGCCCATCTACAAGAAGAACAACAGGCCTTTCGGGCGGAGTTGACTTGGAAAAATGGTTCACGATCCATCCATGGAATATTTCTGTTGTCATCCATTCGTTTTCAGATAATGCAAAGCGGGACCCATCTACACCGCCTTCGAGGAGATTAAATGGAAGTCCGGTTCCACTAAAAACGTAAAAGGGTGGTATTACAGCCCCAGAAGCAGAGGCTGCGCATAGCGTAGTAATTTGGGTTTTATTGTTTCCGGTAATTTGAAGCACGTTTTTATGAGATCTTGCGGCTAGAACTTTACCAGTTTTGGGACACAGTGTAAACCCAGTTTCATCCGCATTCCACACGCGATTTCCGGCTCCTTCCAACATGTTCATCATTATTATGAATCGCTGATATTTTAAAAACCATTCGTCCATCTTAGCGCTGGTACAGGATTGTGCCCGAGCTATTTGAAGTGGTTCCGGGGTTTTTAGTTTAACATCAGGATGTCTTTTCAAAAATCCTTGCCACCAGTGCCTACCAGGTACTCCATCTTTGAACGGGTTCTTCCTTTTCGATTTTTTCATAGGCTCGTTTACTTTACTGGATATTTGAACTCTCGTTTGACCATATCCAATTGAAGTCATTTTTAGCCCACTCACAGAGTTCTCGTTCTTCATCATACGATAACACCGTATTAGGACCTGGTTTTGACTGAAGCGGAGCTTTCATCGTTGCTTTATCATGAAGGGTCTGCCGGGGCACGTTATAAAGTTTTGAAGCTTGTCTCACACTTTTGGACCCATTCTGCACATCGCTAACTGCTTTCAGCATATCATCTTCATTCCACTGCAAGCGGCGGCGCTTCGGGTCTGATTTCGTAAAAGTTATTTTTATGTTATTAAATATTAACCATTCTCTTCTGTTTTTGTAAGCCTACGTTAGATATTTCTTGTTGAAACGTGTTTAAAAGAAGTAAAAGTTAATATAATATAAACTCAAAACATTGTGACATAGTATATGCTCTTGAACACAACACCAGCATTAGAGGTGTCCGATAATAGATTTTCTACATTAGATATGAATTACGCTGTATTTTCATGTACACAAAGCTTGAACCAAGGCTTAAAGTAACAATTTATAGAAAAAGATTCGGGCTTTAAAGCAATATTCATAACCTATAATTGGCATATGTTTAAATACTTTGAAACACGTTTAAAAAATGAGGGAGATGAATTTTTCCGTCCCCCCAGTATATTTTAATTAATCAAAAAATTTAGATACCTGGTTCGTTCGCGCTTTCCTCCTCAGACATTGCGCAGCTTCTCTGTTTTTATATTCAACATGCAGATGGAGACACCCTCTTTAAATCTAGATCACTTACAGTGTTCCTTTTTTCCCCCGGACGTTTTAAACACTATTTTCTAAAAAAGTGTCCGATAATAGAGGCGTCCGATAATAAGGGGACTAACCCTATCCAAATCGGTATGTTATCGATTGGGCATGTTATCAAAACAGCATTGTCCAAAACGGCTTTTTCATAAACGCGTTTGCCATTAATGCCATTTCTCGTTTTAGCGCATTTTGATTACAGCGTTTATATCTTGAGCGTACGAAAGTACGCCTTTTCCAAAATATTGTTGTTTATCTTCCTTAACTTCCCAAAATAATATGCCTTTTCAAAAAATTGTATTTTATATTTACTTCCGATATAACATTACTCCTTTTTGCATAATATTGTTCTTTGTCCTATATACTTAATATAATAGATATTTCCCTCCCTATCAATCACAGTTTGGGCGGAAACAGCAACCGCTGTTTTGGGAAATAGCGCTGTATTGAGAAACGCGGAAACAGCAACCGCGGTTTTTCTTCCACGCGGTTTTGCAAACCGCTGTTTTAGGAACCACTTTATTCCAAAACGCTCTTATGAAAACCGCTCAACAACCCGTAAACCATCTAAATCATATAAGTTTCATTTATTAAGTAACAATTCATACTAACAATTTATTTGTTAGTAGGCATTTTCGCATCCCCACCATTTTTTGGGGTACATCCCGTATTTAATTTCAGTAAATCCGTCCATTTTCCAGTACTGTGTTCCAGGCAGTAAAAAACTAAACTGTTAATTACATCGTCGTGATTAAAATGCTTCGGCTTCGTGACGTATAACTCGTTATCTTTTGGAAATGTCAAAATTCCATGTTTATCTTTTTGTTTCATAGCAACGTTTTTCTGATGTAAATAGGACTTTAGGTCCTTGAATGTTTGAAGACTGAAGTAAGTAGTCATTTGTATTGGAAACAAAATAACAGTTACAAGTGTCTAGATGGGAACCTCTAGTTTGGTAAAGGAAGGGATAAGGAAGTATTTCCACTAACAGTCTGAAAATGACTACAAACTGTTGCATATTTCTAACATAATCTACACATATAAGAAACCACTTAGAAGCAACGATAAGATGCAGCTAGGAAGTTACTACATTTTTGCAAATCGTTAAAACTTTAAACAGTAGAAACTATACTTTCAAAACCGTCATATACTTTTGTTAGTGCTAAAATAAAAGAAGTTAAAAATTAGAAATAAATCAGTGTATTTTCAAAAACCGCGTATGTTTTAAAGTAGGATTAACTTAAACTTGACAGCAAAACTAAAGGCAATTGTTACAAAATGGCAGACTACTTCCAATGGTAGTCTGAGAATGAGTGACTAGAGAGTTTATTTCTAACACAATTTACACACCCTTGATAGCACTTAGAAACAACGCTAAGATGGGTACGATTTAACTTTATTTAACTAACCCTACCAGTACTGGTTTCAGACTAATTAGACCACGGGAAGTTCAAAAAAATTAGTGAAAAAGTTCTAAACCCGCCCCAAGTTGGTCAACACATTTTCTGAAAATTTGAAAATTGCATGTACTACCGCCATAAAGACCGCTGCGCGCCTAAACCCATTCTGCCATTAATCTTGAAAAACTACTCGGGTGTAAATATAATAACAAGGACTCGTGACGGAAATATAGCTATGAAATTTTAAACACCCACTGAAAAATTTACAATTCTCATGCCTCGGAAGAAAAATATTTGAAGAAAGCCCCAATTTTAAAAATAAACAACGATATTTTGCTAGAATGCGTAGATTATTTCGGAAGTAAATGAAGATAAACAACAAATTATGGAAAAGGCGTAACATTATCTATATCTATTTAAATCAAAGTCCTGACTGACTGACTGACTGACTGACAGACTGACTGATAATCAACGCCCAGCCCAAACCGTTTGCCCTAGAAGGCTGAAAATTTGCAGGAACGTTACTTATAAGTAGTAGGCGCGTACTAAGAAAGATTTTTCCAATCCGCTTCCATCTTAAAAAATGGCGCCCGGAAATGTAAAAAATATTCTCTATGCAATTAAGTATGCGCGTTTCAACCGATTTCACAAATATTTAGTACACTGGTTTGCTTTAACCTTAAGACGGGCTGAATGGTCTTTCGGGTTCGATTTTTCGCCATCTTTTAAAATGGCGCCCAGAAATGTAAGAAAATATTCTCTATGCAATAAAGTCCGCGCGTTTCAACCGATTTCACAAATATTTAGTACAATGGTTTCCTTTAACCTATGGACGGGCTGAATGGTATTTTGGGATCGATTTGTTGCCATCTTTTTAAATGGCGGGCAAAAACTTAAAAACCCTTCTTTATGGAATAATATCCGCGTGAAAAGTAATAAAAAAATATCCCGACGGGCTGACGGACTGTGCCGAGTGCCTTCGCTCCTAGGGTGCTACAAAAATATTAGTCATCAGTAAAATCTACACATTCTTTATATCATTTTAGATGGAAGTTCTTATTACACGCGAGCGACGCCGCGGGTAACGGCTAGTCGTCTATAAATGTAATTATGTATCTAGCTCCATTCAACGAGGGGCTTGGTGCAGGACCCCATACATCGCTATGTATGATTTCTAGTTGTCCTATATTTCTTCGAAAGAGCTGATTTGAATATATCATTGAAAATTTTACTCACGGTTTTAATGCAGCTTTTGCCAGTTAATGCTAATAGAAAATTCTTTTATTAGGAAAAGAGTTTTATTTTCATAAGTATTTACATTTGTTGAACTTTATTAGGTTTTTAAATAAGTATTGCGCCAATCAAATTGATGAAAGAGTCAAACTATATAGACACTGAAGTAGTTATAATAGACATCCTGGTTCGTGGCCTGAAAATAACAACATCTATGTTACATAGTTATTTTTAATTGGTATAGCTGAATTCGGCTCGCATTTTTGCTACCTAGAAGACGGCTCGGTTCTCTACGCTCTACAATCCGGCTTCAGAACAAAACACTCTACAAAAACCTGCCATTTTAACGTAGACGAAAACAGTTAAGATAATCTAAACAACGATATTTACGTCATCATTGTCTTCATCGACCTGTCTAAGGCGTTTGACACGGTGCAACATAATACTTTAATAGAGAATCTCAAACAATCTGGTATTAAAGACAAGGCATTATCCTGGTTAACATCCTATCTAAATAACAGATTTCAAACTGTATGTTACGAGAACATCTTCTCCCAAAAACAGCTAATCAAACATGGGGTTCCACAAGGCAGTGTGTTAGGACCTTTGCTGTTCAACGTTTATACTGCTGACCTTCATGGCTGGTGAGTGTTATCATGAGCCAAGATCATGAAGATCCTGGCTCATGATAACACTCACCAGCTCAGCACCATCAAGGTGGCAGAAGGTGAGTTTACCAAGTCAGGGACTGACATTCTAAAGTATATGCTTAAGATACACTTTCTGGACTCCAAGGTCTTTGATCCCACATGCACCGATGCTCTCCCCGTGCACTTTCGGAGAGCGCTCGAAGGTTATCTTTATTCCCAAAACTGGGAAGACGAGCTATCTTGAGGCCAAGGCGTTTAGATAATATCTGTCTTACCTCTTTCTTCCTAAAGACTTTAGAGAAATTGGTGGACAGGTATTTGAGGGATGGAATTCTTTCCCACACTCCCCTGTCCAATGCTCAGTTTGCCTATCAGAAAGGCAAATCTACGGAGACGGCGCTCCATGGCATTTTTAACTGCCTTGACAGGGCCAACAAATTCAAGGAGATGTCTTTAGCCATCATCCTTGATATTGAGGGAGCCTTTGATAGGGTCTCTAGTGAAGTTATCCTTCGCGGTGCGGAGCGGTTTTGTATTGACGACACTTTGTGTCGTTGGATACACTCCATGCTTACGCATCGTAGGGTGACGGCGTCTCTTCTTGGGGAATCCCTGGAGACTCCATCGACCGTGGCTGTCCACAGGGAGGGGTTCTTTCCCCTCTTCTTTCGTGCCTGGTGGTGGATGAGCTGCTGGGTCGACTCGGGGAGCGGGGGCGGGGGTGTCAATGCTTTGGCTATGCGGATGACGTCGCAGTGATTGTTACAGGGAAGTTCCCTGCAACTATCGCTGCACTGATGAAAACTGTCTTGCATGATGTTGAGGAATGGTGTAGGGGTGTCAACCTCACCGTCAATCCCAACAAGACTGTCCTTATACCGTTTACCCGGAAAAGGACCAATGACCTCTTCAACGCTATTTCTTTCTTTGGATAGGTTTTGAAGAAGTCCACCGAGGTCAAGTACCTTGGCGTGACCTTTGATGCCAAGCTTACGTCGAAATCCCATCTTGATCTTAGCATTAAGAAGGCCAAAATTCTATTTCAAACAGCTTAAGCCCTAGTGCCGTGAACTGGATTTATACTAGGATCATCAGGCCGGTGGTCTCCTATGGAGCTCTTGTCTGGTGGTCCAGTGTTCGCCTTAAAACAGCCCAAGATGAACTACGCAAGCTTCAAAGGCTGGCGTGCATCGGTATCACGGGGTCCATGAGGACTACCCCCACAGCCTCTCTGGAAATCCTTCTCAATATGCTTCCTCTTCACCTCTTTATTGAGGATTAAGCTATTATGGGAGCCTGTAGGCTCAACAACCACGGCTGGTGGAAGCCCAAGCACTGGGACTTCAGTCACACTAAGCTCTTCAGTGAGTACAGCAGTCTTGAGCCAACAATTGCGATGGTCTCAGATAAGTCTGTAGTATCATATCACTTCGACAAGCCCTTCAGCGTGCACTTTCCAAGTCGCGCTGCTTGGGAGACTATCCCAGTCCTTGGAACTGGGGGGAGACCGTCTGGTTCACGGACGGATCTAAGACGGACTCTGGAGCTGGTGCCGGGGTCTACTGCTTGACCAAGAAGTTTGGTTTTTACGAGAGCCTCGGCAATTTTCCCAGTGTTTTTCAAGCGGAATTCATGGTCATTTGTTTATGCGGGGATTTCTGCATCAAGAAAAATAACCGCAGACGGACGATTCAGATTTATTTGGATAGTCAGGCCTCCCTCATAGCGCTGAATCAGTGCTTTGTCGATTCGAGACTGGTCCTCAGCTGTCTGGATTTGCTGGCTTCTTTGGCTGCCCGCAACAAGGTTCAATCGCTGTGGGTACCTGGGCAATGAGAGGGCTGGTATATATGCCAAAAAGAGGGTAAAGTGGCTGTGCCTGCAGTTCCCATCCCCCATGCTATCATTAGCCAAAGGATTCACTGCCGGATGTCTGCACTTCAACTGCAGCTCTGGCTTGACATGGATTGACAGAGACAAGCCAAGGAGTTTGTCCTGGGTCCTTCCATTACTAGGGCAAAAGAACTGCTTGCCCTTGTAACCGATTCACTTCAAAAGTAGGTTAACAGGCTGAAATAACGAGATCAAGCATTACTAGCTTAATCTCAGTTTAATAACCAGGTCCTTTCTGGTACGTTTAACATACAAAATAAATAATTGATAAGTACATAATAATAATAGTAATTAATGACTATGACATTTACAATGCTTTAGTAATATTTAAGTATTTAAGTAGCGCCAGTAAATAGGGTTCGATTATATAGCAAATATTAACTTTCTTACCAAGTTGTATAGAGCCGTGAAAGTGTTCTATGTGTTGTCTCTAATAACGCGGCGCGAACTGGTTAAGATGTAGGTTCGGGCGAGGACGAGTTTGTCAAACTGGACAAAAACGCGAGCAAGCTTTGATACAAGCTAGCTAACTTGACACTTAAACAGATGTTAGTTTAAGGGAGAGAACTACCAAACTCCACCACTTAACTAGACTGCTACTAACTGTTAACTACTAAAGACTAATGTGAACTGCCACTGCCGGCAGAACTGCATGGCAACCCTGACTTTATATATCCCACGGACAGGCCTAACGCGGTATAGGGGTCGCTTCAGGTAGTGCAATAGAACGCCACCTATCCGGCTATTGATAAACTATGAGTCAATAGGCTTAATGCAAAAGATTATGAGCCTGAACGGTAAGACACTAAAGTGGGTTTCTCATTAACTATTCAATATGTGTGTTGTTTATGTTTTGGTGAAGGCTCATGTAGCTGATCCGCTACAACCCTTTTAATTCTTTTAGAAGTTTGGCCCTTCAAATAATTTTTATGATCAGTTATGGGATACTTGTTTGATTTTGTAAATCATTAACAAGAGCTTCAACACTGTTCTTTTTACTCTTAGTATTCTTTTGGTTTTCTTTGGCATGAACGTATTTTTTGGAAGTTGTACGTTTTACTGAATTTTATTTCGGTAACTTCTTAGGCCTGGCCAACAAAACTTCAACGTCATCTTCACTTCTCATATTTTTCCTAATCTCCTCATAACACCCTAGCAATGGTTTTACTAATGTAAAATTACTACTAATTTCAAACAGTTTTTTCCCGATTTTATCAAAAGCGTTTGCTTATAAAAAGGAAAAAAAATATCCCAAAGACATACAACACACAACGAGTAGGGCGTGGACAAATTAATAATATTATGTCATGCCCTAGCTCTCCTGCCATATTTGCTCATTTCTCCCGAGTGATCCTCATTTCAAATAAAAAATTAATTAAAAAAGATAATCGAATTATTTAAATAATTTTTCTTGCTGTTAATCTACAAAGTAACAATCGTGAGGCCTAAAAACAAGAAATTTAGGTCTCTCTTCACATAACTTTAATTATTCAGTTTCTCCAGGCGATGCTTATAATAATAACATAGGCTATTAAATTTCAGTTTTCTACTCATATTCTGAATACATGTAAGCCACAAAGTGACTACAAAGAGTAAAAGTATGGTTTGTATTACACCGAGCTATTCTGTAAAATTCTAAAGAAACCGTAATGATCTTCCATATAATTATGATTCTACACAACATTGACAGACAATACAAGGCGCGTTAAATTATTATCCAAGCTAACGAAACACCTCGATAATCGTTCAAGCAGGCACCTCCAACTAGATTGAGATGGGAAGCATAACACCAGCCTTCCACACTTCCCATTAATAATATCTCACTTGCCAAATTCTTCGCTTAATCTTTCTCTTATGTGTTATGTTTTATCACCCACGCCTTACCAGTTTGATATTAATTAAAATATATATTTTCCCATTAGGAAAGCGATCACATTTTTCGTGGCAACTAATATTACCCGTGTTTACGAATTAATTAGGCTCAAATTTCTAGTTAAGACAAGGCCAAGATGCTGAGGAATTTTCAAAAAGTAATTATTTTCTGCTTTTTACATAGATATAACATAACTAACAAGGATTTTTACTCGGAAAGCGCATTAAAGCCTCGCAGAGAGGTACGCACTTCTTCCCAAGCTCTATCCAATGAATTTTAATTCCAAAGTCTCAAAGCTCATGAAATACAATCTTTCCATTCCAGAGTCTCTGCCCAAAATGGGAAAATAGCGTCGAGTTAGCAACGAAGGTGTGACGTAAATCACGTGAGTGGTAGTCTTATATCTCTCATTATCAGTCTGGGAAGTACAAATAGTGTTCCTTGTTTTTTATTTTCAAATGTTTTCTTGCTTATCCTAAATAGTGATTAGTATGGGGCGCCAAATAAATAGTTATGATAACTTGGACCATACTTAAAAAACTTCAGAAATGGTAGACTTATGCCCAGAAGCGTTAGAAAGAGAAATAATTTTGAAAAATCACCGAACTTGAGTTCTTTCCCCGCGTCAAATCTGAAATTTTTTTGGAGGCATAAGCATGTGAAATTCTGAAGAGAAAAATTTTCCTTACTAGATAGATTTGTTTATTAACATAATAAAAGTAAATCCGCTTTGTTTTCTTAATCTTTTCTTTATATAATCACCAATGAACGGAAAAAATTAGTAAAATCTCTCTAAATAACGAACTAATACAACATCTTTATACCAGGTGAAACTATTAGCCTTATCGTTAGATGTACTTCAAACGATTTGACTAAATAATATAGGATCAGCATTTTAAGTTCGACGTCTCTGATGTCATACGACCCAATTAAGTTTTTTTATTTTTAAAAAATAAATATGTTTGTAATTTCTATAAAGTGAATTTCATAGTTAAATTAATTTTTACTATAAGGTTCAACATCACGCGTCAATTAGCTGATTTTACTGTAGTAATACAAGAATAATTTTATTCAAAGGAACAAAATTGACTTTTAAGTTCTTTTTCAGTCGGGAATTTTAAAGCAATCTTAATTCTCACACTCTTGGGCAACCCCTCGGCCAAAATCCCATTATACTAACTGGGACAGCTATAAACTTGAATTAAATACAACTGGGATTAGGTGTCCCTGTCCAAGCGTACTCAGTTTAGTGGCTTTGTTCGAAATGTTTCAAAGTTTCCCGGAATTCAATCAAATACATGTGTCTTTGTCCAAGCGTACTTGGTTTAGTTTCTTGTAGAGAGCTGCATTTCAGTTTCAAACGTTACCAATTTTGTTCATATTTTTGTTTACCAAATCCACCCATATTTTTCACCAACCGATCCGTGGTTTTCAAATACCAACTATTCCCATTACCAATTAAGAAACGTTATTGCAGTTCCAACCATTAACGAAATTAACAATAGCAGAAAAGCATTTCCCTACCATAGAGTTTGAAAGAATATAACCTTTGAGCGTCTTGGTTTGGCAATACGGGTTCTTAATTGGGAATTTTAGTAAAAATAAGGTGGTTGCACAACTGTAAAACAAAGAAGCCCCCAGATGACATTCTTTAGCCACCGGACCGTATGACGTCAGATTCGAAAGAAAAGCCGTGTACGCGTAGTTACTAGCAGCGGGTGTTGTTGCGCAATCGCCCAGCTCCAAATCGACACGTTCAAATTGACTGTGTTGGAAATTATTTACGGGTCCAACCTCGTCAGTGGCTGTTAAAGGGGTTGAGGCTGTATCCACGTATTCGCTACCGATAGACGTTACTTCAAATTCAATAGGTTGGTCGCCTTTCAAGGAGGTCAAAGGTTGATAGGAACCCATTTGGAATTTTCGATGGCT